>NC_134483.1:27405896-27760896 GCF_040206685.1 Ascaphus truei
AGGGACATGCCCGCTCCCATCTCCTGTCCCGCGGGATGAATATGCGCTAAAGCGCGGCGGCCATTTTTTTTTCTCGCGACCCCGTTAGTAACGCGGTGGTCTCGGGTTGGACCCCGAGACCCGCGTTATAACGGGGTTTAGCTGTATATGCATCTGATTATAATAATTATTCTACATTTTTGCACTTGAATTGTGATCATGTTCAGTTCACGATCCACAAACTACCAAGTATCACCTACACAGGCATAGTTCATTATGAACTTAGTGGGGGCCATTTATAGCACTTAGCTGTAAATTTATTATAGTAATATTATGCCCCATACATACTACAAATATCCATTGTCTATGCCTGTGTTGATCTACTGCTATTATAGTATTGAAATGCGTTTTTAATTCTGTTTTTTTTTATCTTATTGTACATTTATGTGTTGTTAATAAAGTTTGTTTTAGGAAAAAAAAGAGAAAAAAAAACAGTCAGATAGCATTATCATACCACCTGACTGGCCTAGCCAATGGCTGTGCACGCCGCGTCACCGCGACCCGTTGCGACGCGGGACGATGACGTCACACCCGGCTGCGCGAGGCACAGTACAGGTGAGTATAAATCACGCAGTTTTACACTTGTTTGTCACCTTGATAAAGTGCCCCGTGCACGAAACGCGTAGGTGCGTTCGTGTGGCTTTGCTGTCCCCTTGCTGCACCACCCTGCAATAAACCTGACCTGTTGTTTAGCTGAGTGCTCACTTTGTATTTTTTCCGGTCTCATTGGGAGTTGGAAATTGAGGCAGTGCAACACATCTTCACCTATCTTCCTGCCAACCCCTAAAGAAGTCAGTTTATCTGATGAAACGCATAGGGACAGGTGTGCAGTGGATCCTCTAACGCTGCTAATAAATCTGCTTGATATTCCAACCCGTTTGGTATCTACATCTACCGTGTGACGTCATTTGCTGTCCCGCCGCATCTATCGTCCCCGGAGGGAACCAAAGATCATCTGTTGGTGTGTGCCCGGGGAGATGAGTTGCGGAGAGCCTGATATCGTGAGTTCTTTCTGGCGGTGAACAACGAGGGCAAGATTGGACACAGTGGAGTCACGGAGCAGTACAGCAGTAAAGCCGTGGTTGCTGATCCTCTGGAGCATGAGTATAATCTCATAATATGCTTTTAAATATTCTATGTTTGTGAGTTCATTTTATGAGCCTTTTTTGGGAAATTAAATACATTTTTTGCACAGTAATGCACTAGGATTCGGCGCTTTTTTTTCTTTTTTTCTATATATATAAACCATAATACTGAGTTAAGTTATGGTGAGTATTATGGTTTAGCCTATCCCATAGCCTCTCTTGCATTCCCAGTAAAATCAACCCCATACTGATGAGACCCATCAAGGTCGAAACGGCTGTCTGTGGGTGGTTTTCTGGGTATGCACCTTAACCCTGGCTGTGCTCAAAGCTGTGACCATGCAGCAAGCTTAAGCCTATAGGGAACCATGTTAAAAATGGTTATTGAGGCAAAAAGTGACACTGTGTGCTCATTTGCATGTCATTTCCCAGAATCCCTTGCTGCAGTGGAAGTGCTGTATGCTGGGTGATAATGGGGAAAGGTGGGGTTGCAGACCTGCCTAAGTCATGCAGATGAGCATACAGTTAGATTTGCATATATATATATATATATATATATATATATATATATATATATATATATATATATATTTATATATATATATATATATATATATATATATATATAATCATAAAATAAATAGATGATACCGTTCTGTGGCTAACGAAATGCTTTTATTTGTGCGAGCTTTTGAGATACACTGATCTCTTCTTCCGGCGATGTTACAATGAATGAAGCAAGCAATAATAAATAATAATAAAATTAATTCATTGTAACATCGCCGGAAGAAGAGATCAGTGTATCTCGAAAGCTCGCACAAATAAAAGCATTTCGTTAGCCACAGAACGGTATCATCTATTTTTTTTTTGATTATTGAAGCTCGGCTAACACGGTACTGATACCTCTACATGTATATATATATATATATATATATATATATATATATATATATATATATATACACACATGAAGGTCAGTCAGCACACTGCAGTAGAAAAGGTTATAATAGCAGATGCTAGTCCCATAGAAAATAAGTATGATACGAACCAATCCAAAGACCAGTAAAGAGACAGCACACCGCACGGGGTTAATCCAAAAATCTATATTCACAACATGAAATACACGTAAGCCAACGTTTCGGTCCCACAGAGAGACCTTCCTCAGGGCCGTGCCGTGTATTTCATGTTGTGAATATAGATTTTTGGATTAACCCCGTGCGGTGTGCTGTCTCTTTACTGGTCTTTGGATTGGTTCGTATCATATATATATATATATATATATATATATATATATATATATATATACACAACATTACCATTCTCCCGTCTGCTAAAGAAAGACTGCACTCGGTTCAGTAATAATGAAAATCTGTATTGGGCATCTGAATAGAAATGATAAATCACCCAATCAGACGTTTCCGTCCTGGAATAGTCCCTTTCTCTGGGGGTGCAATGACAAACTGACAGACAAGCAAATATATACCCTCACCACATGTGACAAACACACCTGACTCACATTACCTACAATCAAAATCGCTGCAAAAATCACCTGCCAGGTGTGTGTAATGAGCTGTCGCCATCTTGGAGGGGGTGACTGTGAAGGTGATGACCTCACTGGTCTGTCTTCATTCACTGCTATTATGTATCTACCCTATAGTTAGGTCAGTCTTGCAGCCTGTCTGCCTGCCAGAACGACCACTAGATGGCGTACCTGCCCATTCCCAAGCTAAAGTCAATGGGGCATGCAGAAAGAGTGAATGACAGCCATAGGCTTTCTATACAGGCAGCAACAAAACACGAATCAAACCAAAAAATGGAGATAATGATATAGCAAACTATGGGGAGAAAAAAAGGGAGCAATGCTTCCCATAAATAACAACTGGTAATGTAGCCAAAAAACCCTTTACAGCACATAAATAAACTGGATCAATCATATGGGACAAGGCTCATCAAACATAACAGTGTAACATAGAAACCATCCATACTAACACAAAAGGAAAGGGATATGTGAACACATGAGGGATATACATATTTACACAAAGAAAACTAAAAACAATTTAGTCACGCCGTGTCTCATATCTGTACAAACTACTACCCTACAATACCCTATATCCCAGAGTCACACACAGAGAGACTGAGACAAAAGGCAGGAAGATAATACAAACAATGACTGCAGCAGCAGCGCACGGTACGTTTTATGTGCATGCAGTAAGGAACTGCAGAACTACAGTAAATGAAAGGCCAATTATAAAAAAGGCCAATTAGAGATTACATCCCAAATTAAGGTCCTCAGTAAGACCCTTTGGGGTCACTGTATTAAGATTATATATGAGTCTTGCTATCATTTGCAATAGCAGTTTGTTCCTATTGCCGCCCCTGTTTGAAACATGTGCCTGTGCGATCGGCATGCAACGGAACGTGGCCAGGCTGTGTTTCAGAGTTTTAAAGTGCCTAGCCACTGGCTGGTGTTTCAACACATCTTGGTCTGTGGTCTCCAAAAGTGCCTTCCTGATGGAGGACCTGTGCATCGCAATTCATTCTTTCAACATTCTTGTGGTTTTCCCCACATAGTGCAGTCCGCAGGGGCATCTAATAATGTACACTACGGAGCGTGATTCGCAGTTTAAGAAATGCGAGACTTTTATGGGAATACCACTGTGTGGGTGTGCATAGGTTTTACCTAACAGAAGGTATTGACAATTAACACAACCCTTGCATTTGTAGACTCCAGGTGATTGTTTGAGCCAGGTCATTCTGGTAGAGTATTTATCCACAGGATCTGCTGAAGTAAGCGTGTCCCCCACGCTATGCCCTCTCTTATAACAAAAAAGAGGTGGCAGCTGAAAGTTCTTTCCAATTTTTTTATCGTTAGTTCGAATGTGCCAGTTATCCCTGATACTGTTTTGTATCAACCTAGAGGATGTACTATATGTTGAGACAACATTAAAACGATCAATGTCCTGTGTTTTGTTGACCGGTGTCAGAAGCTCCACTCTGGTCTTGTTTCTGGCCTTAATAAGGGCTTGTTCTATTTCTCCATTGTCATACCCTCTTTGTCTGAAGCGATCCGCCATCTTCTCTAATGCAGCATCCACCTCCAAGGGATTGCTAGTGATGCGCTTGGCTCTCAGCATTTGTGAGTATGGAAGACACTTTTTCAATGTAGCTGGATGATGGCTACTGGCATCCAGCAGAGTGTTTCTATCCGTTGGTTTGTGGAAAACCCGTGTCCCGAGCTTCCCATCATCCAGAAAGACCACTGTATCCAAATAGTTGATTTCCTTTGTGCCATGACTTTCTGTGAACCTGATGGTGGGTGGTATCCCATTGATGTGTGCCACAAACTCCGACAGATCCTGCTCTGTCCCTTTCCAAAGCATGAAGATATCATCTATATATCTGTTGTAATGTAGAATGCACTCCATTGCCCATGTACCAAAAACCGTAGTGCCACCACTGTCCTTTGCGGCACTCGCCAATGTACACCTGGATTTTGAACCTAAATCTTGCCTGAGAACAAAATCCAACGTGTTTCGAACACAGGTGTGCCTTTATCAAGGATGCGCTCCTCTTCACTATCTGCATCCTACTTACCTATTGGAAGCTGCACATCCAGCCAGCCACACTGAGGAATTGTGAGTACTTTTTCTGCTAAAGGGGTACCTGCAAATGAGATGGATTGTGGGGGGTTCATTCCCACCTATTAACTGTCTTCAGGAGGAATATAACCCTTATTATTAGATATATTGCTGCTACTACTCATCATTATTTTCTTCCTTATATCCACGGCTGTTGGTTCTGGCATATTGATTATATTACCTGGCATTTGAGTGCCCTGCTACTTCCAATCACCTTGCTATCACTGTTTGAATGGGACTGCAGGGACCCCCCGCTGTGTTAATCCAATGGGCCATTAGGATTCTTACAGAAATGTTGAGGCATATTGAGGCATTTTACTGTGAAATTGCTCCAGATTTTCCAAGGCAAGTGACCTAATGCCGGTGGCTGAATCTGTATATTATTTGGCCTCTGTTTTATTCAAAGTACAGTTGCAGAAGCCTGTGTTGTACAGAAAAAACCCGGGCGCTACCTGGTACTGATTGCTAATGGGGTGATGTAATCTGTGTAATAAACAATACAACCTTAAAGAGTACTAAAAGGTCCCCTCTGATTCCGACACTCTTCCTGCTCCTCAAAACCCCCCAAAAAGGACCTATCCAGGATCCTTGGTGCATGGGAAACAGACAAAAAATGGGGGAGCACAGGTTGACGGACTATACAGACTTGTGGTGTACTTCAATAGTGTGAAACTTGGATGTGAGATATGGTGTCAAATAACATAAACACTTACACGGCCTTGTGTAAATGCTTGCACATCAAGGTATCTTTGCTTTAGATGTTTCTCTCTTCTGTCTTCTTTCCTCTTGTGCTTTTCTTCTCCTCTTGTGTGCTGTAGAGCGTCTCTGGTTTCTTCCACAGTAGTGGGTTGTGATGTTATCCTCGGAGTTAAATGAAATAAAAATGGATGAGTGACAAGACAGAATATATGAAATAAATATCTGGAATAGACAACTGAATCTAAATTATACAAGCAGTGGAATGCTGCATCCACTCACACGGGCAAGCGTGAGTGATCTCTGGAGGGAGGTATCTTTGATAGCACCCCACTGCAGGACTTCCACGTGCCCCACCGGTTCTTTACACCAAAATAATAGGGGTGAGGGGGCCAAGGTGGATTATAATGTATCCCCGTAAGGTCAACAATAAACTCACACGGCCAAGTGTGAGTATAGACTCAAATTGGTATCTTTTTCTCCTCTCTCTGGAGCATCAAATTCAAACCTTCAACTGGTGTTGTAATAACCACTCAGATAGTGCCAGGTATACACGATAGTACACAAGGGTATATGGGTGAAAAAACGTGATATTTATTAACACTAACAGGACATAGTCCCAGCAAAACATTTAAAAAGCACTTAGTCAAAATGACTTAAGAGCTGAAATAAACAGACAAGCTAGCAGAAAATGTTCGTGCAGGATAGTCAGGTGCGCAGCAAACTCTCCGCGTCCGGGTGGTAAGCTTAGCTCCTTCTTCCTGCTTCTGACGGTGGCTGGTATGGTAAAAAAGTACTCAGGGATAGTAGCAACGCGTTTCGCCCTTCTTGGGCTTCCTACGGAAGCCTGTGTGTCAGGAATCGGCATTCTCCTCGCTCCCCTCACAGAGCACTCCTTCCCCGCAGGGAGCCCCTGGACACACAAAACAATCCTGCCTTACCGGCCTCCACGGCTCCTCGCCCCTGCCGCCGTCGCGGGATCACTCCCCTCGGCGATTCCTCTGCTCAGCGCCGGGTGCGCCCACTCCCTCCTGCATGCACACCTGAAACATCCACTGGCTCGGTTCACACGCGTACACAAGTTACGGAGCATGCTCAGTCTGCACACTCTTATTCCCGTCCCCCGGACCTCAGGCTCCGCCCCCGCATACTGCACGGGCATACTCAGGTTACTAACAAGACTCACCTGGCCTGTTATGCCTGCACCAATCTGCAGTGTCTCCCTGTAGCTCTTCCTGTCCCGCCTCCGTTCCTAATTGGATCTGCTTGCTTTATCTAGCTCCTCTCTGCTCTCAGTCTTTGCTCGACATAGTCTCTGTATGGAAGTACTTCTGGATTCTCTCAGTGTTTTCACAGGTTCTGACGCAGCTCGTACGACTACCCCCTATGGCTCTCGATCTCGGCACTCCTTGGACAACACTCACTCTGGTAACCTCTTGAACACGGCTTGGACTGCGACCTATCTCCACTCTTCACTCCTTGACTTCGGCAAGGCATCATTCACTCTATCTCTACAACCGGTACCGGCAAGTATTGTCTACATTACTACACCTGGCCTGGCAACGCTTCATACCACACTCTGGACATGCTCCCATTGCTGCGGGTGCGTGTATTACCACTTCCCCCTTCAGCTCAGGGGACGGGTCTGGTCTTTGGGCAGCACCGGCGTAACATTATGTCGAGCCCACAAGACGCAGACCAGACCGAACTTCAACAGTTTCTCTCCAATCTGCTTCAGCAAAACCAGGCCATGGCGGATCAAATTGTGGCACTTACACGCCAGGTCGCAGTACTCTCAGACAGGGTACCGACCGCGACCCCACTAGATGTAAGCCCCCACTCCGCAAGTGCAGTTAGCAGCTCAGATGTAAGGATTCCTCCCCCCAAGCCTTATGCAGGTGAACCGCAAGATTGTAGGGTTTCCAAAACCAGTGTGAGGTGCAGTTTGAAATGGCCCCCCATCTCTACAATACTGATCGCAAGAAGGTAGCCTACATTTATAACCTCCTCACTGGCAGCGCCCTGGCTTGGGCTTCCCGGTTTGGGAGCGACGTTCTGACCTTACCCAAGATTACCCGGCATTTAAAGCCGAGTTTCAAAAAGTATTCGATTCTCCCGCTCGTCGGGAGATGGCATCTGTTTCTCTCCTCCAGATCCCTCAGGGACAGCGAATGGTGACGCAGTATGCTGTGGAATTCCGGACTCTAGCAGCCGAGACTAACTGGGGACAAGAGGCTCTCGTCTCCGTGTTCTGGCAAGGCCTGGCAGATCCCATCAAGGATGAACTCTCTCGCCAATCCAGGCCAGATCAATTGGAGGTTCTCATTGATTTGGCTGTCCGAGTGGATCAACGTATCCAGGTACGCCGCTCAGAGCGTCAGCACACTCGCGTCCATAACTTTCAAGTTCCATTCTCCAGTACTCACAGCAACACTCCGGCTTCCCCAAGTGCTACCATACCTCTTCGTCCTGCACTGGAGTTGCCAGAGCCAATATAATTGGGGGTACAACGCATCCGCACACCGATACGGCAGTACCGCCACACTGGGGGATTGTGTTTCTACTGCGGATCCATGGAACATCTGGCTCGGGAGTGTCCACTGCGTCCGGGAAACGGGAACACCCAGTGAGTACAGAGGGGCTCTCTCTGGGTGTAATGTCTCCACGTCCCCTTTCTAAAAGTGAACTCCCTAAGAAACTTACATTTCCAGTCTCCCTTTCAGGCGATAAGTTCAAGACTTCTACCGCCGCTTTCATTGACTCAGGAGCTGGAGGAAACGTCGTGGATCTTGAATTCGCCAGGTTAAACCGCATACCACTCGTGAGAAAGAAGGTTCCCATCGCACTCGTCTATATCGATGGACGTCCTCTTACCCCGGCCCACATCTCCTTAGAGACGGCTCCCTTGCTTCTGTCCTCACATGTGCACTAGGAAATCTTAGTTCTTGATGCCATTCACGCTCCTGGGATACCCATCACCCTTGGTCATCCTTGGCTACAGCTTAACAATCCTCTCATTGACTGGACTTCCTCTGCTCCCATTTCCTGGAGGCCGAGGTCAGGCGAGACTCATCAACTGCGGGCCAATACCTCTGTTCCTGAAGTTATTCTACCTTCCGTTTACCATCAATTCCGGGACGTTTTCAATAAGGTACAGTCAGACCCCTTGCCGCAACACAAGACTTACGATTGTCCGATCGATCTAGTTCCAGGTTACTCCCTACCCAAGTCCAAGACCTACCCCTTTTTATTACCAGAATCTCACGCTATGGATGAATATATCCAGGAGAATCTCAAGAAAGGCTTTATTCGTCACTCCAATTCCCCAGCAGGGGCTGGGTTTTTCTTCGTCAAGAAAAAGGACGGGTCGTTGAGGCCTTGCATCGACTATAGGGGTTTAAACCACATCACTATTAAAAATCGTTACCCCCTTCCCCTTATTACCGAACTGTTCGATAAATTACAGGGGGCCAATATTTTTTCCAAGTTGGATCTATGTGGTGCCTATAACCTGGTGCGCATCAGGAAGGGGGATGAATGGAAGACGGCCTTCAACACGCGTAGTGGACACTACGAATATCTGGTAATGCCTTTCGGCTTATGTAGTGCTCCCGCTGTCTTCCAGGATTTCATCAATGACGTCTTTCGTAAGGTACTCAATATTTTTGTTATTGTATAATTGGATGATATCCTGATTTTTTCCAAAGATCTCCAGGACCATATACGCCACACCTCCTACGTCCTTTCCCGTCTCCGTGAACACCATTTGTACGCCAAACTGGAGAAGTGCACCTTTCATACGACTTCTACTCCGTTCCTGGGGTATATCATTTCCGATGAGGGTTTTATGACGGACTCCGGTAAACTTCAAGCAGTCACTGAATGGCCAAGACCCAACTCTCTCAAGGCCATACAATATTTTTTAGGGTTCGCTAATTACTATCGTAAGTTTATACAGAGTTTTTCCACCATTGTGGCACCCCTCACTGCGCTCACCAAAAAAGGAGCTGATCCTTCTGCTTGGTCATCCGAGGCCATCTCCGCCTTCGAGACACTCAAGGAAGCCTTTATAGCCGCACCTATTCTCCGTCATCCCAACATCGAACTTCCCGTCGTCCTGGAGATCAACGCTTCTGATTACGGCGCTGGTGCCGTTCATTCCCAGAGACCCACGCAACAAGATAAGTTACATCCCTGTGCATATTTTTCCAAGAAATTCTCATCTGCAAAGAGGAACTATGACGTGGGTAACAGGGAACTTCTGGCCGTGAAGATGGCTCTTCAAGAGTGGAGACACCTGCTAGAGGGGTCGAAAGAGCCGTTTACTATTCTCATGGACCACAAGAACCTTCTTTACATAGAGAACGCTCAACGCTTTGGTCCACGACAGGCTCGTTGGGCTCTTTTTTTTTCTCGATTCGATTTTCACCTTTCCTATATCCCCGAGACCAAGAACGTAAAGGCAGACGCACTCTCCCGAATACATTCTTCTGAAGAGAGGCCAGAGGAATCTTTGGAGACTATCCTTCCACAAGAGAGGATTCTCGCCACGTATTCTTTCAAGAATCTTGACAAGATTTTGCACTCCCAGAGATGCATTCCCAAGGACTTGGTCGTTCCCGACAACAAACACTTTGTACCATCCTAATTTTTTCCAGGGGTCCTGTCTTGGGGTCACTCCTCTAAATCTGCAGGTCATCCAGGTTTTAAGAAGACTACTGATCTCATTCGTCGGAATTTCTGGTGGCCAAGGATGTCTCAAGATATTCTGGAGTTTACCCGCGCATGCCCCACGTGCGCTCAAAACAAGACTCTCCGTCAAAAGCCTCAGGGTTTTCTGTTACCCCTTCCAGTTCCCGACCGCCCCTGGTCCCACATTTCGATGGACTTCATCGTGGAGTTGCCCATGTCCAGAGGAATGAACACTATCTTGGTGGTCGTGGACAGGTTCTCGAAGATGTCCCATTTCATTCAACTTAAAGGATTACCCACCTCCCCCACCCTTGCTGATATCTTTACGGAGCAGATTTTCCGGATTCATGGGATCCCTTCGTCCATTTTTTCTGACAGAGGTTCTCAGTTCGTATCCAAATTTTGGAAAGCTTTCACGAAGAGGTTGGGCATCTCTTCTTCTTTCTCTTCCGCCTATCATCCTCAGTCCAATGGACAAACGGAGAGAGTCAATCAATCCCTGGAGAAGTACCTGAGATGTTTTATATCCGATTTCCAGGATGATTGGGCTCAACTCCTCTCTTGGGCAGAGTATGCCGTCAATTCTGCAAAAAACGAGTCCACCCGGGAGTCACCCTTCTTTATAAATTATGGGTTCCACCCTCCCTGTCTTCCCATCCCCAACATTCTTTCTGGAGTACCAGCCGTAGATGAACGCATTTCTTCCCTCCAAATCGCATGGTCCACTATTCAGTCTACCCTTCTCAACTCCTCCCGCAGATCGAAACTACAGGCCGATCGTCATCGTCGTTCGGCGCCCAGTTACAAACCAGGGGATTTGGTATGGCTATCCTCTAGGAATATCCACCTCAAGGTACCATCTCCTAAACTGGCACCTAAGTTCCTGGGTCCCTTCCCTATTTGTGAACAAATCAATCCCGTGGCATTCCGGCTCCAACTACCACCCAGTATGAAGATTCCCAATGTCTTTCATGTGTCCCTCTTAAAACCATTTATCTCCAGTCACTTCTTTCTGGATCAGACTCGTAAACCGGATCCCATTACTGTACAAAATAACGAGGAATACGAAGTTCACTCTCTTTTGGATTCTCGCCTTTCCAGGGGTCAGCTCCAGTTCTTGGTGCAGTGGAAGGGCTTTGGCCCTGAAGAGAGATCCTGGGTTCCTTCAAAGGACATTCATGCCCCGTCCCTTCTTAAGTCCTTCAGGAAAAAGTTTCCAGAGAAACCGTTCTTGGACCGTCCTGAGGCCATTCCTGAAGAGGGGGGTACTGTCAGGAATCGGCATTCTCCTCGCTCCCCACAAAGAGCACTCCCTCCCCGCAGGGAGCCCCTGGACACACAAAACAATCCTGCCTTACCGACCTCCACGGCTCCTCGCCCCTGCCGCCGTCGTGGGATCACTCACCTCGGCGATTCCTCTGCTCAGCGCCGGGCGCGCCCACGCCCTCCTGCACGCATACCTGCACCATCCACTCGCTCGGTTCACACGCGTACACGAGTTACGGAGCACGCTCAGTCTGCACACTCTTATTCCCATCCCCCGGACCTCAGGCTCCGCCCTCGCACACTGCACGGGCATACTCAGGTTACTAACAAGACTCACCTGGCCTGTTATGCCTGCACCAATCTGCAGTGTCTCCCTGTAGCTCTTCCTGTCCCGTCTCCGTTCCTAATTGGACCTTCCTGCTTTATCTAGCTCCTCTCTGCTCTCAGTCTTTGCTCGACATTGTCTCTGTATAGAAATACTTCTGGATTCTCTCTGTGTTTTCACAGGTTCTGACGCAGCTCGTACGACTACCCCCTCTGGCTCTCGATCTCGGCAACCCTTGGACAACACTCACTCTGGTAACCCCTTGAACACGGCTTGGACTACGACCTATCTCCACTCTCCACTCCCTGACCTCGGCAAGGCATTCATCACTCTATCTCTACAACCGGTACCGGCAAGTATTGTCTACCTTACTACACCTGGCCTGGTAACGCTTCATACCACACTACGGACATGCTCCCTTTGCTGCGGGTGCATGTATTACCACTTCCCCCTTCAGCTCAGGGGACGGGTCTGGTCTGCGGGCAGCACCGGCGTAACACTGTGAAATGCGCACCCAACTTATTCACATTTGTTCCAGCGATCTCTGTTTACCCTGAAAAGACATATACTGTACGTAGCGGGTTAACTATATTTACCTAGTGAGAGGACAACATGGCACAGGAACTGAAACATGGTTTCTATGGCATAGCTGGCTTTCCCAAAATTATGTGTGCAATATAGCTTTAACAGTACTCAGAGAGAGGGATTATGAATATTGCACGTAGGGTTGCCAGGTCTCCGGTTTTGAACCGGACAGACCTGTATTTTGCCCCTGCGTCCAGTTAAAAATGAAAGGTAATACCAGACATTTATATGTCCGTTATTACCTCTCTGAATGTGCGGTGGCAGAGCCGGCATGAGCGTTCCGGTGGCTGCGGGAAACGGTTTCTGGACAAAGCAGTTTCTGCAAGGCCCCGGCCTCTCCCTCACTCTAGGGCTATGCACTAAGCTCAATGGCTTTGCGTTCTGATTTTCCAAAAAAGCAGGTTCGTTAAAAAGTGAGCCCGGGGACGCGATTCACTAAGGCCTTGAACCCATATTTTAACGTACCTGTTCAAAATAGCTCAAAACACCCACAGCGTACGTGTTGCTTTTTTTCCCCCTGCTAGCGTTCTTAACCTTTACGTATGCTAGCTGATAGAAAAAAAAGCCGCTTGTAACATTTGCATGGAGATTCTGTATCTTCATGCAAGACTGTTACAGGCGATCGTACACTAAATAAATACATTTTAATTATAGTGTACATGAGCAGGGGGTCTCCTGAGCTGAACCACATTGGTTTCAGGTCTGAGGACCCCCTACTTCAGGAGATATAGGCCCCATTATGGGGTGCCGGTATCCCCTGCACTTTCAAGCTTCCGCGTCACGTGACCGGGAAATTTAAATTCTGCAGGAGATACCGTCACCCCATAAAGGGGCTTGTATCTCCTAAAGTAGGGGGTCCCCGAGGCTGAAACCAATGCGGTTCAGCTCAGGAGACCCCCTGCACATCTATACCAGTATTAAAACACACATAACAATAAACAATAATTCATTACCGTAGCGGCTACCCGCTATGGTAATGAAGCTGCATTAATGTACATTTTAATAATAGTGTGTGGAAGCAGGGGGTCTCCTGAGCTTAACCGCATGGATTTCTGCCTCAGAGACCCCCTGCTTCCCGAGTTACAGGCCCCGGTATGGGGCACGGGTGCCAGTGTCGCCGCCATCTTTATAGCGTCCAAGACGGGACGTGGGCTCTATAAAGATGGAGACGACACTGGCATCCGATGCCACAAACCGTGGCCTATAATTCGGGAAGCACGGGGTCCTGAGGCAAAAATCAATGCGGTTCAACTCAGGGGACCCCCTGCTCCCGCACACTATTATTAAAAATACATTAAAGCAGCTTCATTACCTTAGCGGCTATCTGCTAAGGCAATGAAGGTGTTAAGGCACATTAGCATGTTTATTGGGGACAATTGCCCCCAATAAACATAGCAATATACAACACACGTCCCCCTGCCCCTAACACATACAGTACTGTAATGGTCAAAAAAACTATTATCCACATATGGATAATAATGCATTTGCCCATTTTAAATACATATAAATTACAATAAATACAGTCAATATATATTACTTTTACCTTTAACAGGCACCCACGATGAAGGCCGTCTTCATCCTCATCTTCATCCTGCCCATGCCCCCTCCAATGCTGCAAAACATACACAAGAATAAAAACATCCAATGTAATGTCCCCTAACCACTTAATCACCATAGCGGTTATTAACCACTACAGTGATTAAGGCGTTAACCCACTCTCACCCACCACTCGGGAGGCCTACATACCCTCCCCCACTAACCCCCCATACCCGTGAGGCCTAAACACCCTCACCCACTACCCAGCCGGGAGGCCTACCCACATACCCTTGGGGCCAATGCCCCCTACCCCCACCCCCAGTACCCACAATAAAAACAATACACAGACCCACAATAAACCCACAATAAACATCCTTCTATTTATTAAATACATAACCCACCCCCTGTGCCCCCCCATAAATACATGATTTATTATTTTACATACAGGGTTCATACCCCAGGCCCACGGGAGTCACCTCACAGACCTACAGATTACCAGCATCATGATTCACACTGGATCTGGAGGCCTATTGGTGGGTCCCACCAGGCGCCATGTTCCACCAGGTGGTCTCCACGGGTCACTGTGGGCCACAATGGGGTCCCCACGGTAGGCCTGCGGATGTCTTGGGGGCCCCAGGTCAGACCCACAGGTGTCTGAGGGGCCTTGGGTGGTTCCCACGGGGGTCTGGGGACCCACGGGTGGTCCCTATGGGTCCGCGGTGCCCCCACAGATGTGGGGCCACCGGTTCTTCCCCGCAGGTGTCCCCAATGGACCACCAGCCTGGTACCCGTGAGAAGCCTGAGGATACCGCAGGTGGTCTCCAGAGGTCCCCTACAAACAAAAAGGAACCAACCCTGTATGTAAAAAAAATAAACCGGACCTATAGATTAAATACATCAATAACAAATCCCCCACCCCCAACACATACAGTATAATAATGTGCACAATAACTATTATCCAGATATGGATAATAGATTATTTGCCCATTATGAAACACATAAAACATGCACAAATCAAAACAGGAATTCTTAATCTTAAAATCACCACATTGCATGTTACAATAAATCCAGCAGCAATTGTAAATATAAAACAACAAACCAGCAGCTACACAAATGTATTTGAAATGTCACACAATTGCATTGAGTGTGTACATGATGCAATTAATCTGTGCATCATGTACTGCACCGACACACTTTATTCGAGCAAATACCCGGTATGTACCTGGCAGATACCTGGAATGCGCCGCTCCTCACCTCTGACAAGCCCCGTTGCATTTGCCTTCCCAGCCTGGGTTCATGCCTGGCTGATGGGCGGCTGATCTGTTAAATGATAATGATTAGGATTTAATAGGCTGCAATGCTTCGCGTGTCTACCAGATGGCATAAATTCATGAATTGTAATGCAGTATATATATATATACTGTGCAGTATTGCAGCCAGCGGGAATAAAATGCTTCAATCCCTGCCTGGAAAATAACTCAATGCACTCGGGCAGAAAACAGTCATAAACCTCAATACACCCGGGTATACCCGAATTCGTGGGACTAGCCGAGCTCGAATAAAGTGTGTCGCCAGTGTAACACTATGCAAAATATTTGCAACAATCAAATACAATATGACCAATGTCCCCTAACCAGCAATGCCAACATGAAAATCAATTATAAACTAAGCAACATCAATACAATTAGCATCAATCAATTAATCAATTTCCTCAAACAATTACAATACAATACAAATCAATTATACAATTCCCTATTCAATTCCTAAAGCCAAACCATTGCCAAAAGTTTTCTATTTGAAAGTAACCACCATCATTCTAATCTAACTACCAGAAAAAGCCATTAAAAATAACCTGTAACTAAATACAAATTACATGTCAAAATAAAGCTGATAAATACATTAGCCATACATGAAAAGAACATAAACATTAGCAAAACAATCAATTATTATCCCTGTATGTCTTTACATATAGATAGATATACATAACATACAGGGGCAATAATAGAGCATAAAAAACAATGCATTGACATTAAAAAAATCACATAGAATACACCCATTCTGTGTCCGTGAATGTATGTATAGCCATAGGTACATAATAGATATATTCACGGGCATTAAATGGGACTGAAAAAATAAAAGACAGGAATCAAAAATCAAAAAAACCTGAAAAAATAATACACTTTTCTTTTGTTTACTTACCATTAGATGCCCACTCACCGAAATCCAGGCGACCCAGAAGCACTGGAACCAATCCACAGGTAACCATACAAAATTAAACCCTTACAATCCATAACGGTGTCTTCTTTCTTCTATTTGTAATCCTTCCCGTCAGTCTTGGGGTCTTCTTTTCTTCTTTGGGGTCTTCTCCGTCTTCTTCCATATTATTCTGCCACGCCCTTCTTCTCTTCTTAGGAGGGGAGGTGTTCCCCCCTCGGCATCTGGCTTCAAAATGAGGCGACACAGGCTTTTATAGGCCTATATGACGTCACATTTTGGTCAAATGTTTCCCATGGTTCTGATTGGGCCGTGAAAAACATGTGAATGGTAAAAAAAAAAAAATGAGGACGTCATTTAAAGGCAATGATGCCAGCCAATCAGAAAGGCTGAGTTTCAATTGCCTTTAAGATGACGTCATCAAAACAAAGATGGCTGGCGACACATGGTACGGTAGCCAATCAGAGCGTGGGAATTCCATCCCAACTCTCTTTTTACAATTCACATGTTTTTCACGGCCCAATCAGGACCTTGGGAAACATTTGACCAAAATGTGACGTCATAGGCCTATAAAAGCCTTTGTGGCCTCATTTTGAAGCCAGATGCCGAGGAGGGAACACCTCCCCTCCTAAGAAGAGTAGAAGGGCGTGGCAGAAGAAGATGGAAGAAGACGGAAGAAGACGGAGAAGACCCAAAGAAGAAAAGAAGACCCAAAGACTGACGGGAAGGATTACAAAAAGAAGAAAGAAGACACCATTATGGATCATTTCTTTGACTTCGCCTTAACTGCTCTTCAGTCACTCCCTCGGGAGAATGACTATCCTGGTCTTGAGGTTCAACCTCTTCCCTTGTGGGGATTAAAGTCTCTATATGATCATTACATGGTACAAAACATGGACTCTGTGGGTCCAATGTAGAATTTTCCAGAGCCACCCTATTGGGCGTGTGCTCCCCGAGCCCTTTACCCGTAGCTCCACCGGGAGATGCTCGCTGTTGAGGGCCCCTTTGAGAGGTTCCCTCTTGGGGGTCTTCATGATGAATTGTATTGTCGGTCTTGGGACCGTTCTCACCCTGTGTCATTTCACCATCCAATGAGGTTGCAGGCCATTCCACCTCCCCCTCCTCCACTTGTGGGATAGGAAGTAAATGATTTCTGTGCCATACCTTCACCCAACCCTCCGAGTCCTTAATGCGATAGACCGGAAGACCAGGCATTTGTGACGCTACCTCATACACTCCTTCTCTCCACCGGTCAGCCAACTTATGTTTCCCAGGTACTCCCAGATTGCGAAGGAGTACTGCATCTCCCGGCTGAATGTCTCTATGTTTGACCTTGTGATCATAACGCCTCTTGTTCCCTGCGTTCAGTTTCTCTGTAGATTTTTCTGCCTCCTGATATGCCCGTTGCAGGTTCTCTTGTAACCTCTGCACATATTTGAAGTGAGTGGCATTATGAACTCCGTCAGTGGAGACACTCAGACGTATGTCCACGGGCAGTCGAGCCTCCCTCCCAAACATCAGAAAGTATGGAGAAAATCTGGTGGAATCGTGTCTAGTGCAATTGTAAGCGTGCACTAATGTTTCCACATGTCGGCTCCACTCAGCCTTTTTCACTCCTGTCAACGTACCCAGCATGTCCAGAATCGTTCGGGCAATGCATCCCCTTCCGGGTGGTAGGGAGTGGTTCTGGACTTAGTAATGTGTAAGATTTTTAGTAATTCTCTTATCAATTTGCTTTCAAAGTCTCTGCCCTGGTCAGAATGTAGTCGTTGAGGGAGCCCATAATATATGAAGTATTTTTCCCAGAGTACCTTGGCCACCGTGATTGCTTTTTGGTCTTTCGTCGGGAAGGCCTGGGCATATCTCGTGTAATGGTCAGTGATGACCAGCACATTGCCGATGCCCCGGCTATCTTGTTCAATACATATGAAGTCCATGCATACTAGGTCCATGGGCCCAGTGCTTTTCAAGTGACCCATTGGGGTGGCCCTGGTGGGCAGTGTCTTCCATTGGATGCACCGAACACACCGCCGACAGTGATGCTCTACGGCTTCTCTCATCTTTGGCCATAAGAACCGATCCCTCACCAATCCAAAAGTCTTGTCGACACCCAGATGGCCATGTTCATCATGCAGGGACCGCAACACCAGGTATTGTAACATTTTAGGTAGTACTAGCTGTCTCCTATGCGGATGGTTATGGTACACTGGCGACACACTTTATTCGAGCTCGGCTAGTCCCACGAATTCGGGTATACCCGGGTGTATTGAGGTTTGTGACTGTTTTCTGCCCGAGTGCATTGAGGTATTTTCCAGGCAGGGATTGAAGCATTTTATTCCCGCTGGCTGCAATACTGCACAGTATATATATATATACTGCATTACAATTCATGAATTGATGCCATCTGGTAGACACGCGAATCATTGCAGCCTATTAAATCCTAATCATTATCATTTAACAGATCAGCCGCCCGTCAGCCAGGCATGAACCCAGGCTGGGAAGGCAAACGCAACGGGGCTTGTTAGAGGTGAGGAGCGGCGCATTCCAGGTATCTCAGAAAAAAGGTAAGGTGCAAAACAGCGCTAATGATATTGATTGAAATTAAATAAATGTTCAGGCAGCCAGGTGGATGACTGGTAGTACAACCAGTCAGGGAAGCAAAATGAGAAAAAAGGTTAAACCGGCGCCAAAGGGGGGTAAATACCAGACCAGTGGAGGGTGTGACAGTCCAAATACAGTCCTTGGGATGCTGAATAGTGATGATTTCAACTCAGCAGTGTATATGTGGAAAAAGAAAAGAAAAAGATAATGGTGCAGTAAATCAACACAGGGGGGGGGGGGGGGGAAATGCACAGATAATTTACAGATAATGACAAACAAGACATACAAACATGAAACAATAGCACGGCCTAAATATTAATAAAAAGCAATTTATTTGTGTGGAAAGTGCATGAACCGCATCCGGAGGGGTAAAATTACAACCCTACTCACAGAATGCTGGAAGGGTACAGGCAATGATCTGGTGCGTGCAGCTGGGCTCTCAAGATGGCGACCGGAGCACTTGGGCTGGCGTCTACACGTGACTGGAATGCCAGGCTGGTGACTCAGATGACGGGACCTCTGGGCGGACGTGACGTCACCTCCGTTGTAATTTCTCCACCGGCTCACAGGTCTCCAGTCCTCCAGTCCTCCTCAGCAGCCGCAATATCGCCGCACCGGTTTTAAAACACTTTTCAGAGACTGCAGATTTCTCCTTAGGAACTCTCCTAAGGAGAAATCTGCAGTCTCTGAAAAGTGTTTTAAAACCGGTGCGGCGATATTGCGGCTGCTGAGGAGGACTGGAGGACTGGAGACCTGTGAGCCGGTGGAGAAATTACAACGGAGGTGACGTCACGTCCGCCCAGAGGTCCCGTCATCTGAGTCACCAGCCTGGCATTCCAGTCACGTGTAGACGCCAGCCCAAGTGCTCCGGTCGCCATCTTGAGAGCCCAGCTGCACGCACCAGATCATTGCCTGTACCCTTCCAGCATTCTGTGAGTAGGGTTGTAATTTTACCCCTCCGGATGCGGTTCATGCACTTTCCACACAAATAAATTGCTTTTTATTAATATTTAGGCCGTGCTATTGTTTCATGTTTGTATGTCTTGTTTGTCATTATCTGTAAATTATCTGTGCATTTCCCCCCCCCCCCCCCCTGTGTTGATTTACTGCACCATTATCTTTTTCTTTTCTTTTTCCACATATACACTGCTGAGTTGAAATCATCACTATTCAGCATCCCAAGGACTGTATTTGGACTGTCACACCCTCCACTGGTCTGGTATTTACCCCCCTTTGGTGCCGGTTTAACCTTTTTTCTCATTTCGCATTCCAGGTATCTGCCAGGTACATACTGGGTATTTGCTCGAATAAAGTGTGTCGGTGCAGTACTCTACAACTCGGTATAGTAAATTGTCCCGTCTTTCGAATTTATCGGCTTCCCGCATCAGTATGCCTCCCACATCGCCAGGGGGATGTTTGAGGAGATCTGGGCAGTTTTTTCGGATAGCATAGTGGATGGCTCCCGCTACCAGGTTGCGTTCCTGATAGCGCACCATTTCCTTCCAGACTATGATCTTGTCAGGGGTAACGTGTCAGGGGTAACGGGCTCCTATATGCTTCCGAGATGGCTTTGGACGTGCACCCTAGGGAGTCGGCCACTCTTAATTCGGAGAAGGCCACTTGATCATTGACTATGGTGGTGGTGCAACACATGGCCCGCATCCTGGTCCCGGGATTTCTTCCCATTGGTCGTCATCGGGGGTTGCGGCCAGCCCCGGTCGTTTAGACGGGGCGGCTGCCCCAACGTTCAAGGGACCCAGTTTATATTTCAATGTGAAGTTGTAGTTGAAGATGGCTGCTAGCCAGCGGTGTCCTGCCGCATCGAGTTTAGCTGAAGTCATGATATACGTGAGCGGATTGTTGTCTGTACGCACCTCTAACGAGACCCCATAGAGATAATCATGAAGTTTGTCCACGATGGCCCATTTCAGGGCAAGGAACTCGAGCTTGTGTACTAGGTAATTTTGCTCACCGGCCATCAGGCTGCGACTGATGTAGGCCACGGGTCGTAATCCTTCTGGATACTTTTGATGCAACACCGCCCCTAATCCACCTAGGCTAGCGTCCACATGTAGTATATACGGTTAGGGAAACCTCACCGGGGAAGAAAAAACAGCAGGCACGGCCACGCAACAGATTACGGAGGCTGGGTTGGGCATAGAAATTCTTTATTGCATCATGGAAGTTTAAAAAAGAGAGAGGGGAAGGCACACCCCGCAACTCTTACACGTTTCACCCTGAGGGCTTTTTCAAAAGAATTTCTATGCCCAGCCCAGCCTCCATTATCTGTTGCTCGGCCGTGCCCGCTGTTTTTTCCTCCCCGGTGAGGTTTCCCTGTCTGTACCTCCATACAGCCTGGTGCACGCAAGAATCAAAAACCGGATTAACTGTGAAGACAAATGTGAATTAACTCATTCATTTATTACTCTTGGAGCATCCCCAGGCTTTGTGGGTCATATAGTAGCGGGACTTGTATGGGGTCTGGGTGGGTTTCAGGACCTCTCCCAGACAACCCTTTATAGTCAACGCCAAAACCACATTCCAACTAGGGGTTTATTTCTTATATGCTCCTGTATACAGTTGTTCTTCCGGATAAAGCAACATATGTTCATTACTTAAGTGGAAACCAGCTCTGCAGCATTGGTTAATTGGGGAAGCAACACCCTAATGTTCTCTCTATATAGTATATACGGTTGTTCGGGGTCGGCATAGGCTAACACTGGGGCCGCTGTCAAACTCTGCTTGAAGTCCACAAAGGCTTGCTCGCACTCTGCGGTCCATTTGTCCCCGAAGGGTTGTCGGGCAGGGGTGGCCTTCCGGCCTGTGTCTTCGGGATATATTTTGAGGAGGCAGTTGAGGGCTTTGGACCAGCGGGAATATCCCTCCACAAACCTGCGGTAGTACCCACAGAACCCCAAGAACGAGCGCAACTCCACAACATTGTCGGGTCGGGGCCAGCTTACTACGGATTCTCTTTTAGCGGGATCAGTGGCAATCCCTTCCGCAGACACATTGTGTCCCACGTAGGTCACAGACGTCCTACAGAATCAGCATTTATCCAGAGAGAGCTTGAGTCCCTCTCGAGCTAACCGGTCAAGCACCTTCAGGAGCCGAGTTTCGTGTTCCTCTAGTGTTCGCCAGAAGACGATGATGTCGTCCAAATACACTAGGCATTCTCTGGGGTTTAAGTCACCTAAGGTCTTCTCCATTAGCCGTTGGAAGGTGGTGGGGGCCCCACATATACCTTGGGGCATGCGCGTGAAATGATAGAACCCCAGTGGACAAATGAACGCCGTTTTCTCTTGATCCTCTGGGCTCATGGGTACCTGGTAGTATTCAGACCGGAGATCCAACACACTGAACCATTTACTTCCATGGAGGGCGTTCAGGATTTCCTCTATGCGGGGAAGATTATACTGGTCCGGCACTGTCCGATTGTTCAGTGTCCTGTAATCCACACATATCCTCACTGTCCCATTCTTATTTCTCACCACCACTATGGGTGAGGCGTAAGGGCTTCATTACTCCGTGACGATCCCGTCTTCTTCCATCTCTTGGAGGACGACCCGTACATCATCTACATCTCTAGTAGCGAGCCGGCGGGAACGTTCCTTAAACTGCTTCGTATCACTCACCCGAATAGTGTGTTGGGCTCTGCGGCTGCACCCCACATCCATCTCTCTGGTAGAGAATACATCTCGCCTCTCTTCCAATTGGACTCGCAGTCTCTCCTTCCATTCCTCTAGTAACCCAGACGAGCCAAAGTCGAAGTCCAGCCTCACGCTGGGGCATTCCACTTGGGTAGCATTGACTTGCACGGCTTCATCTACTGAGCTGACGGGATAAATTCTCCATATTCTTTGTCCCGCATCGATGGCCATGGGGAATGGGGATAGATTCTGGACAATCACATAGATGCGGCGAGGGATGGCAGCTGGCCAATCCCGAAATTCGGGTATGAGCCGGTATTCTCTGCTGGCGTCTTCTTCCGGCGTGATTTCTAGGGAAAAGAGCTGCTCCGTGTCTACCCGTTTAGCGTATGCGCACCAGGCGGGCATCCTCTGTATCTCCCCGGGCGAAATTTTGGTCAGACCCGCTCGGTCACAGAACAACAGCCCATAGTCTTCCGAGACTGAAGGAGGGGGACCCGAATTCATCTGGACAAGCTGCAGCTGGAGACTGGACATGGGCAACTCATTTGTTTCTTGCAGATAGGCCCTGATAACTGCTTGTACAATGTCCGCATTAGTGCCCAGAATGATTGGGTATTTAGGTAGGTCTTTGGGTTACGGACACACAAGAGCATCTACATTCATGGGGTAAGACTTCCCGGTGTTGAGCTGCTGAATTTCCAAGGACACCGTCACTATGCCGTCGATGGGGTAGTCTTCATTGCTTAGCCCGTTTACTTTGATATGTTCGGCTGACTTCAGTGGCTGATTCTGGAGGTGTTGATCATAGAACCCTCGATATATGATGGTCACTTGAGATCCCGTGTCCAATAGGGCGGAGGAATAGATGCCGTCTACTAGCACCCGTATAAGGGCTACCGGCCCCATGCAGTTATTCTCGTCTTTGGGACCTTCGCCACTTTGGTTGGGGACAGGGTCCTCTCCGCTGGCTGCGTAGACACCACATACCATAGCGTTAGGTGTGAACTTCTTGGGCGAGGGGCTCCACCATCTGGCAATCATAGGAGATATGCCCCTTCTTCCCGCACTTATAGCAGGACAGATCCCTCGGCGGAGTGCGGTGATTGTACGGAGGCGAGGTTCGTCCGGTGTATTTTGGTCGCTCGGGGCCGGGTTTATCCGGGGGGTCTTCTTTTTCTCATTACCCCCTTTGTTTTTGGGGTTGACAGCTACCTTAGCTTTCTGGGGAGAATGAAGCATTAGATGCGCCTCATGTTCTTTGACTTGCTGTAACAGCTTGGTGAACGAGGGGGGGCTCCCTCGAGTGAGATTATCGTGGATCATATTCGCAATAGGGTGGTTGGGACTGGATCCCCGCATGTATTGCTTGCGGAGGTTTTCGTCCATTTGCGAGGCTGTAACATACTATGGTGGAGCAAGGGCCCTAACGCAATTTGCACTCGGTGGATGTAGGCAGATACGTTCTCTCCATCTTTTTGGTTGAAGGCATAGTATTTGGCCCACAGGGCTCCATCATCCTCGGTCACGCCGTAGGCTTCAGTTAAGAATTCGACCATCATCCGAGAGGTCAGATCAGGATGCTGCTCTCGGTGAATACTGATCAGAGTGGATGCCGGGGGCCTCAAGCACTCCATGAGGCGTTGACGTTTCACGGTGTCTGTACAGAACCATTCTTCCATCACACCCCGGGTGTGCTCCTTCCCTATCCTATCTTCCCCCTTTGGGGGGCTTCTACTAACGGAGGTAAACTGGGTGGGGCGGTTAACTGGCCTACCTTGTCATTGAGTTTCTGCAACATCTCACTACACAACCCAGCTTCATCTGATACGCTAGACCCTTGATAGCTAAATCCTGACCGACAGCTCCCGCTTCACTCGCCGGGTAAGGAGCGGAGGTGAGGGTAGGGAAGTCATCACCCAGTCCCTCCAAGGGGGGGTCTCGAAGTGGATAGACAAAAGGGCTTCCGCCGGGCGGGGAGTTGGGAAGCTGCAGGTATTGAGGGACGGCGGGCTCGAGTACCACCAGATCTCGGCGACAATCAACTAGCAAGGTGTTCCACTTAGCGTCTTTGTCTATGAGGACGTCTACCGGGCGGGCTTTGGCAAAACCAGGTAGTTGTCGTAGGGCCGTTTGCAATGTCTCTAATGGTAAGGCCATAGGTACTTGGGTCACGGCCACCATGCGGCGGGCGGGCGTTTGCATTTGCTGTGCCAAATCATGCACTCTCTGGTGCGAGGGGAGGGCCATGGTGACCAGGTGGCTGTGTGCGTAGAGTCGGGGGGCATCCCAGGTCTAAGCTCTCAGCAGCGCCTCCAAATGTAGCCCTGTTTCCTAGTAAACACAGACCGCTACCATATGCTGTATAACCTGTATGCTCACAGGGCCTAAGCCTCCGCCGCGGAGAGCCTGGGGCACGCATAATAATAGATAATACCTTATACTTGGTGCAGCGCCTCCACCTGCAATGGCTCCCACCAGAGGGTGGAGTGGTTCCTCGCAGGAAAATTAGATATCAATACACACACACACAGCATATAAACAACCGAATGACTTTACTTGTCTGCAAAGGCTTATATGTATATATATCAACAGGTGTCCCTCCCTAGAGGAGACACTATCTACTGCGTCTCACAGGACGCTTCTTTCCCCTCCTCCAACGGGTGATCCCACCCCGTGTCCAATACCCCCAACACAATATGTCCCCCACCCTCAAGTGAGATAACGAATATGTATGGGTGACTGTGCAGCCACTATGTCCTGTATGAATGGTGATATAGTTGGTGCACTTGCTGTTTACCTGCCTGGCACTCCAGTACCCGGGCCTGCCAAGGATCTTCACAAAGGGTCAGATGACTCCAGCAATAGATGTCTGGGGCAATCCCACCCAGACGAACTGCAGCAACAGTAGCAGGGTCTGAGCCCAGACATCCTGCTAAATACACACTGTCTCTTTAAGATATCACTGAACGGCACAATAAGGGAACCAGAACCTGTCTAGGGCCAGTCCCTATCTCTGCTCCACACTACAGGGACTCAGGGCCTAACTGGGCCTGGGGTATAAGGCCTAGGTAGGGGCTGAATGCCTCCCTAAACCTGGAGCTCCGTCTCCTTCCTCCTCCCGCTAGCTCTGAGCCACATGCGCGCCCTCCGATCCTATATCCTCCTTCCTTCCTCCCAACCACCCGATTGGTCCCCTGGCGTCACATGGTCCCGCGGGGGCTGCTGGGACTCATAGTTCCCTATGCTCCACCCTATGGGAGCTACTCCTCCTTCGCGGGGTTAGACTGCTATTCCCGCGCATGCGCGACCTCCTGCTCCACATCTTCTGCACCTGCGCCAACTCCCAACATGGCGGCGCCCTAATAACGCGGAACCTCCGATATTCCGGAGCGTTCCCTGCCCTACTGCAACCCTCCCACCCGACAACAACAAATGCGGGCGAGGGGGAGTCCGGCTACATCTAATTAAGCACATATAGAAGCATGTTCTGTAATAGACCTAGTATATATATATATATATATATATATGTAGAGAAGAAATGACCTAGGCGCAAATAAGCCAGGAAAGAAACAAAGAGAAAAATATCATAGGGCAGTATGTCTGTTACTTTCAGAGTTAAGGTGGTAAGGTATACACTTACACTTAATCAGCCAAATAAAAGCCTTTAATCCACCACTGGGATTCAGGAACACTGCTGCTGGGATTTCTTTGCTGTTTGCATGGATCTCAGACTCTCCACGACTGCTGCTTGCTTCAGGGGTTACCTTTTCATCTGCAGCTGCGTGTCTCCTTAACATGGGATATAGCTCACCAGGGAGGGGGGGGGGGGAAGGGGAAGAGGGACAATGGAACAAAAAATAGTATAAAACCTTTTATTGTAAAAACTATCTAAAAAATAACAAACAGTATCTCACTCACATGGTGTGAAATAATTTCAAGCAGTTGAGAGTTTGAATTGAGTCTCTCACACTCGTAGAGTAAGCTGTCCGGTCCACTGCACTGCTGCTAGCCTGGTTTACTTCCGCGTCACGTGCTCCGGCTCCAATTCTCGCGAGACTTCGACCTCCAATGACGTCACAGCGCTATCTCCACTCCGTTCTGCAGCGCGTCTCACTCTGCTCGGTTTGCAATGCCTGCAATGACTGCAGGGTCTGCCCTACGCGTTTCTCCTCTAGGGCTTCCTCAGGGGCATAATACCATTGTATCTCCCCACCCCTGGTATATATACCCACCTCCTGTGACTGATTGGATGCTTGCAAACAATTATATTAAACACATTACCTCCGTGACGGGTACTAATTAAAAACGAATGGTGAACACAAGATGAACCAAATGTTCCTATTACCCAGACTGGCGATACCTATATGTACTTTAAGAAGAGATAATTACATAATGTATACATTTGACAATACTGGTTTATGCCTTAGCCTATAGAGTCAATTGGCTGTAATGCCATAATCTCTTGTTTCCCTAATCTAATCAGGGATCATATTGAGTACATAAACTAATCAGGGATCTTATTGAGGAACATAAGCTAACCTCATATATCTAATTGTGCCAATTGGTATTAGAATAGAAATTTAGACACTATATATGTTGTATGACAACTAGAATCGCTAGGTTGGGTAACAGAAAACACAACAAAATTTCATACACACACAAGAACAGTTAGAAGGTGAATTAAATGGAGCTTAATGCCCCTACCATTAAGACAAGTTGTATACATTGTTAAGGCTAGAATATGCATATATACAATTTTTAAATACTGCCAGAGCTCACTAAATTGGCATAGGTTCTTTTTAGCAAATAATTTAGAGCCAACTCTTTAAGTGCCAGCAATAGAGAGATTTATACTTAGGACTGGAAGTCAATAATATGTTATATTTGGATAGTGTATTGGCAAATCATCATAATGACACATCAAGCTTATTGATAATGAAGGGACCAGAAAATTTAGTCAGATCTAACAACAAGAGTATTACTAAATATTGGATCTAGACTATATATACAGATGAGAGACATTGAGTCAGGAGTTAATAAATTACGATATACACAAATCTATATATAGCTAAGTGAAACAGAGACTTAAATACAGATGAATAATTTGGTAGCTGGTATCTTTGATAAACAACAGACCCAAATTAAACGCTATAAGTGGACATACCACATATCATATTTCCGATACAACATATTAAAATTTCCTGTGGCTTAGGTAGAACATATTCAGATCATGAAAAAACTTATTTACTTCGGTATTAAACATTGCGAACATAGTAAAGATTATTTCTATGATTGACATAGTAATCGTTACTTGGTAAACCCTTATAGATCTATACTGTTGGTGTTCCTGATTGTTATCTATGACACAGTATATACACTATATAATCCACTATATCATGTGGAGCATTATATTAGTACTAATGGCATGAGTTAGATGGTATCAAGAGTGATACAACCCACAGTCATATTGGGGTAAGAGATAGCTACACACTAATAATAAACATAATAAACATAAATGCTTCCAGGGGGGACAGGATGGATAAGCACCTATTTAATGATCTTCCCATAAGCTAAGCGAATTAAAGTCAAGAAAGAAGAGCAGTACTTTCAGTAATCAAGAACACCAAAGGCCATTGAACAGTAATTACATTCTTCCTACTTTATAACACTCAGACTAAACAGATAATTTGGCTTATCTTACTTCTCTTAAGCAGGGGTTGACAGTCTAAGATTTGTACAACAGTACAAAGGATTTTTGGGAGGCATCTTACAGGCCTACATACTGCTGCGACACACTTTATTCGAGCAAATACCCAGTATGTACCTGGCAGATACCTGGAATGCGCCGCTCCTCACCTCTGACAAGCCCCGTTGCATTTGCCTTCCCAACCTGGGTTCATGCCTGGCTGACGGGCGGCTGATCTGTTAAATGATAATGATTAGGATTTAATAGGCTGCAATGCTTCGCGTGTCTACCAGATGGCATAAATTCATGAATTGTAATGCAGTATATATATATATACTGTGCAGTATTGCAGCCAGTGGGAATAAAATGCTTCAATCCCTGCCTGGAAAATAACTCAATGCACTCGGGCAGAAAACAGTCACAAACCTCAATACACCCGGGTATACCCGAATTCGTGGGACTAGCCGAGCTCGAATAAAGTGTGTCGCCAGTGTAGGGGAAGATGGAATATGGACAAGAACACTTAATTGAATACAGTACCGAAAATATAGAGGTATGTCGAGTAGGATATTAATATTACTCTCTCAGGAAGGACCCCAGGTCAATATCAATATTCATACCCAAAGGTGCTAACGTTTTTAGGGTATAAATCCAGAAAGTTTCCTGTCTGGATATTTTTATGACCTGGTTCCCACCCCTCCAATTGGGATGAATTTTGTCTATTCCAACAAATTGTAGACCATTTGGGTTTTGGCCGTGGTATTCCTTAAAGTGTTTTGATACACTGTGTTGGACAAAACCTCTTTCTATATTTTTCACGTGTTCAGCAATTCTTAGTTTCAATTTACGTGTTGTCCTCCCTATGTATTGTTTATTACATGGGCACTGTAGCATGTATATTACATGACTTGAGTTGCAGTCAATAAAATCCTTTATTTCAAACTCTTCATTTGTTGTTGCAGATGTTATTTGTTTATAAGACTTTGATGTATTTTGGCATAATTTACAGCCTCTGCATGTCAGAAACTTATAGAAGCCATTTGTTATACTTACAGGTTTGATGCATTCTTTTTTCAAACAGCTGGGAGCTAATCTCTGTTTGAGGTTAGGGGCCTTGGTGAAAATAATTTCGGGTTTAGTTGGTAAAATCCCTTGTAAAATAGGGTCTTTTTGGAGAATATTCCAATGCTTTTGGAATATCTTCCTAATATGTTTGGAGGAGCTTGTAAATTGTGTAACGAATGGCACAGATATTTTGCCTTCCTCACCTCTATTTTCCTTGATTTCTTTTGATTTGTAAGTTAACAAGTCTTTACGCTCCATCTGTTTGACTCTGCTAAAGGCCTCATCTACAACTTCTTTCTTGTATTTTCTATCAATAAACTTTTCCATTAGATCATTTGCTTGTTCCTGGAAAACGTTATCCTGAGTACAGTTTCGTTTTACTCTTTGTAGTTAGCCCAGGGGGATGTTGTTTATCCACCTATCTAGATGACCACTATCCCCCATCAAGAAATTATGGCAGTCCACCTCTTTTACAAACGTTTTGGTTTCTAAAACCCCATTCAACACATATAACTGTAAATCTAAAAAGTCGATGGTCGTTTGACTATATTTATATGTGAACTTCAGGTTGTAGGGATTGTTGTTAAGTGTGGTTAGAAATAGCTGTAGTCTCTCCAGGCTCCCGTCCCATACAAACAGAATATCGTCAATGTATCTCTGCCAGGACACCAGACTTGCCCCAAACTCATGGTTGGACCAGATGTATTCGTCTTCCCACATGCCCATAAAAATGTTGGCATAGTTTGGGGCAAATCTGGTGCCCATAGCAGTGCCCCTGATTTGCAAATAGTACTTGTCGTCATACCAAAAGTAATTATGGCTAAGTATATGTCGAATACAGTCTACAATGAATCTGGTTTGTATTGGGTCTAATTCCCCATTTCGAAGAAGGGTATCCCTAACTGCGTTACATCCTTGTGTGTGATCTATCACTGTGTACAATGTGCACACATCACATGTAACCAAAAGGTAGTTATCGCTCCATGTCATATTCTGTACAGTGTTGATTATCTGAATACTGTCCTGCACATAGGATCTCAAGTTCCTAACTGTACTCTTTAGAAATGTGTCTATGTAGCCCGAGAGGTTAGCGGTTAGGGATTTTATCCCTGAGACTATAGGGCGTCCTGGGGGGTGGGTGGTGCTCTTGTGCACTTTAGGCAAGTAATAGAAGATTGGGACTCTTGGGGACTCGGTGTTTAGGTATTCCCATTCTGATTTTGTTAGAATCCCATCCCTTAATCCTTCATTTAGTAGTCCCAATAGTTCTTTTTTGTATTGTTCTGTTGGGTTACCCTGTAGTAGTTTATATGTTTCACTGTCACCTAATAATCTGTGGGATTCTATATCGTAATCTCTTCTATTTAAGATAACCACCCCCCCCCCCTTTATCTGCCGGTTTGATTACAATGTCCTGTCTTTTGGACAACTCGTCAACTGCTTTTAATTCACCTTTCGTTAGATTTTTCAGGGTTCTTGGTTTCTTGTCTCTCTCTAGCTTTTCAATATCTTCATGAACTGATTTTGTGAATGTGTCTATGTGTCCTCCTTTTAAATAGCTTGGAAAGAATATGGAGTTCTTTTTACATGCTGTATGAACAAATCTCTCACAAGTGGAGATTCCACCCTGAGTGACCTCATGTGTCAAGTTTTGTTTTAGGAAGTATTTTTTGAGGGTTAGGTTTCTAGCAAACTTACTCACATCAATATATGTATTGAATGTGTTGATCTTATTTGTGGGGGCAAAAGCTAAGCCTCTTTGCAGTATGTTAATATGCTCTTGGGTGAGAGTCGTGTCGCTTAGATTAAATATACCAGTCTGCTGCTTTCTTACACTGTTTGCTTTTTTGATGCTGGTTTTTGTCCCTCCTCTCGTTCCTCTTTTTGTGGGCTTTCTATCTTCCTTTTCTGAGGAGTATGGGATTTGGTGTCCTCCTTCAGTTGTGCTTTTATTACTTCCCCTGGTCTCTCTCTCTGTTGCTTCCATTCTAAAAAAGAAGACGCTGATGTGGATGGTCTCTCCTCATCCACAAAAACATCCTCCCTTTCTTTCTCTTTGGGTGCATATTCTTGTCTGGTAGTATGGTAACTCTGTTGTCCTTTCCAACTATGTTGCCTACCCCTATAGTTCCCTGACCCTCGTCTATCCCTATCATGATGATATTTATTTTTGTTCCAATATCTTTTATCCTTGTGATAATGCGTATTAGGTCTAGGACCCATGTATCTATTTTCATTTACATTTTGATGTCCCTGTTGTACCTCATTGGAATTGGTCTCCTTGACCTCTACTTTATTGTCTGATTGATTCTTTTTCCAAGATCTATAGCAATTATTCACATAGTCCTCTTTATCTCTCCTAAACTTCCTTTGTTTGGACAGCTTAGTTTCCCTTTCAACTTTGTCTGTTCTTAATTTAACCTTCTTTTCAATCTCTTTTTAGTTTCTCAGTTTTATCTAAGTCATTTAATTTTTTCTCTATCACCTGTATATCAGTTTCTAGAGTGACTAGAGCCTTGTTCCTATGTGTTATTAAAAATTTCATCAACTCCATTGATGCTTTGTCTAAAATTTTGTTCCATTCTGTCATAAATAGGATATCATCCTGATCCGAGGTTGGGTCTTTAAAGATCCTTAAACCTCTCGGTATCCTGTCTACTGAAATATATTGTTCTAACGCAATCACCTCCCAGTAGGCTTTTGTATCTTTAATCATCAACCTTTCTAATTTCAAAAATAAAGTGTCTAAGTCTTCGTCATCTCCTGATACACTTTCTAACCTTACTGTATATCGTCTGAAAATATATTATCTAGTTCTCCGCCTCTATGTTTCCTCATATAAAATATAGAATCATTTTCTATTGCTGTGGCCATTTTGACACTGTGTATAGGAAATGCTGCTAACTGTGTAGTGGATGGATACAGAGAAAACAGAATACAATCAGCGCAAATTCCAAACACTTAGTGGGGTTGTAGTAGTAAAAATATTAACTACCCCTTGACAATCAGTCAAACAGGAGGTGTTATACCTTACAATCTATTCTCGCTTGAATGCAGCAATTAGGTCTGCGGCTCCACACTTGCCGCAATGGATAATGTAGAGAAGAAATGACCTAGGCGCAAATAAGCCAGGAAAGAAACAAAGAGAAAAATATCATAGGGCAGTATGTCTGTTACTTTCAGAGTTAAGGTGGTAAGGTATACACTTACACTTAATCAGCCAAATAAAAGCCTTTAATCCACCACTGGGATTCAGGAACACTGCTGCTGGGATTTCTTTGCTGTTTGCATGGATCTCAGACTCTCCACGACTGCTGCTTGCTTCAGGGGTCACCTTTTCATCTGCAGCTGCGTGTCTCCTTAACATGGGATATAGCTCACCAGGGAGGGGGGGGGGGAAGGGGAAGAGGGACAATGGAACAAAAAATAGTATAAAACCTTTTATTGTAAAAACTATCTAAAAAATAACAAACAGTATCTCACTCACATGGTGTGAAATAATTTCAAGCAGTTGAGAGTTTGAATTGAGTCTCTCACACTCGTAGAGTAAGCTGTCCGGTCCACTGCACTGCTGCTAGCCTGGTTTACTTCCGCGTCACGTGCTCCGGCTCCAATTCTCGCGAGACTTCGACCTCCAATGACGTCACAGCGCTATCTCCACTCCGTTCTGCAGCGCGTCTCACTCTGCTCGGTTTGCAATGCCTGCAATGACTGCAGCTTAGGTAGAACATATTCAGATCATGAAAAAACTTATTTACTTCGGTATTAAACATTGCGAACATAGTAAATATTATTTCTATGATTGACATAGTAATCGTTACTTGGTAAACCCTTATAGATCTATACTGTTGGTGTTCCTGATTGTTATCTATGACACAGTATTTACACTATATAATCCACTATATCATGTGGAGCATACATTATGTAATTATCTCTTCTTAAAGTACATATAGGTATCGCCAGTCTGGGTAATAGGAACATTTGGTTCATCTTGTGTTCACCATTCGTTTTTAATTAGTACCCGTCACGGAGGTAATGTGTTTAATATAATTGTTTGCAAGCATCCAATCAGTCACAGGAGGTGGGTATATATACCAGGGGTGGGGAGATACAATGGTATTATGCCCCTGAGGAAGCCCTAGAGGAGAAACGCGTAGGGCAGACCCTGCAGTCATTGCAGGCATTGCAAACCGAGCAGAGTGAGACGCGCTGCAGAACGGAGTGGAGATAGCGCTGTGACGTCATTGGAGGTCGAAGTCTCGCGAGAATTGGAGCCGGAGCACGTGACGTGGAAGTAAACCAGGCTAGCAGCAGTGCAGTGGACCGGACAGCTTACTCTACGAGTGTGAGAGACTCAATTCAAACTCTCAACTGCTTGAAATTATTTCACACCATGTGAGTGAGATACTGTTTGTTATTTTTTAGATAGTTTTTACAATAAAAGGTTTTATACTATTTTTTGTTCCATTGTCCCTCTTCCCCTTCCCCCCCCCCCCCCTCCCTGGTGAGCTATATCCCATGTTAAGGAGACACGCAGCTGCAGATGAAAAGGTGACCCCTGAAGCAAGCAGCAGTCGTGGAGAGTCTGAGATCCATGCAAACAGCAAAGAAATCCCAGCAGCAGTGTTCCTGAATCCCAGTGGTGGATTAAAGGCTTTTATTTGGCTGATTAAGTGTAAGTGTATACCTTACCACCTTAACTCTGAAAGTAACAGACATACTGCCCTATGATATTTTTCTCTTTGTTTCTTTCCTGGCTTATTTGCGCCTAGGTCATTTCTTCTCTACATTATCCATTGCGGCAAGTGTGGAGCCGCAGACCTAATTGGCTGCATTCAAGCGAGAATAGATTGTAAGGTATAACACCTCCTGTTTGACTGATTGTCAAGGGGTAGTTAATATTTTTACTACTACAACCCCACTAAGTGTTTGGAATTTGCGCTGATTGTATTCTGTTTTCTCTGTATCCATCCACTACACAGTTAGCAGCATTTCCTATACACAGTGTCAAAATGGCCACAGCAATAGAAAATGATTCTATATTTTATATGAGGAAACATAGAGGCGGAGAACTAGATAATATATTTTCAGACGATATAAGGTTAGAAAGTGTATCAGGAGATGACGAAGACTTAGACACTTTATTTTTGAAATTAGAAAGGTTGATGATTAAAGATACAAAAGCCTACTGGGAGGTGATTGCGTTAGAACAATATATTTCAGTAGACAGGATACCGAGAGGTTTAAGGATCTTTAAAGACCCAACCTCGGATCAGGATGATATCCTATTTATGACAGAATGGAACAAAATTTTAGACAAAGCATCAATGGAGTTGATGAAATTTTTAATAACACATAGGAACAAGGCTCTAGTCACTCTAGAAACTGATATACAGGTGATAGAGAAAAAATTAAATGACTTAGATAAAACTGAGAAACACAAAGAGATTGAAAAGAAGGTTAAATTAAGAACAGACAAAGTTGAAAGGGAAACTAAGCTGTCCAAACAAAGGAAGTTTAGGAGAGATAAAGAGGACTATGTGAATAATTGCTATAGATCTTGGAAAAAGAATCAATCAGACAATAAAGTAGAGGTCAAGGAGACCAATTCCAATGAGGTACAACAGGGACATCAAAATGTAAATGAAAATAGATACATGGGTCCTAGACCTAATATGCATTATCACAAGGATAACAGATATTGGAACAAAAATAAATATCATCATGATAGGGATAGACGAGGGTCAGGGAACTATAGGGGTAGGCAACATAGTTGGAAAGGACAACAGAGTTACCATACTACCAGACAAGAATATGCACCCAAAGAGAAAGAAAGGGAGGATGTTTTTGTGGATGAGGAGAGACCATCCACATCAGCGTCTTCTTTTTTAGAACGGAAGCAACAGAGAGAGAGACCAGGGGAAGTAATAAAAGCACAACTGAAGGAGGACACCAAATCCCATACTCCTCAGAAAAGGAAGATAGAAAGCCCACAAAAAGAGGAACGAGAGGAGGGACAAAAACCAGCATCAAAAAAGCAAACAGTGTAAGAAAGCAGCAGACTGGTATATTTAATCTAAGCGACACGACTCTCACCCAAGAGCATATTAACATACTGCAAAGAGGCTTAGCTTTTGCCCCCACAAATAAGATCAACACATTCAATACATATATTGATGTGAGTAAGTTTGCTAGAAACCTAACCCTCAAAAAATACTTCCTAAAACAAAACTTGACACATGAGGTCACTCAGGGTGGAATCTCCACTTGTGAGAGATTTGTTCATACAGCATGTAAAAAGAACTCCATATTCTTTCCAAGCTATTTAAAAGGAGGACACATAGACACATTCACAAAATCAGTTCAAGAAGATATTGAAAAGCTAGAGAGAGACAAGAAACCAAGAACCCTGAAAAATCTAACGAAAGGTGAATTAAAAGCAGTTGACGAGTTGTCCAAAAGACAGGACATTGTAATCAAACCGGCAGATAAAGGGGGGGGGGGGGTGGTTATCTTAAATAGAAGAGATTACGATATAGAATCCCACAGATTATTAGGTGACAGTGAAACATATAAACTACTACAGGGTAACCCAACAGAACAATACAAAAAAGAACTATTGGGACTACTAAATGAAGGATTAAGGGATGGGATTCTAACAAAATCAGAATGGGAATACCTAAACACCGAGTCCCCAAGAGTCCCAATCTTCTATTACTTGCCTAAAGTGCACAAGAGCACCACCCACCCCCCAGGACGCCCTATAGTCTCAGGGATAAAATCCCTAACCGCTAACCTCTCGGGCTACATAGACACATTTCTAAAGAGTACAGTTAGGAACTTGAGATCCTATGTGCAGGACAGTATTCAGATAATCAACACTGTACAGAATATGACATGGAGCGATAACTACCTTTTGGTTACATGTGATGTGTGCACATTGTACACAGTGATAGATCACACACAAGGATGTAACGCAGTTAGGGATACCCTTCTTCGAAATGGGGAATTAGACCCAATACAAACCAGATTCATTGTAGACTGTATTCGACATATACTTAGCCATAATTACTTTTGGTATGACGACAAGTACTATTTGCAAATCAGGGGCACTGCTATGGGCACCAGATTTGCCCCAAACTATGCCAACATTTTTATGGGCATGTGGGAAGACGAATACATCTGGTCCAACCATGAGTTTGGGGCAAGTCTGGTGTCCTGGCAGAGATACATTGACGATATTCTGTTTGTATGGGACGGGAGCCTGGAGAGACTACAGCTATTTCTAACCACACTTAACAACAATCCCTACAACCTGAAGTTCACATATAAATATAGTCAAACGACCATCGACTTTTTAGATTTAAAGTTATATGTGTTGAATGGGGTTTTAGAAACCAAAACGTTTGTAAAAGAGGTGGACTGCCATAATTTCTTGATGGGGGATAGTGGTCATCTAGATAGGTGGATAAACAACATCCCCCTGGGCCAACTACAAAGAGTAAAACGAAACTGTACTCAATAACGTTTTCCAGGAACAAGCAAATGATCTAATGGAAAAGTTTATTGATAGAAAATACAAGAAAGAAGTTGTAGATGAGGCCTTTAGCAGAGTCAAACAGATGGAGCGTAAAGACTTGTTAACTTACAAATCAAAAGAAATCAAGGAAAATAGAGGTGAGGAAGGCAAAATATCTGTGCCATTCGTTACACAATTTACAAGCTCCTCCAAACATATTAGGAAGATATTCCAAAAGCATTGGAATATTCTCCAAAAAGACCCTATTTTACAAGGGATTTTACCAACTAAACCCGAAATTATTTTCACCAAGGCCCCTAACCTCAAACAGAGATTAGCTCCCAGCTGTTTGAAAAAAGAATGCATCAAACCTGTAAGTATAACAAATGGCTTCTATAAGTTTCTGACATGCAGAGGCTGTAAATTATGCCAAAATACATCAAAGTCTTATAAACAAATAACATCTGCAACAACAAATGAAGAGTTTGAAATAAAGGATTTTATTGACTGCAACTCAAGTCATGTAATATACATGCTACAGTGCCCATGTAATAAACAATACATAGGGAGGACAACACGTAAATTGAAACTAAGAATTGCTGAACACGTGAAAAATATAGAAAGAGGTTTTGTCCAACACAGTGTATCAAAACACTTTAAGGAATACCACGGCCAAAACCCAAATGGTCTACAATTTGTTGGAATAGACAAAATTCATCCCAATTGGAGGGGTGGGAACCAGGTCATAAAAATATCCAGACAGGAAACTTTCTGGATTTATACCCTAAAAACGTTAGCACCTTTGGGTATGAATATTGATATTGACCTGGGGTCCTTCCTGAGAGAGTAATATTAATATCCTACTCGACATACCTCTATATTTTCGGTACTGTATTCAATTAAGTGTTCTTGTCCATATTCCATCTTCCCCTATGTAGGCCTGTAAGATGCCTCCCAAAAATCCTTTGTACTGTTGTACAAATCTTAGACTGTCAACCCCTGCTTAAGAGAAGTAAGATAAGCCAAATTATCTGTTTAGTCTGAGTGTTATAAAGTAGGAAGAATGTAATTACTGTTCAATGGCCTTTGGTGTTCTTGATTACTGAAAGTACTGCTCTTCTTTCTTGACTTTAATTCGCTTAGCTTATGGGAAGATCATTAAATAGGTGCTTATCCATCCTGTCCCCCCTGGAAGCATTTATGTTTATTATGTTTATTATTAGTGTGTAGCTATCTCTTACCCCAATATGACTGTGGGTTGTATCACTCTTGATACCATCTAACTCATGCCATTAGTACTAATATAATGCTCCACATGATATAGTGGATTATATAGTGTAAATACTGTGTCATAGATAACAATCAGGAACACCAACAGTATAGATCTATAAGGGTTTACCAAGTAACGATTACTATGTCAATCATAGAAATAATCTTTACTATGTTCGCAATGTTTAATACCGAAGTAAATAAGTTTTTTCATGATCTGAATATGTTCTACCTAAGCCACAGGAAATTTTAATATGTTGTATCGGAAATATGATATGTGGTATGTCCACTTATAGCGTTTAATTTGGGTCTGTTGTTTATCAAAGATACCAGCTACCAAATTATTCATCTGTATTTAAGTCTCTGTTTCACTTAGCTATATATAGATTTGTGTATATCGTAATCTATTAACTCCTGACTCAATGTCTCTCATCTGTATATATAGTCTAGATCCAATATTTAGTAATACTCTTGTTGTTAGATCTGACTAAATTTTCTGGTCCCTTCATTATCAATAAGCTTGATGTGTCATTATGATGATTTGCCAATACACTATCCAAATATAACATATTATTGACTTCCAGTCCTAAGTATAAATTTCTCTATTGCTGGCACTTAAAGAGTTGGCTCTAAATTATTTGCTAAAAAGAACCTATGCCAATTTAGTGAGCTCTGGCAGTATTTAAAAATTGTATATATGCATATTCTAGCCTTAACAATGTATACAACTTGTCTTAATGGTAGGGGCATTAAGCTCCATTTAATTCACCTTCTAACTGTTCTTGTGTGTGTATGAAATTTTGTTGTGTTTTCTGTTACCCAACCTAGCGATTCTAGTTGTCATACAACATATATAGTGTCTAAATTTCTATTCTAATACCAATTGGCACAATTAGATATATGAGGTTAGCTTATGTTCCTCAATAAGATCCCTGATTAGTTTATGTACTCAATATGATCTATGATTAGATTAGGGAAACAAGAGATTATGGCATTACAGCCAATTGACTCTATAGGCTAAGGCATAAACCAGTATTGTCAAATGTATACATTATGTAATTATCTCTTCTTAAAGTACATATAGGTATCGCCAGTCTGGGTAATAGGAACATTTGGTTCATCTTGTGTTCACCATTCGTTTTTAATTAGTACCCGTCACGGAGGTAATGTGTTTAATATAATTGTTTGCAAGCATCCAATCAGTCACAGGAGGTGGGTATATATACCAGGGGTGGGGAGATACAATGGTATTATGCCCCTGAGGAAGCCCTAGAGGAGAAACACGTAGGGCAGACCCTGCAGTCATTGCAGGCATTGCAAACCGAGCAGAGTGAGACGCACTGCAGAACGGAGTGGAGATAGCGCTGTGACGTCATTGGAGGTCGAAGTCTCGCGAGAATTGGAGCCGGAGCACGTGACGAGGAAGTAAACCAGGCTAGCAGCAGTGCAGTGGACCGGACAGCTTACTCTACGAGTGTGAGAGACTCAATTCAAACTCTCAACTGCTTGAAATTATTTCACACCATGTGAGTGAGATACTGTTTGTTATTTTTTAGATAGTTTTTACAATAAAAGGTTTTATACTATTTTTTGTTCCATTGTCCCTCTTCCCCTTCCCCCCCCCCCCCCCTCCCTGGTGAGCTATATCCCATGTTAAGGAGACACGCAGCTGCAGATGAAAAGGTGACCCCTGAAGCAAGCAGCAGTCGTGGAGAGTCTGAGATCCATGCAAACAGCAAAGAAATCCCAGCAGCAGTGTTCCTGAATCCCAGTGGTGGATTAAAGGCTTTTATTTGGCTGATTAAGTGTAAGTGTATACCTTACCACCTTAACTCTGAAAGTAACAGACATACTGCCCTATGATATTTTTCTCTTTGTTTCTTTCCTGGCTTATTTGCGCCTAGGTCATTTCTTCTCTACATTATCCATTGCGGCAAGTGTGGAGCCGCAGACCTAATTGGCTGCATTCAAGCGAGAATAGATTGTAAGGTATAACACCTCCTGTTTGACTGATTGTCAAGGGGTAGTTAATATTTTTACTACTACAACCCCACTAAGTGTTTGGAATTTGCGCTGATTGTATTCTGTTTTCTATATATATATATGTGTTAAAAAGTTTCACTAGGTATTTAGATAACTCTTTTGCTGTGCTACAGTATAGCCATGACACAGTTAATTATGTTATCAGGGCTTGTTGTATTCTAGCACACAATCATAGAGATTCTTGCTCAGCTTAAATTGTATAAGGTACAGTAGATGCATAAAGGGAAAACAATTGGTCTACACACAAAAGAACTGTCCCTTTGTTCTCTCCACTCAATAAAAAATGAAGAATCCAAGAAAAAATGTTAAGACTTAACTTTTAACTTAAAGCTACAAACTAAAATAACAGAAATGTATTTGAAATATAGAGTATGTTCCAGAAAGTACTACATTATACTTATTAAAAGGTAATAGTAGTTAACTACAAAGACCTCACTATTGTGTTGTTTAGAGGGAGATCTGATTAATCTCTTGGTTGTAGGAAATATAGTCTCGAAAATCACAATGTTTTCATCGAGATTATCAATCACAAACAAGTTTCCTTGTGTAATAATTAGTATCTAAACTCCAACAATATAAATCAGTTTCAAAAGGGCAAGAGTGTTTCTGAACTCTTAGGGCCTGTGAACAAACTTAAAAGGAGTAACTACCTAACCTAAGGTAGAAAGCCAGTAAGAATATGTAATAAAAGATTAGAGCTCTATGTGATTCCCTTTTAATACAATAACAGATATTCACTAGGGATTGTCACTTTATCAAGGGATATGATTTTCAGTAGAGGTACCCTTAGAACTTATTAATAATAGTCCACTGAATATCAGACATTAATCTTACATGGAGAGGGACTCCACAGTATCCTAAGATTCTGGGAACAATTTAATAGGACTTTTTTTTAAATATGCTAGAACTTAGTGAGAGGAATAACCCCTCAGATATACCCATACGTAGAGAGCATTCAGTAACTATACCAATATTCAACGGTGTCGAGAAAATAGCACTTTTTAAGATGCATTTCTTCTCCCTAAGATCATCTGCATTGGCAGTGACTAGCTGCAGACATCTCGGAGTATCGATATTTGTCTCGAGAAGTTTCAGGTGAAGGGGAGATGTAAGTTTTAACAGATAACCCTGAAACGCAGCTTCCCTTCATGGTATAATCAGAATTGAAAACCTGACATGCGTTTCACATGACAGCGCATCACAGTTCAGATTTCTGGAATGCCCTTACCCTTGGAGATGAAATTATATTTTAGGAGCTTAGATATTTTTTATTACATGAAGATATGTTCTATAGCTTTAATAAATGTGTATGATTTTGTTTTATAGCTGTAAATTAAAAGTTTATTTTTAACACATTTTTTGGGGGGGTGGGAGGGTTCCTACTTGTAGTATTCTTACCTCGTTGATGTTCTTAAATGGTGCCATGCTACCTTGTAGGTTTTGTTTTGTATTGTGGTAGCATTTTACTATGTCCAGCACTGTTTTCATGGTGGTCTGAAGACCCAGGAACCAGCTGATAGTCTCAAGGTTGCATGGTTGTGCTGGTCCTTGACAGTTAAGTTCCTGAAAAGTGTGCACAGATGCCCATGAATTATTCAGGTTGCATCTTAAGCAGTTTTCCATAAAAAGTTCACATTATTTTAGGAGGCTGTGATGAAAGAAAAATGATTGTCTCTGCAGAGAACTTATCCTATAACATCTTCTTAAGTCCTCTCTTTGATTGATTTAACAACTTCCCTGACTTAACAGTGGTTTAAAATTAACAAGTTGGGAAAGCATGAAAAAGATCAGTGATATATACAGTAGTGTATGGCTTAAAACTACGTTGTGTAAATGTCTGTGGGTGTATATGTACGTCTCTACCTGTGATTCACTCCAATTTTACATCCAATTCAGTTGCCGTGGCCTTGCAGGAAAAGGTTATTACACTGGAGATGTTTCAAATTTGCATTACCTTCATAACTTCTGCATAACTACTTGGTTTTGAGATTGCTACTGGTAAATTGACTTCCAATCATTTCTGCTTGTCAAACTGATCAGTGATCACATAACAAATTGCAATGCATTTCAAGGACAATTTGTAACTTTTTTCTTTATTCCGTATAAGCTTACAACCTTGTTTATCAATCCATGCTGTCTTTCATTTACTTACTCTTTGGGTCTGCTTTGTGCCTAATATAAGTTGCTTTCTTTCCGGTTCTCTCATCTGAAAACATATTTTATTGTAACCCTTTCCCTATAACTAGCTCCACACTCGTGAAATGTATGTATGTATATCTTTATTTATATCCCATTAGTGTACATAGCGCATCACATTAGTAATACACGTGACAATCATAAATAACAAATAAAACAAATAACAGATCATGGGAATAAATGCTTCAGACATAAAAGTAACATTTCGGAAGAGGAGCCCTGCTCTGGGGAGCTTACAATCTAATTGGTTGGGAGAATGTACTGTACAGAGACAGTAGGAGGGCATTCAGGTAAGTGCGTCTGCTGGGGGCCAAGCTTTGTTATCATGTATAGTATTAGCCACAGTGTTACTCATATGCTTTTTTAAGCAAGTGTGTCTTAAAGGTGGATTGAGAGGGTGCTAGTCGTGTATTGAGGGGAAGGGCATTCCAGAGGTGCGGGGCAGAAAGTGAGAAAGGTTTAAGGCGGGAGAGGGTTTTAGATACAAAGGGGGTAGAGAGAAGGCATCCTTGAGCAGAACGCAAGAGTCGGGATGGTGCATTGCGAGAAATTAGGGATGAGTTGTAAGTAGGAGCAGAAGTGTGTAAAGCTTTAAAAGTGAGGAGGAGAATTGAGTGCGAGATGTGTGATTTGATAGGAAGCCAGGAGAGGGATTTCAGCAGGGGAGACGCTGAGACAGATTTCGAAAATAGTAGAGTCATTCTGGCAGCAAAGTTTAGGATAGATTGTAGGGGAGACAGGTGAGAGGGAGGAAGGCCGGACAGCAGGAAGTTACAGTAATTGAGGCGGGAGAGAATGAGAGCCTGAGTAAAAGTTTTAGCAGTCGAGCAGTCCTATAGCAGAGGAAAAGGCGACAGGTTTTAGATATGTTTTGAATGTGAGGGGCAAAAGTGAGAGAGGAGTCGAGTGTGACCCCTAGGCAGTGTGCTTATACTAGTGGGTGAATGACGGTACATCCAACACTAATGTGGAAGGAGGTAGTAGGGCCAGTTTTGGGATGAAGTATAAGGAGCTCTGGTTTTGCCATGTAAAGTTTCAGTCGGCGGAAGGGCCATCCAGGATGATATTCCAGAGAGACATTCAGAAACTTTGGTCTGTATAGCATGTGTAAGGTCAGGGGTTGAAAGGTAAATGTGTGTGTCATCAGCATAGAGGTGATATTTAAACCCAAAAGATGTGATTAGGTCACCTAGAGAGAGTGTGTAAAGAGAGAAGAGAAGGTGCCCCAGGACAGAGCCCTGGGGTACCCCCACAGAAAGATTGATAGAGGAGGAGGAGGTGTTAGCAAAAGAGACAGTAAAAGTACGATGGGAGAGGCACAGTAAGTGGAGATCCAGGATAGAGCTTTGTTCCGAATACCAAGAGTATGGAGAATGTAAAGGAGAAGAGGTTGGTCCATGGTATCAAATGCTGCAGAGAGGTCGAGTAATATGAGCAGAGTGTAATGACCTCTGTCTTTGGCAGCATGGAGGTCATCAGTTATTTTAGTGAGGGCTGTTTGGAGGCAAAAGGCAGGAGGGAGACAGGTTGATAGTTAGAAGGACAGGTAGGTTCAAGTTTGCTTTTTTTGAGTAATGGTATAATGGTTGCATGCTTGAAGGAGGATGGAAAGGTACCAGAGTAGTGGGAAGAGTTAAAAATCTGTGTGAGTGTAGGGATTATAGATGGAGCAAGAGGTTTTTGGAGATGGGAGGGAATGGGATCAAGAGGGCAGGTGGTAGAGGGAGAGGAGATCAGCAGTGACACATCCTCCTCCGAGACTGCGGAAAAAGAGTCAAGGATGGCAGGAGGAGAGTTAGGAAGCGGTGTGGGATGGGGGAGGCAACAAAGGGGATGCTCTGATGTACTGTATGAATTCCACCTTTTCCTTAAAGTCAGCAAAGTCCTGAGGTGAGATGGAGGAAGAAGAGGAGGCAGCCAAGGGTGGTCTGAGTAGAGAGTCAAAGACAGAAAATAGTTGGTGTGGGTTAGACTTGTGCATGTTGATTAGTGATTAAAAGTAGGTTTGTTTAGCCTGAGAGAGGGCAGAGTTAAAACAGGACAGCATAAATTTGTAGTGAATGAAGTCTGCGAGTGTATGAGATTATGTCACGGTTGTGCTCGCCACAAACCGGGACCGGACCACGGGGCTAAGGCTGGGTTATGAAATCACCGACCTTAGACCACGCAGACTGGTCCGGAAAACGCAGTTCATAGTCAAACAGGCCGGGTTCAGGACTGGAGATAACAGCATAGTGGTTGGACAAGCCAGAGTCGGGGTAGGAGATATCCAGGTAGTCATAGTCCAAGCAGGGAGTCGGCAACAGGAAATCAAGCTGGTCCTTTTGCTTCAGCGCAATCGCTACAGGTCGGGAATGAGGTTTTCGTGAGTGGCGTACTCGACCCATGGCGCCGGTCTAGGAGAGGGAAGACTGACCGCAATGGGCACACCACCAGGCAGCACTAGTAACCCCGTGTTACAGCGCAAAAGTAAGCAGGTCTCTAGGAACCAGGAACTCAGGAACTCAGCGTAGCAGCAGCAGACCTGGAGGAAACTGGACGAGTACAACCAACTGGAACAAAAACAGAGAGATACGTAATGAGAGAACAAGCCAGGGCTCGTGGCAGAAACACAGGTAACATCCCATAAGGATCTATGCTCGGCAGAGAAGGATTGTGGGGAATGCAGTACTTAAAGGCCAGCGGGCCAATCCCCGGAGGAGGATGTGAGGGCACTGCTCCAATGAGAGAGTACAAGGCTAGGTTGCAGTGATAGCCCACACAGCTGCTGTTGATTACTAAGAGGGAATTGGTGAGAACAACAGCACCCTGCAAGGCTACGAGAAAAGCCAGGAGTGGATTCCTGACAGATTACCTCAAGAAGCGTTCAGAGGAATGAGTGGAGGAACGCAGCATGCGTGTGTGTGAATTTAGCCAGGGTCCAGGGTTAGAAGGGCGAGTATGGCAGAGAGAAAGCGGGGCATGTAGATCAAGAGATGAAGATAAGGCAGAGTTGTAGTTCCTGACCAGGTTGTCAGGGCCTGAAGCAGAACTGAGATAGGAGAGGGAGGAGTGTAAAGTGGAATCAAAAGCTCGTAGGTTAATAGAGTGCAGGTTTCTGCAAAAATGTGGATGAGATGGAGATGGAGAGGGGGAGAAGCGAGAGAGAGAAAATGAGATGAGGTGATGGTCAGAGAGGGGAACAGGAGAAATGGAGAAATCACTGAGAGAAAGGTTTTTAGTGAAAACCAGGTCTAGGTAGTGGCCATCCTTGTGGGTGCTGGCTGCAGTCCACTGTTGAAGGCCAAAAGAAGAGGTTAGAGCATTGTTTCCCAACTCCAGTCCTCAGGGACCCCCAACAGGTCAGGTCTTAAGGATATCCCTGCTCTAGCAAAGGTAGCTCAGTCAAAATGACTGAGCCGTTTATTTTAGCCACCTGTGCTAGAGCAGGGATATCCATAAGACCTGACCTGTTGGGGTTCCCTGAGGACTGGAGTTTGGAAACACTGTGTTAGAGAGAGAAAGCGGGAGGGCCAAGGAAGAGAGGGGTCATCAATGTGGCAGTTGAAGTCCCCAAGGAGAAGAACAGGGGAGTCTGAGGAGAGAAAGAAAGAGAGCCAGGATTCAAAGTAAGAGCAAAAGGCAGAAGGGGGATGAGTAGAGTAGGTGGGCGATAGATGACCGACACGTGGACAGGGAGAGGAGAGAAGATCTGGACAGTGAGAGCCTCAAAGGAGGGAAAAGCAAGAGAGGGGGGAAAAGGAAGGGTTTGGTAATGGCAGAGAGAGGAGAGCAGGAGCCCCACGTCTCCATCCCTGCCATCAGGGCGCGGAGTGTGGGAGAAGGAAAGGCCACCATAGGAGAGGGCAGCTTCCAGAGCAGAGTCAGACTGACTGAGCCAGGTCTCAGCTAAAGCAAATAGGAGCAGCGAGTGAGAGAGAAAGAAGTCATGCACAGGGGGGAACTTGTTAGAAAGAGAGCGTGCTTTCCAAAGAGCACAAGAGAAAGGGAGAGTGGAGGGAGGGTGTCAGAGGATGGGTATGAGGTTGGAGGGGTTGACACCAGAAGGAGTAGAAGTTGCCTGTGGGAGGTGAGGACGAGAGCATTTAGAAATAAGGCAGGGACCAGGATTGGGAGAGATATCCCCAGAAGCAAGGAGGAGAAGCATGGATAGAAAGAGGATGTATGAGGATGATTTGTAGGGGTGTGTTTTACTGCAGGAGGTATACCTGTAAGGTGTCAGAGGGCGCAGGTAAGAAAGGAGTTCCTGTGAAATGAGAAGTGGGGAAGAAATGAGAGATGGAGATATATGATAGAGTTAGAGACATGAGGCTGGAGGTAGGAAGTACATAATTTGAAAATAAGTGAGGTTACAGCAAATATAAAAAGTAAAGGCGGCATCACAGCAATAGTTAAGTGCTGAGATGTGCAGTCTGGGATAGATGATATCCTCATTTCCAGCTTAGGTCAAATGCAGGAATCAGAACCAGTAGGTGTTGTTCACTTTTCCACTTCTTTTTGAACTTCCTTTTAAACTTCATCACTAACATTCTACTTTAAACATGTCTACTTAAAACATGGCTGCAAATAGTTCACGGCTCACTTGGATCTTATGATAGAGTTTTTTTTCTTCTAAATTAGATTAAATGTGGACAACTAATGTATTTTTAGTAATCATAATAAGATCAATGTGGCATTCATGATTTTAACGTTTTAAAGACCCGCTGAGTGTGGGTATAATTCAACGGAGAAACCTCTGAAGAAGTCGCTGTCAGTGACGAAATGCATCAGGAAGCTGGAAATACGTAATACCAGACACCTAGTCATCACTCCGCGACGCAATCGTGGCCGGGTCACACCGCATGTTATTTGGTATGCTGCCATTGCTGAGTTCCTCATCTACCTCGAGGCACCCCCTATTCCAGGACGGATGATCTGGAGTAGAAGTTATTTGGACACAGCTCAGGGTTAATCTCCCAGCACCGTTGGCGGTGATATGATTCACTAATGCTCGTTTTTAATTTTTATTATGTAACTGTGCTTGATCCCCTTGTTTTCACCTCCCTTCCCCAATATATTTCATATTGCACTATGGGGTTGCTCTCTCTTTTTTTCATATATATATATATATATATATATATATATATATATATATATATATTTATATATTTATATATATATTTATAATGTGACACCTCAGTCCCAGCGTCGGATATTTTGTCCAGATCAAAGGCAGGAAACACTGTACTTTCTAAGCAGGGGTTTATTTACAGGGTACAAAGCAGGTACAGGGTTAACTCATAACACAAAACAGAATCAAAAGACCTAACTCCTTCCAGGAGTACTGATTAATACTGCTTAGTCCCTAACCAATCGTGGGAGAACTAAACTCTTTTCCCACTTTACCCTGTGTACCTGCAGCAGCTCCCCTTTCAGTCTCTCACAGGGCTGTCTGTGTGTGCCTTCAGATCAGTATAGCAGCAGCATCTCTCACCCTCTCTGTGTCACTCTCAACAGTGTGTCTCTGGCAGCATGGGGGGGGGATCTCTGTATCACTTCCTGACTATACAGGCTAGGCTAATTAGCTCATTAACTCACAGCTGAACAGACTTTCCCAGGAGGATTAACTCTATGAGAGCTGTAAAGTCCCACAACGGCCCCATTCTAGCCCTTAGAGGGCAGTGACGGCATCACAATATATATATATATATATATATATATATATATATATATATATATATATATATATATATATATATATATACACACACACAGGCGGACCTCGTTTTACGATGTTTCGTTTTACGACGAACGGCTTATCCGATGCTAGTCAATGCATCCCTATGGCCCGTTTTACGACGCCCGAACGGCTTATCCGACGCTCTTACGACGCTTTAAAAAATTGCTAAAAATGTCCAATCAGAAGGCTGCAGGCTAGGGAAATCATTCTGAACAGTCTGGGTGAAGGTTTGGTGGTGTATTTTAGGTGCTAAACCATGGTTGATAAAAGCAAAGTGCTGTTACTCCAAAAAGGAATAGAAAATCTATTACTTTGGAGACCAAATAAAACATAATAAAGCGCTCTGAGAAAGGAGAGATGAACACAGAAATTGGACATGCTTTGGATATACCTCGCACAACTTTTTTGTCAATAATCAAAGACAAGGGAAGAATCTTGGAACAGATCAAGGCCTCAGCACCTATGCAAGGTACAACAATAAGGCAACGTGCTGGGCATATTGCTGAGGTAGAAAAACTCCTCATCACATGGCTGGAAGATCAATCCCAGTGTCATGTGCCTATTAGTTTAGCCTTAATTCAGGCCACGGCTTTGAGTCTGTATGAGGACATTAAGCAACAGCATGGAGAAGGGACCACTGAGGAAACTTTCACTGCAAGTAAGGGCTGGTTTATGCGGTTTAAAGACAGGGCAAACTTGCATAACATTAAAGTGACCGGTGAAGTTGCAAGTGCTGATGAGGAGGCAGCTAAAACCTTCCCTGTTACATTGGCCAAAATTATAGAGGACGGTGGCTATTGTGCACGTCAAGTGTTCAATGCTGAGACTGGGCTCTACTGGAAGAAAATGCCCAGTAGAAGCGACATTGCAAAAGAGGAAAAATCAATGCCTGGGTTTAAAGTGGCAAAGGACAGGCTGACTCTTCTGATGGATTAAATGCTGCAGGGGATTTCAAGCTAAAACCTTTGCTTTTTTATCATGCAGAAAACCCTAGGGCATTCAAGGGTTACAGTATGCAAAGAACACACTTCCAGTGATTTAGACGTCCAACTGTAAGGCATGGGTAACAGGGAGCCTTTTTGAGGACTGGTTCCAGCATCAATTTATTCCAGCTGTGCAATTATATCGCATGAACCAGAACCTCGATTTTAAAGCATTGCTGCTCCTGGACAATGCTCCTGGCCATCCCGTGTACCTGGATGACCATCATCCAAACGTCATGGTGGAGTTCATGCCCCCCAACACCACCTCATTTATACAGCCGATGGACCAGGGGGTTATCGCTTCCTTCAAGGCCTACTAGGCGAACATTTGCCCAGACCATCAGAGCAACTGATGTGGAAGGTGGTCCAACCTTAAATGAATTTTGGAAGGGTTACAACATTCTCCATGCAGTAATAAACATCGGAGAGGCATGGAATGAGGTGAAACAATCCAATTTAAATGGAGTTTGGTGTAATTTGTGCCCTGATTTTGTGTCTGATGTCCAAGGCCTTACAGAGACTGTTGCAGAGGTTACAGAAACTGTTGTGCAAATGGCCAGAGATCTCAACTTGGAGGTGGAAACCGAGGATATTGAGGAGTTGCTCGCCTCACATTCTAACGAGTTGAGCAATGAAGACCTCATGCAATTAGAAGAGCAAAAAATTGCTGAAGAGGAGGCCCACCAATCTGCTTATGTGGCACAGCCACAGCCACGTAAATCATTGTCAACCAAAATGTTGGCTGCGGCATTCAAGCACATTGATAGCGCACTGGCCATATTTGAGGACAATGACCCTAACATTGAACGGAGTTCAACAGTCAGTCGTGGGGGGTCTAACCAAATCAGCTGCTATAGAGAGATCTACACGCAGAAAAGGAAAGGATCTGTCCAGACTTCAATGAAGAGATTCTTCAAGAGACCGAAACCTTCAAGTCCACATACATCACCTCCAAAAAGTCCGTTGTCTGTTGAAGACCCCCCCCCCAATCATCTTCCTCCAATAATTGATGTATTTTTTTTTGCTCATGTACATTTCTGTACAGAATACAGCATAGTTTTATTTTTATAGTTTTATTTTACAGTTCTGGAATCAATAAATATAATGTTTCCATCATAATCTATGTGTGTGCTGCATATCTTATTGCTCGAGTAACATTTTCTGTGTATTTTAGCATTAAAAATGCCTTCAGTAACGGAACGTTTGATTTAAACAGTGTTCCTATGGGAAAACGGGTTTCGCTTTACGACGCTTCGCTATCCGACGCCATTTTGAGTAACACATTGCGTTGGATAACCGAGGACCGCCTGTATATATATTCAAAGTGAGAGAATATGTATATATATGTATGTATATATGTATACATATTGTGATACCATCAGGTATCTCTAGCTGCTGGAACAGTGCAGTAAGTGTGCTTTCCAGCTCACACAGAGTTAATCCTATCTGGAATGGCTGTTTACCTGCTGGCTAATTATTCAGGATGGATTTCCTCAATGAGTAAGGAAGTGTTTAAGGCAAACACAGAGTGATGCCACAGAGAGTGAGAAAGCCGTGCTGAGATTCAGAGTGAGAGACAGTTTTTCCCCAGAGAAGGGGGGGAGACAGAGAGGCTTCCCAGCTAATGGAAGCTGATTAAAGAAGCTTGTACAGAGGACCTACAGAGGGGTTTCTCTGGGCTCAATGTAGGGGCTGAGTTCCCCAGAGAAGGATGGACGACAGAGACCGTGCTGAAGCGGAAAACGTCTGTTCCAAACCCTGGACTAAACAGATAAGGCAACCGTTTTATTCTTATCTGCAGAGACTGTATTTGGAATGTACAGGTTTTAGGGCTGACAATCGGCTTATCTGGCGGCCCTGATAGTAAGGGCCTGAAGAAGTCAGTTAGTTCCCTGACAGGGATAGGTATTTACTTATGCTTTTGCTCTTTGTTTGGTTTTTTTAAAGGGACGGTGGGCCTGCTAATACGTTACTTAACCCCCTGTAAATAAACCCCATATAAATAGTAATACAGTGTTTCCAGCCTTATTTGGGATAAAAGGGATTGAAAGTGGTGTGGGCTTCACAATATATAAAGAAGAAGAAGCAGGCACACGGTCTTACTCAAAAGGAGGTTTAATATGCCATAATGTCCAACGTTTCGGCAGTCTAATACTGCATTTCTCAAGGTGAAGGCTACCAAACAGAAGAAAACAGTCAACTGTTTTCTTGTGTTTGGTAGCCTTCACCTTGAGAAACGCAGTATTAGACTGCCGAAACGTTGGACTTTATGGCATATTAAACCTCCTTTTGAGTAAGACCGTGTGCCTGCTTCTTCTTCTTTGTACTAGACCATTTGGGACTACAGGAGCTCCCCAGGACCAGCGCACTGGCAGCTAAGTACCCCACCTCTATTACCCTTGATATTGAGTGCGTGTCTTATCCTCTGTCTTCACAATATATACACACACACCACATTCACACACTCACAAATGCTTGCAGTTGGCAAATCAGTCACTGTAGAGGCAAGTATAAATTAAATTATGATGCTTTGGCCAAAGGGTTAACTAAATAACCAAGTATTTAATATTATTATTATTATTATTATTATTATTATTATTATTATTGAAGTATTTTACTTTATACCTTTCACCATATATGTTTTGTCAATGGGATATAGCATTGGGTATCCCCTGTCTCTTGTTATATACAATTGCCACGCTCAGTAGCTCTCTGTTTGACATAAATATATATTCATCATGTGGTGAGTGTGGGAGTTTGAGCTAGCTGGGAATGTGTGTTAATCAATGTCTGACTGGTAGCAGTCAATTGGAGGCTGGTGGCACCTCCCCCCAGAGCTCACTCCTCCTCCTTCACCTTTTTAACTTGGGAGGTCATTTCATTTGGTGCAGGAACAAGACCTATAATGGTTCTTCCCCTCTTACAGAGGTAAAATGAAGGGTTCACAGTGTAGTGTAGGACCTGCATTAATTTGGTTATACCTTGGCGTTGGTCTGCAGGCTTATGACGCTTTGGCCAAAGGGTTAACTAAATAACCAAGTATTTAATATTATTATTATTATTGAAGTATTTTACTTTATACCTTTCGCCATACAGTATATGTTTCGTCAATGGGATGTAGCATTGGGCATCCACTGTCTCTTGTTATATACAATTGCCACGCTCAGTAGCTCTCTGGTTGACATAAATATACTGTATATTCATCATGTGGTGGGTGTGGGAGTTTGAGCTAGCTGGGAATGTGTATTAATCAATGTCTGACTGGTATCAGTCAATTGGAGGCCGGTGGCACCTCCCCCCAGAGCTCACTCCTCCTCCTTCACCTTTTTAACTTGGGAGGTCATTTCATTTGCTGCAGGAACAAGACCTATAATGGTTCTTCCCCTCTTACAGAGGTAAAAGGAAGGGTTCACAGTGTAGTGTAGGACCTGCATTAATTTGGTTATACCTTGGCGTTGGTATGCAGGCTTATGACGCTTTGTCCAAAGGGTTAACTAAATAACCAAGTATTTAATATTATTATTATTATTGAAGTATTTTACTTTATACCTTTCACCATATATGTTTTGTCAATGGGATGTAGCATTGGGCACCCCCTGTCTCTTGTTATATAAATTAAATTGCACATTCTAGATTTTCATCTACTGTAATTACAGAATTTAAAATACTAATAAAACAATAAAACAATTAAATAATTTAAGAAATAAAGAGGAGAGGGAGCTGACCAATTTAGGGATTGTACTGCTCATGCTGGGGATTCATTGTCTTTTTGCTGGATCTTGAGTGACCCCAGAGCAGGGATGCTCAGAGCTAGCCATGGCCTCAGTCAAATCAAGATTTTCAGAGGATTATCGGATCCAGGTCAGTTGTTCTTGATGGGAAGAGGGGGCCCTCTCAAAGTATTCTCAGAGAGAGGTGAAGGATCTCCTATACATAGCAGGGAGCTCCTGTCTTTAAGACAGTCTGTACAGGGGACCTGTTAACAGTTGAAAAAAGTTTGCAATCAGAAACTATTACAGTTCATATATTGTAAATAAACGCTAAAAATGTAGAAGCTCAAATAATAACTATATGGTTGATGTCATTTGTATTCATGGAAGAAATTCAAATAAAATTCACTCACAAAATAATCTCTTTCAATATGCCCATCTGAAGGTACAATACAGTAGTTTTTTTTCCAGCAATTCCCATCCAGAGGTGCAGTCCACCATTTGGATGATAAGACTGCCATCCCAGGATTCCCATGTTTTCTTGGCATCTTATCACCTACCCACGTTTATCTCATTCCTTCTAGTGCTATTTGCCCAACAAAAAGACCATAGTCACATCCAAGGCATTCCATGCATTCTGCGCATCACTTCGTCAGGAATGTGTATTGTTTGACTATTTCTTCCTTATGTAGTTAACTTATGCAGTGCCTGTTCATGTCAATTATAATTGTTAACAGAAAAAGGAGAGTCTGTGATATGGGTCACAGACCATCGCAAAAGATTTGTGTTTAAGGTGCACATCAGTGTATTTATAATGTAACTTTTAATAAGTAAATTGAACATTGATGGCAGGTAATACAATAACAAAATAAGTGGGGTGGTAAACTTGTGCACTATTCTTTATTAAATGGTGTAAAAAAAAAAAGTTAAATATCCAGGAGAGAGTAATGAGCTCAGGTTGTTTCTATTGTTACTAATACACACTGGCTAGAAAATCTGTGTGAATACACTGTAGCAAGAAAGGCAAATAACCAGTATGTCAATTAAATTTATAGGAGCAGAGGCAGAGATGGAAAATAGCTTTAATGGACTTAGATAACACAGGACACCCTTTGTCTAGCACCATACTAGATTCAAGAGGGGTGTGAATGTATAACCTGTTTGCCTCAGTAGATATGCCAATTAAATTGCTAGGAGCAGAGACAGAGATATAAAGTAGCATTAATAGGCTTAGGCAGCACAAGACTCCCTTTGCGTAGGATTATTAGTAGGTTAAAAAAAAGGGGTGTGAATATATAACCTGTATGTCAAATGAATTAGTGAGGGCAGAACCAGGAATATATGGTAGTTTAAAAGGCTTAGGAGAAACAAGACACCCACCCTCTTAATAAGTGTTTAACTAGAATCAAGAGAGGTGCAGTTTCTGCCTCTCACAACTGGACCGGTATCTTTGTATTACTAAATAGTTAGCACTTGACTATAGTAGCTGGTGTTACTAATACAAGTGAGAGCGTGATCCAGAATCAATCTCAAATCCCTGAACTTCCTCTTGTCCTAGTGATCAATTACTCCTCTTTGGAAGCAGACAATTCCGAACAGGATGTAATGGACATTACTTCAGTAAGACAACAATCTCCAAAAATACACATCTCACAGACTTCAGCAAGTGCCTAAATAAAATGATGATTTTTTAGATTACATATACTCAAAAGCTGGACAAGGAGAGGCAAAATGAAATCTAAGGGACATAGGTGAAATCTAAGATCAAATTTGGAAACCAGCCAAAATGAACAATATCCCGTCAGACAGTCTACAAATTTTTAATCTCTTAAGTAAGCAACTCAGTAAAAAAACACATATCAATATTACAAAAATGCGAATAATTTTCACCAACTTACAATTTCGGCTGGGTAAAAAACTTGAATTTATTTGCCCGAAATCTCCTTCTACACAAGTTTTATGCTACAAAGACACATAGACAACTAGAACCCATGGGCATGTCAGCCCAATATCACTATATTTAGATGATCTGTTTGTACTGTTAGAAGAGAGTGATACAACAACATTAATCAAAGAGGGTCCAATTACCACTCTGAGACAAAAAAGTTAATTTATACTGCTGCTAGCAATCTCTCCACAGGTAGAAATATATTACTGAATTGGTAACAAAAGAACAGGAACTAATATCAGGCCACAGATAAATATCTCTCAGGGAGAGAAAATAGCTTTGAAAGAATTGATGTCCAACTCCAAAATAACTAAAACAATCGTACAAAAGGTGCCAACATAGTCAAACAAAATGCGACTGACTAAGTAAAAGAAAATAAATGCATATTAGGGGATAAACAGAGTTCTGCAATCCTTGACCGTGACCCTATTATTTCGTTCAAATTTGAACTTAGTATTATCCTAAGAGAAGGTTTGGATAGAAAGCTAATAAGCAAATAGCCTCCATCTAGCCCAAAGTCAACATCCGAGATCCCTTATATCAGGTATCCCAACAGGTCAATATCTCAGGCTGTGAAGGAATTTTTCCACTGAAGAAGACTTGAGAAAAAAAGCTAATTATCTCAAAGAATAGTTCAAAATTACTTTTTGAATACCTTGAAAAGAGCTTATCGGCGTGCACTACTCAGTAGAGATACCCTGCAAAACAGAGTCCCATGAGATCTGTTGCAAAAATACATACAATCACCGCTGGCAAAAGATCAAATTATTTTTTCACAAATATTGGAATGTTTTCAAATCTGATGCTCTAGCTACGGTTCTATATGACACTACTAGCATCACCAGCAGAAGATCTCAGAACCTTCATAATGTACTTGCCCAAAGTCATTTTTCACGTAAACCTAATACATGTTGTTTAATGTCCACACTTAAAGAATCATTTAAATGCAACAAGTGCAAAGTGTATAGACAAATGCTACCAAACAAAGAGTTCTCCAACAGTGATCACACTAGGTAATTTATGATCAAACATTTCATAAATTGCAGGACTATGTACTGTACTGTAATAATGTAATATATCTCATTACTTGCAAGTGCGGCCTCATGAATGTAGGCAAGAGCATAAGGGAACTAAGGAGACGTCCAATTCCATTCCATTATTAACGAACAGGACACTCCAGTGTCCAGACATGTTAATCAACTACATCAAGGTGACACAGGGTGTCTCACTTTTTTGGCATTAATCACCTCTCAAGCACAATGAGAGGTGACAATATGGAAAACGTTCTACTTGGTATATCCATTTGGATTCCTTCCTATCTAAAAATCCTCAATCGCTATGGCCTTAATGAAGGTTTTCCTATACACCATTCATTTAATATGAGACTGTGTTGTCAGCAATTTTCCTGCAAATCAAGATTAGATCAGGAATCTCCACCAGAGATTATAATAAGATATTGCACATAATCTATTATAATAGTGATATAGTCATTGTTTGACTCTCTACAGTAATGGCTTTGATCCTGTGTCACTACATCCTCTAGTTCCTCTTACTATTTTGAACCCTATTGTTGAGCAATTGAATATAATTTCTCCAGCCTTTATTCAATGTAACAAAATATAAACCCAATAATTCAACTGATGATAATGATTAATCATAAGCTATTGTACACATTAGTCAACTGTGATGGCACCATAATTGACTTAGAGCAATCTAGCTGCTCAACACACTTGTGCTTATGTCAGTTAAATTTAAACTAACAGTTGTAGTTTGCTGCGATGGCTAAATCCCATAGGGTCCAGCAAGAGGTTTTCTATTGGTTCAGCAGTTTTGTGATCATTACCATGGTAACGAGACGCTACTTAAGGCTGGCTCTCCCTACATTCTGTTACTCCATCCCTGCCGGAGCTCTGTATTTGAGTGAAATGCGTATAACCAGGAAGTGCTCAGCAGCTCAGTAAGAGGCAGAGAGGGATAGTTATGTCACTAGGACAAGGGAATGTTCAGTGATTTGAAATTAATCCTGGATCACGCTCTAATGTGTATTAGTAACATTAGCAACGACAGTCAAGTGCTAACTATTTAGTAATACAAAGCTACCGGTCGTGTTCTGAGAAGCAGCAACCTTACCTCTCTTGATTCTAGAGACACACTTAAAAGGGATTCTGTCTTGTTTCTCCTAAACTCTGTAAACTACCATATATTCCTGCTTCGCTCCTCTTTAATTCATTTGGCATACAGTTTATATGTTCATACCCCTTATTTTAAAAGAGTAATAATCCTAGGTAATGGTAGTCTTGTGTTTCCTAAGCCTATTAAGGATACTTTATATCTCTGACTCTGCTCCTAGCAATTTAATTTGCATACAGGTTATCTACTACGGCAAAAAAGTTATATATTCACACCCCTCTTGAATCTAGTATAGTCCTAGACAAAGGGTGTCCTGTGTTACCCAAGTCCATTAAGGCTATTTTCCATCTCTGCCTCTGCTCCTATTAATTTAATGGACATACTGGTTATTTACATATCTTGTTAAAGTGTTTTAACACAGGTTTTCCAGCCAGGCTGTATTAGCCACAATAGTAACAACCTGAGCTCAATACTCTCTTTTTTTATTTTTTACTTTTTTGACACCATGTAATAAAGAATACTGCACAAGTGTACAACCCCACTTATTGTGTTATTGTGTTATCTGACCTCCTTTGTTATTTTACTTATTAAAAGCTACATTTCTAACTGCCCTGGTTTGCACCTTAAACGCAAACCTTCTGGGATGGTCTGTGACCCTTATTACAGGCTCTCCTTTTTCTGTTAATACTGACCTTATTTGCATGCAGACGAGCCAACGAGTATTCTAAAACTTGCCTTAAACTTGCCTTAAACTATCCAGGTACATGCTGGGTACATGCTGCAACATTTCAGTGACATTTCTGAAGACGCTAATGGCCAATCGGATTAACACAGCAGGGGTCCCTGGCAGTCCCATTCAGTTTGAATGGGACTGCCAGGGACCCCCGCTGTTAATCCGATGGGCCATTAGTCTCTGCAGAAATTTCACTGAAATGTTGCAGCATGTACCCTGCATGTACCTGGGTCTTTTTGGTAATCGCCACTGATTTGTTTTAGAATAACCGTCGGCACTACAGTAGGTAGCACTCATGCATCCTCTCTCTGAGGTGCATCTTGGGCACAACAATTACTGTATATCTCCTTACTCCAACTGCTGTTGAGCAGTGTATACCTTCTCTTTGTAATTATAAAATTGTTACATTAAAAAAGTGTCTATACTTAAAAATCTTTTATTTTAAATAAAATGAAAGCCTAAGAATTCCTGCAGGGAAAGTAATCTACAAATGTAGGAAGCATTCACTAGCAGGGGCAGCGGTGCATTAGCCCTGCTCATGCCATTAAAATAGCGCTGTGTGGGTGTCCCTTTCAATGCACCAGCTGGAACATTAAAGGCTGCTACAGTGCTATGTCCTATCATTTGAGACCTAATAACGACAAATTATATCAATATAAATGTCAGAAGAATGTTATTATTAACATGGGGGTGGTGTTTATCCCAAAACAGGCGAGATACAAAATATATCTTTATTATTTACAATATAAAATAGTGAGGGGGAAGGGGAGAAGATGGGGACAGCACTCTCGCTTCAGCTTAATGTGGAAAATGAATGATCAGACACAGGTGCAAAAGGGAAACAAAGAGTTAATAGTAAAGGAATGAAGCAGCAAACCCTAACAAGGCAAAGTATGTAGCCAAGGTGAACATAAAACACAAACAAACATAATTGCTATATACACTACCGATAACTCTACAACACAGAGGTGACCACCTCTGAAAAAGCGCCTCCGCGAAACGTATGTCAGGTAGGGAGGCGGAGCCAGACTGACGTCACAACGTCCATGCGTTGCAGCGAGGGTGAGAGGCACATCTGAGTGCCGGACAGATTTTTAAGTCTCTACACTGTTGGTCTGATACAATATTGTTTCTTTTGTTGTTACATAAGTTGTTACTGCTGCTATGAACTCCACCGGCAGTTTGTTACTTCTAGACCACAGGCACATTATAACTATATCGTGCATAAGGAGATGGTAATTAACCGTGACATACAGACCCAGCTATATTTATCTCTGGGGTCTTAGACGGTTCGGTTTTATGCTGATAATAATCATGACTGATTTATTAGCAAGGAGTTCTCACTCACAACCTAGCTGCATCTAGCATTTTGCTCCCAATAGTAGACTTTTTGTTGCACTAGCGAGTCATATGTTATTAACCATAAGTCCTTACCTTGCTGTATAGCAGTCTCGTATATCCATACAAGGGATCTCTTTACCATTAGGTTTATTATTCTTTAAGAGGCTATAACTGGATACGAACACATAGATCCAAAAGGGTTATGAGCCCCCAGTGGAGCAAGAAACCCAGGGCTGCACTCACGAGAGATAAATATGGGGGACTACACAATATGTCCCTTTTTTTTTTTTTTGCCAATAGCCCTGTGCTACGCAACGCAAAACAAAAAAAGTTTTATTATATACAAAAGGGGAGGAACATCAGGGGGTGTGGGATAAGGGGGAGAAGTGTGTTAAAAATACGGTAGGTGGTGACCAGGGCAGAAAGGTTCTCATGTATCAGGTATATTAAATGTGTATATGGATTCCTAGTATATACAACACTTAGGAAACTGACTGATACCGGTCTCAAATAACCAGAAGAAACTAACGGGGTGTACTCTCAGGCAGCTGCAATCAGCTGGAGTATACTTAAACCAGTGTGACACTAATAGTGTACATTGTTGATACTGGTGTCCCAGATTGGCACAAGGGAGCAAAAATAGTGTGCACCTATGCATCTGTGGTCAGTAAGCGACACTGATGTTAGCGGGAGACGTATAGATATACGTTAATCCCCTTGATAGGGAGCCGCTTATATTAGTAGCCTCCCGCAGATACAGTGCCTAATGCTGTATTAATCACTACATATAGGGCAGTATAACCGGCATAATAAATGCGTGAGTCAGAAACAGTATCTGATACTACCCGTTCCGCCGCGTGGCTGTTAGGTGACTCGGTACACCGGAGCTCCTGGCATCATCCTGGTCGCCCCCACCTACGTCAAAGGAATGACGTCACATAAAACCGACGGGCCGTTTCGCATAGGAGACTATGCTTCGTCAGGGCTTAAAGTGTTAAGGAGACTCAACTGGATACGAACTTGATTCGTGCCTCTAGGCTTGTTAACACACTTTGTGTGCCTATAGTCCATATGTTACTAACCAGCGGATTCTACCTTGCTGTATATCAGTTTTGTATTTTTATACTAGGGACTTGTTCACCATCAGGTTGATTATTCTCTAAGTGGCTATAACTGGATACGAACATTGATTCGTCCCTCTAGGCTTGCCTACACATTTTCTGTGCATATATTATAGGTGTGTTGCATGATTGTACTAACTACATACATATATATATATATATATATATATATATATATAAATATATAGGCAATATGATACCGCACGTGGACGAATATCAGAGGCAGCACTCCAAATGAATATCAAAAATCCTGTATTATTCAACAAAACATAATATCCAACGTTTTGGTCCTCAAACGGGACCTTTGTCAAGGTGAATCATCATCATATTTATTTGTACATGATTTGCACCCATTTTTTCTATTCAGACGGAGTGCCTATGGTTCTTTATTACCTGATATATATATATATATATATATATATATATATATATACAGACAAGAAACAACAGCGCAGATATAAAACAATATGTTGAATATGGTTAAAATAAATTGAAAAACCACACTCTCAGCCAATCAATCAATAAAAGGTATATACCCTTACAATCTACTAACCCTACAGACTTGCAGCCAAATTAGGTCTGTGGCTCCACAACGCCGCTGGAAATGTATTGCAAAGAGTGACCTAGGCGCACATGTGCAGGGGAAGAGAAAAGAAAAAGAGGAAAAAAATCATAGGGCAGTATATCAATACAAACAGATTAGAGATTGGTGAGATATGCCCTTACACTAGTCAGATCAATAAAGGCCTTTAATCCACTTAGGGACTCCCGAACTCAGCTCCTGTAGTTCGTCTGTTTCTTGGCTCCTGGATCTTAGGAAGGATTTGTCCTGAAGGCTCCTTGCAGCAATCACGTTGAGTCTGTTTTAGCAGACTATACCTTAATGTGGATCTCATAAAAGGGATGGGTAGGGAATAAAAGGAGAAACATATGTGTAAAACCTTTTAATAAAACATCTAAGGATAAAAAACAAAAGTAATTAACTTACATTCTATGAGTTAAAAACGGGCAGTAGAGAGTGTTTAGCGAGTCTCTCACACTCGTGGTATAGAACGCCGACTTCCAGACCTCCTCACACCGGCGAGTGCTTCCGCATCAGGTGATCCGATCTTGTACGGCTCTCGCGAGATTTCCCTCTGTGTTATGGTGAAAGACAGGGTTGCAGACCTGTCTAAGACATGCAAATGAATATACAGGAATATTTACAGTTGCTTTATGCTTTACTGTGGAGGGTTTTAGTCACTTTTTTTACCCACCATAACCTTAATAGTCGTGGTGATTACCTACTCTTATCTCATTTGAGCAAATGTCAGCAAGCCAACCTCACACTGATGAGGCCCATCAAGGTCAAAACAGTTGTGTAGCTGAGACTGTGTCCCCTTGGCCTTGAGTCATCGTCCCTTCGGGGACTAAAGACTCCTGCTGCTTTTGGGGGGGCATGCCATCTCGAGCTGAGAGGAGTGATCCTGAGCGAGCAGATGCGGAAGTGAGGGGCCGGCACCTTTGCCCTGGGACATCGCCTTTACTGGCTAAAGTCCCTTGCTGCTTTTGGGGTGCCGCACCTGAGCTTGGGAGAGCGGAGATGACGTCGCAAGCTGGAATGCGCAATTCCATCTGGTTCCTGATCGAGGAGACCGAGAGATGTCGAGTGAACCTGCAGTGGATAGTGGAGAAGGTGCTGAAGCAATTGATTGGTCTGGATGCTGAGAGGTTCTTCTGCCTTCAGGATTTCCCTGCACAGGGGATTTATGACCTGACCTGTCATCAAGAAGCGGATGTTTGGTGCACTTTTGAAAAGTGCAAGGAGAAGTCTGGTGACCCGATCTTACATGGCATCAAGGTAATTCCAAGTTTTATGCTGGAGGAGAGACCACTTGTAATTCACATGTACAATCCGTATGCAAGGAAAGAGGAGATTGTGACTTTTTTGAAACGGTATTGTGAAATGATCAGAGGTGAAGAACTAAAAAACCCATATGGCATGTTCAACGGGAAGAGACGTTTCTGGGTACGGTTCAGACGGGATCCATCATGTGCAGGAGGAGTGACACACCCACCGGCCATGTTCAATATCAGAGGGGACAGAGGTTTTTTGTTTTACCCGGGACAGCCTCTATATATTGCAGGCATTGCCACACTTATGGACATACAAAGGAGGGTTGCACGAAAACGGGAATTGTGTGCCGTAATTGTGGGGAAGAGGGACATATTGCAGCCAACTGTGGAGTCCCTAAGAGATGCCATCTATGCGGAGAGGAAGGACACTTGGCAAGGCAGTGCACAAAATGGACATATGCCCAGGCAGCAAAAGGGGGCATTGTGCTAGAAGAAGAGGAAGAGGCAGTGGAGGATCAAGGAATTTGTGAGATGGAGAGTTCCCAAGAGGGAGGGCTTGATCCGGCTATAACAGCAATGTATGAGGAGGATTTAAGAAGGGAAGAAATGGTAGAGAGTGGCCCAATAGAGGGGGAGGTGGAAGTGGAAATAATGGACACGACCGGACCCAAGAAAGGGGCGCAAAAACATAGTTTACAAAGTGACAATGATGTTTGTATAGTTGAAGGGGAGGGGAAGAGTGAGCTACGGCAAGATAGGGTGATGAAGTCAAAGTTTTGTGCGCTGGATTTGTCCAGTATTGACGGGAGTGGGGAAGAGGAACAGACCGTGAGTAAAGGAAAAGAGGAAAATAAGAAGTTAGATAGGGAAGCGCAAGAAACTGAGGAGAAGGCAGGCCCTGATGGTGCGAGTGGAAAAGGCAGAGAGGGAAAGAGTAAGTGTAAAGGGTTTGTTAGTGGAAGCGAAAACGAGTCTTCGCAAGGGATAGAAACAAAGGATGATAAGGATAGCCAGAGTAAAGTGGAGCCTAGAGAGAAGGGTGTAGAGGGTAAAGTTGGAAAAGTATCAGGGAAGGTAACCCTAAAAGAGAAAATGGAACATTTTGAGAATGCAGTGGGAGATGTTCTGTTTTGGGTGGGTATTTTCCGGAAGCAGCATGGGAGGAGTAGTGATGGACAGATAATAGAAAGATTGGAAAAATTGATGTACCAAAGAAAACAGCTGACAAAAGAGCAATATGAAGAATTAAAAAAGGAGCATGTACAGTGGGTTAAAATAAAAGAGGCTAGGGGAGAGGTGAGGGAGAAAGAGAGTAGTGAGAGTAATAGATCATCCTCACAAAAAAGTCAGATAAGCGTGGAGAGAGAGGAGAGGGAGGGGTATGTAATACAAGAGTTAGATAGAATAAACATGTGGGCAGGCAACGTGATGGACAAGCATAGACTAGAATGGCTAAAGACACAGCTTACCAAGACAGGGTTGGGTAGAGAGGAAGTACGTAGATTAAAAGGTAAATGTATTACATTTAATATCGAGTTTCAGTTAGAGAAGTTACTGGAACAGAAGAAATAATTAGATGTAAGGTTAAACGTTTTGTACGCAAAGCTTTGTTGTAGGATGATTATATGATCAGGAAGCTATATTCTGATGTATGGAAGGGATGGATGGCTGGGAAGGAAGAATGGCGACAGAATGGGATGAAAGTGTGTGTAATTGTGTTTTGAACAGTAATATTCTGTGGGGAAAGGAAGGAGGAAGAAAATGTAAATATATTATGTTTTGGTGTCTTTCTAATGTTAAGTGACGTTTGTCACTATGGTGTGTTTTTTTGGTTACCAAAAAAGTTTGTAAATTTAAAAAAGGTGTTGAATAAAAAAAAAAAGGTTGAAACATGTCTGTGAGTGGGTTAACTGACTTTGCATCTCCCAAGTCCTTGCTTAAAAGCTGTGTTTAAAGCAGCATGCATTGACTAAGGGTTGCTCATGTAATGTGAGCATGAGATAAAAAGTGGCACTGTGTGCTCATTTGCATGTCATTTCCCAGAATCCCTTGCTGCAGTGGAAGTGCTGTTTGCTGGGTGATAATGGTGAAAGACAGGGTTGCAGACCTGTCTAAGACATACAAATGAATATACAAAGAATATTTACAGTTGCTTTATGCTTTACTGTGGAGGGTTTTAGTCACTTTTTTTTACCCACCATAACCTTAATAGCCGTATATATATATATATATAATGTTTATTTGTAGAACACATGGGAGCATACATGGGTGACCAACTATTACAGGTTTACATATCAGTTCGCACGCGACCTGTTCTATTGTATACAGGTTTTTAAACACTATTAATTTTCAGTCTTGTATGTTATACATTTCCTTGATGGTGCTTGATTTCTAGCACTCAGTTTGAATTTTTATTTTAGATAAGGATATTTATTTGGACTGATCATTATTGGTAGTGTATACAGCGTTCATGTTTGCTTGTGCTTTATGTTCACCGTGGCTACATACTTTGCCTTGTTAACCATTTTTTACTTTAATACCATTAAATTATTTTTTTTAAATCACTCATCATATCACGTGACACATTGAGTGCTTTCAAAAGGGTTTACTGCTTCCATTCCTTTATTATATACAATATATCATGTGATACATAGTAACAGAGAATATATTGCTGAACCTGTAGGGCTGGGAAGAGTTGCACCCAACCCAGAAAATGTTGTTTAAAATATTCTGTGAACTAGGTATATTTTTTGGAGTTGAATGACAGTCAAATAAAACTGAATGGAAACCCTGAAGCCAGTAGACACCATGGGATCAGTAGATACAGTTGACTAAATACATAAAAATCAATACATTCAATATGCTGTAATAAAAAATGCCACACTGAAATTGTTACATTAAAATCAAACACTTGTTGTTGGAATGTCATTAACTGGAGTATATATAACTAGCGTATATTGCAAATAAATTTCTATTCAGAAAGTTTTGATTGGTATTTAAAAAGACTTATCACATATAACAATGTTTTATGGTATAGAACCAAATTTGAGTATCAATAAACAAGCATCTAAAACAGGGTTGCTATCTCTCTCAACTCCCCCCCTCCCCCAGGGTATCTCTCTTTCTCACCTTCCCCCCAGTGTCTCTCTCTCTCTCTCTCTCTCTCTCTCTCTCACCTTCCCCCCAGTGTCTCTCTCTCTCTCACTTTCCCCCCAGTGTCTCTTTTTCTCACCTTCCCCCAGTCTCTCTCTCTCTCTCAGTAATATTTCCATTTGCTACATGCTTTACTGTGGAGGGTTTTTGTCACTTTTTTTTTACCCACCATAACCTTAATAATGTGTGGGGAAGACCTACTGTTAGTCTCAAACAAGCATAGCCAGTACAACCAACCTCACACTGAAAAGACCCACAAGATTGAAACAGTCTGTCTGTGAGTGGGTTTTTGGTTAAGATCAAGAGGATGGAGGTTGCCATGGAGCCCGCCGGGACCACCCTGCACAAGGAGAAGAAGAAGAAGAAGAAGAAGAAGAAGAAGAAGAAGAAGAAGAAGAAGAAGAAGGAGAAGCACACGGCACCCCCGGAGACGGTCCCCAGCAGCCAGGAAACGGACGGAGGAGGCCCAGTGGCAACCAGCTCCAGCGGCTCAGGCGACATTGCCACCCCCAGCGGCCTCACCCCCACTGCCAGCACCAGCAGCAGCGGCCCCAGCTCCAACCCTGGAGCTGGGAGCAGCAGCAACAGGAGGATCCCCCGCCTGGAACCCTGGATGAGGCAGACGGTGGTGATGCAGCTGAGGGAGGTCGACGGACAGCGCCCTCTATTGGACGCTGAGACCTTTGCCAAGGAGCTGGTGAGCAAAGCAGGCTTTACTCCGGACGAGATCCTGAGCATCCAGGACCTCAGGAGTGGCCTGTTTTTCGTCACCTTTGGCACGGCGGGAGCCTGCAGGAGGTACTGGGAGGCTTTCCAGACCCTGAAACAGGAGGTCCCCTTCTCAGAGTTCGACGTGAACTGCCCTATCCAGAGGGACGAGAAGAGGATCACTGTAACGGTGAGGAACCCCCATATCCCTGGAAAGGATATTGATACCTTTCTGTGGCGCTCTTGCACCGTGGTGAAGGAGCCGAGCAGGATCAAGGACAAGTTGGGGTACTGGGTGGGAAAGTGGAGCATGGTAGTTCGCTTGTGGCCAAATCCAGAAGCGGCAGATCGGCTGCACCACCTCCCTCCCAGTTTTTCACTTGCGGGCAGCTCAGGGAGGATATTTTACCCTGACCAGCCCCAGACCTGCGGTAATTGCGGGAACCTGGGGCATCAGTGGAAACAGTGCACCCTGAAAGCCTGCAGAAACTGCAAGAACACCGGACACGAAACAAAGGATTGTCCCCGCCAAAAAACCTGCGACCTGTGCGGAGAGACAACCCACATGTTCCGGGACTGCCAGCTGAGGGTCAGGAGCTACGCAGAGGCCGCGGCGAAAGGCGCAACACTGGGCGCGCCCCTGACAGCAACCCAGAAGGCAGCCAAGAAGCCCCCTGCAAACCAACCCGTAAAGGCACAAGGGGGTAAGTATGAGAAGGAGTAAAGGGAAAAGGAGGCCACCCAAGCAGCGCCCGCTGCAGCTCCTGAGCCTGCTGCCCCTTCAGTAGCAGCCACCACCCCACCCCTTCCCACCCTCACCCCTGCAGCAACACTCCCTCCCACACCCACTGCTGCTGCAACCCCCACCCTCCCCCCTACCCCAACCCTCCCCGCCAACCCACCACCCCTTGCCCCCTCCTCTCAACCCTCCACTGCAGCCCCCCCACGCTCCATGAGGCTGCAGACCCTCCCTCTGTAACACCTCTCCCCAGCCCCGAGGCTGTTGCACACCCTCCCTCTTCCTCCCTTGCTACAGATACCGCCCCCATAGCCAAGACTGGAATGGAGAAGCAGGGAATAAAGAGGAGAGCCCCTAAGACGGATAGCCCGCACCAGGGGCTGGAGCAGAAGAGAGCCCAAATGCAAATCGGCGACTCACCCACTTCCAGCGATGCTGACAGTGACCTTGAAAGCGACCTGGAGGAGGAGGAAGCAGAGATGCAGGAGGCAGCCATTGCAGAGGAGCAGGTGGCCATTTTAGAACAGCCACCTAGCGAGACACTGGTGACCGTGGAAGAGCTCATAAGAGAGGGGCGAGAGGCAGCAGAGACCCTCCTCCTCCATGACAACCTTGGGCAAACCATGGATCTGCTAGTCCAGCTGTGCGAGGAGATCAACAAGACCACCCATGCCAGCGAGGATGGTAATTAGTATCACTGCATGTCTGTCCAACCCTTTATCCCCAAACTAATGGCGTCTTTTAACATTTTCTCCATTAACGTAAGGAGCATAGGAGAGCGGATGAGACGTGCCAGAGTACTAACATTCCTTTCTTTACAGAAATGTGATGTGTATATGCTACAGGAATGTGCCTTACCTTTTTCTCAATCCTACAGGCACCTGAGCGGGCAGTGGTCTCACGGCCCCTCCTACTTGTCTGGGGGAAACGGGTGCAGGAACGCGGGTGTAGCCATTTTGATCCGTGGGGGATGTTTCACTGTTGATTCTGTCCATGAACTCGTCTGCGGCAGACTACTGGTCGTAGACGGTTCATGGGCAGGGGAGCCGATTAGGCTCATCAATGTGTATGCCACCCCCCAGAGATATGAGCGCTTGGAACTTTTCCAGCACCTTCGCCCTTGGCTCGCAACCTGCAGGGCAGTGGTGATGGGTGGGGATTTCAACTGCACGATTGAGGTGGGGTGGCGCGTGCCCCCCAGCAAATCAGCAAAGATAGATGCGACGTCCAGGCTACTTATGGCGATGATTGGGGAGGCATCCCTGAAGGACGCAGTGGGATCTATGGGAGCAGGTGCCGCAAACTACTCTTGGTGCCACCCAAATGGTTCCGTGCGTTCTCAAATTGACTTCCTTTTCACCACCAAGCAGGTACAGCACAGACAGCACTCCATGGTCGCAGTACATTTCTCTGACCACAGAGCCATTCATCTCCAGGGGCGCCTGGGAGGAGGTTTCCCCCCAGGGCCAGGATCCTGGAAGCTGAACTGCGCACTGCTGGAAAGGGAGGAGATCATGGAGGAGCTGAGAACAGCATACACAGCATGGAAAGAAGAAAAGGCCTGTTTCCCCAGCACTGCAGAGTGGTGGGAATTCACGAAGATAAGGATCCGCTGCTTCCTGCAGGCAAAGGGCAGACGCCTGGCGTGTGAGAGGAAGGGGGAGTTCGAGGGCCTGCAGCGCAAGCTGCAGTCCCTGCGTGACCTCAAACGCTGCGGATGGAACGTGGATGACGACCTGGAGGAAACCAAGGAGAGCCTGCAAAAGCACTTTGAGGAGGAATCCAGACGAATCATCTTCCGTTCCAAGGTGGAGAACCTTGAGAGGGGGGAGAAATGCAATGCCTTCTTCTTCAAGAAACTCCACTCTGCCCACATGCCCCTGAGGGAGCTGCGAGACAAAGATGGCAACATGCAGCAGGGGAAGGAGGAAGTCATGGGAGTCGTGAAAGATTTCTATGAGGACCTCTACTCCCCAAAAGCATCAGACCGAGACCAGGCTGACAAATTCCTGTCAGGGATTACAAACACCATCGACCCGGCAGGAAAAGCAGCCATGAACGCCCCCCTGACGCTGGAGGAGCTCCACGCTGCAACCAAATCCTTTAAGACGGGTAGGACGCCGGGCGCAGATGGTATTCCAGCTGAGTTATACACGAAGCTGTGGGACCTGATCGGCCCGGACCTGCTTGAGCTTTAAAGGGAACTGGAAGCAGAAGGTAGGATGCCCCCAACGCTGAGGGAAGGAATGCTGACGCTCTTGTACAAACGGAAGGGGGAGAGGTGCGACTTCAAGAACTGGCGTCCCATCTCGCTCCTGAACGCGGACTACAAGATCCTAGCAAAAGTCCTAGTGAACAGACTGAAGAAGGTCATCAGCCAGATCATCCACCCAGACCAGACGTGCGGCATCCCCGGACGCAGGATCGCAGACAGCCTCGCCCTAATCAGAGACGCAGTCCACTACATCAAAGAGCGCCGTGTACATGCGGCCCTGGTCACCCTTGATCAGGAGAAGGCCTTCGACCGTGTCTCCCATGATTTCATGGGCAGGGTGCTGCGTGAGTATGGGATGGGGGAGATGTTCTGTTCTTATGTTAACCTGATGTACTTTGACATTTGCAGTGTGGCGATCGTGAACGGATGGAAGACTAACCCCTTCCCTGTCCTCTCAGGGTTTAGGCAGGGCTGCCCTCTTTCACCTCTCCTTTTTGTCTGTTGTATAGAGCTCTTCGCCCAGTGCATCAGACGAGACGCAGAGATCAGAGGGATCGTCGTGCCAGGACCCCAGAGATGCGAAATGAAGTGCTCTCTCTACATGGATGACGTCACCATCTTCTGTGCAGATAGCAGGTCGGTGAAGACGCTGGTCCAGACATGTGAGGATTTCGGGAAAGCTTCAGGAGCAAAAGTCAACTGCGGGAAGTCAGAGACCAAGCTATTTGGGCTTTGGAACCTGACTGCCGACCCCCTCCCCTTCCCCATCAGAGCAGGCCTCATTCAAATCCTTTGAGTCTGGTTTGGTGTGGGGAGCGAGGCCGCTGCCCTGAAGAGCTGGAACGAGAGGCTGAACAAGGTGAAGCAGAATGTCGGATTGTGGCGCCTCAGACCCCTCACCATTGAGGGGAAAAAGCTGGTACTGCTGAACGAGATCCTCCCTGTCCTGCAGTACGTGGCCCAGGCATACCCGCCTTCGACCAGAACCTGCCAGGAGATCTCCATGGCAGTGTTCCGCTTTGTCTGGGGTGCCAAGCGCGAGGTGATGTACAAAGAGCCGCACAAGGGGGGTAGAGGAATCCCCGACATCCCCACTATGCTGCGCGCCTTCTTTGTAAGCAACTGCGTGCAGATCACCCTGAGAGACTGCGACAAAGACTCCTCTGGCTACTCCATGTCCCGCCTCCTACTCCTGCCGCTCTGGAGAGCACTGGGGTGGGACAAGTGGGACAGCTCCATCCCTTACAGCTGGCGCACGCCCTGGTTCTACAAGGACGTGAAGAAGTTTGTGAGGCAGAACAATCTGGAGGGAGTAAAACCAGACCTGTGGAAGCCCAAGGTCATCTACAAAATGATCAGGGCTAAAGACATCATGGAATCGGCCCCAGGTCTCCACCCCAACACCTTTGGAACGGTGTGGAGGAATGTGGCATCGAAAAGACTAATGAACAAACACAAAGACATTGCTTTGCAGGCCATACACGGGGGACTCCCTGTGAATGCGGACAAGTACCAGAGTAAACTCAGCCTCGTGAGGCACTGCCCCAGGTGCTGCCCAGTGGAGGAAAGCATCATACACCTCTTCTGGAACTGCCCCTTTGCGCTGGCCTTGCTGCGCACGCTGGACACTGACTTAAAGGACTGGATACCGAGGAAGTGCGTCACGTACTACTCGGTGTTCCACGGACTTTTCACAGGAACACACACAGAGGACGCAATCGAAGCCGGTTGGCATCTAATGTGCTGTTTCAAGGACGTTTTACTATTCTCCAGGGAACGTTTGATCAAGGGGAAGAGGAGGATGTCGGTACAGGACTGTCGCAGGCTGCTCCACAGCCTGCTCAAGGACTATTCCATCTTTGAAGGCCATGAGGAGGAGGACTAAACACCCCCTCCCCACCCCCCCCCCCTTACTCCCCCGCCCCAAAAGTTTTTCTGTGCAATAAAGTTAGAGATAATGTGTGTATGATATGTCATGTCTGTGGTGCGGTGCATACGTATAAATGCACTGCACCGCCGTGTTCGTCACAGTTTTTTTACTTTTGGGTAAACCATTAATAAAAATGTATGTGAGTTGTGTGGGATATGCACTGCGCCGTTGGTTAACGTCGCGGTTTTTTTTTTTCCGTTTGGAAAATGATTTATGTACTGTTATAATCTTGTTGTAAAGATTCGCTGCATAATAAAAGAATTTTCAAAACAAAAAAAGTCTGTCTGTGAGTGGGTTTACTGGCTTTGAATCTCATCTCAGGTCATGTTTAAAAGCTGTGTTTAAAGCAGCATGCATTGGCTTAAGGGTTGTTCATGTAATGTGAGCTTGAGACAAAAGGTGGCACTGTGTTCTCATTTGCATGTCATTCCCCAGAAACCCTTTCTGCAGAGGAAATGCTTTGTGCTGGGTGATAATGGTGAAAGGCGGGGTTGCAGACCTGTCTAAGACATGCAAATGAGAACACAGTAATATTTTCATTTGCTCTATATATATATATGTGTGGATGCACGCTGCTGCTACCGAATGTCTTCGATTCACCAGCGGTTGATTTTGTGAGTACCCCAATCACTGAACTGTATGCTATGTTATTGTCCATCACTAGGGGATTTGGTCGGGCATTGCGGGGGTCTGCTGGTTCCAGTCGAGGGACCTCATGATCGCCGTGGCCAGTTTTTCCTATACTTATGTCATTGTCTATGGGCTTCATTTGCTACAGCTTTCTGCTTTATACTCAGGACTTCGGTACATCAAGGGTTAATGTAGAAGCGCCACACACTGAGGTTCATTCCTCTCATTGCTATTGTCTTGGACGTGAGAGCCTTGGAATCTACTGTAGATGCATCAGGCGCTACAAGTGAAACAGTATTGTTTCACTTGTATTGGATGTGGGACCCCCAGAATTTGCATAGGAAGCGGTGGACACAAAAGAGCAAGTGGGAGAAGAATGCCCGCGCCCACAGTGGCAGCACAAGAAGCAGGGACCGGCACTTCAGGAAAGGCAAGGAAATCCAAGAGGAGTGATTCAGTCTTTGAAGATGGCACTACGAAATCTGGAGAGGGCGCATCAGACACTGCACAGGGACCAGTGAGTATTGAATCTGACATTAAAGTGGGAGAGCTTGGATCAGTATGGATTAACTCAGGTACTGTAGGAAAATCCAAGATGACTGTGTCTGTCTTCATAGTGGGCGTCATAGAATAAGTAAAGGGTATATCAGGCGCTACACAGGAATCAGTGAGCAGTAATTCAGTTTTGAACACAGGGGCCTTTGAATCAGTAGGTATTGTCTGTTATTGCAGATAAGTACTTTTTTCTGTTTTTATTTCTTTCTGGTTTTCTTCTGTTCTTCCTGCAAAACAGAATTAAGTGATTATTTACAACAGCTGTTTTGTATGATGGGAGTGTGTTAAATCCCCAGGTCCTCCCCTTTCTCGTTACTCCTTGAAAAAGCGCCATAGTAGGCGTGAAACGCGTGGGAGAGTTTTTTTGTGCTGTCTGTTTTTTGTTTTTTATGTAGTTTAATAAAATAGCATTTTTAACCTCTGTGCTGGTGAGTTCTTATCTTTTTTTCGTGGAGCGGATGGACCACCGATCCTTCCCTTCCCTGTTGTCACGTGAGAGGATCAGCGTTCACCACCGGATGCAGATGCAGACACAGATGGAGACGCTTCTTCAGCAGCGTCAGGACAGGAGCTGGAAGGAGGGAGAGCAGAGCGGTGATCCCTTGTGAGTCACGTGGACTCCACACCGGGCATGACTTGGCCAGGGCTGGGGAGACTGAGTGAGTGTCTCGTTGTCCCCACTATATTAGCCCTCTCTTGCTTAACCCTTCACTAAGCGTTTGGTTATTATCATCACAGTCTTTCAACCCTTATTCCCGGTGTCAACTCCATTCATTACTTATTATTGATTTTGCCCTGCCTGGCATCACTCACTTATACTCTTGGAGCTTATACACGGTTGTTGTTTTCTAGTTCCAGATTGTAACCGTTGTCTGCTCAGAGTATAGTGCCATTTTTTATATTTTGAACTCACCAGCATTAGACCCTGTCAAAGGTCTTTTAGGTCTTTTTTTCATTTTTTATCTACATTTTTTACAATTAATTTTTCATTGTTCTTTTTCTTACTTTTCTTATTTTTTTCTTTTCTACATCACACCTGGCATTACTATTTCACCAATGGAAGTTCAAACATCGGACTCCTGTCCTGTTAAAGCTATGCCTACACACTTTGCTTTTAATTACTCAGACCACACTGCAAGGTCCAAGAAAGCAGGTTCTGTGTTTGATAAGGACTGTGCCCTTGAATGCGAAGCAACAGAGGATCTCAAACCCCATTTTTTCAGATTAGAAAATTATATAACACAAGATATAAGACTCTGGTGGGACTTGATTTCTCTTGAAAATTACGTTAAAGACAAGAGGATACCGCGTGGTTTACGAATTAAAAAAGCACCCTCATTTGGGTTTGATGATAGGGATTTTGAGGCACAGTGGATTAAGATTTTGGACCATTGTTCTTTCAAGCTTATTGAACTAATAATACAATGCAAACTTAAAGAAAAATCTATTGCAGAGAAGCAAGTTAAAGAACTTCAGACCAAATTACTTGCGTTCATGCACATTGACAAATTCAATGAGATGGATACCAAATTAGCCCAACGTGTTAATAACATAGAGAATGCCATCATGTTGGCAAAGCAGAATAAATATGAACGTGATAAGGCAGACTACCTTAAGAACCAAATTTACATTTGGCAAAGACCCAAGAGGCCTAAATGTTCCAATAAGAGTAATAATTCAACAAGTAAAAAACAGGAGCAAGGGAATAAGACAAATAAACCTATGAAGTCTATTCTTAGGAAATCCTCACAAACAGGTTATCAAATAGGCAAGAGCTTTGAGTCTGATTTATCTGATAATGATTTCGTGGGCCCAAGTGTTTCTTTTTCAGAAAATGAGTCAGCAGTTTCCTCATGAAAGAAGCAATCCTGTCCTCAAACCAAAGACCACTAAACAACCGCCAAAAAATGAAGAAAGAGACAGAGAAGATCACGATATAAACTGGTGGTCAGCTCTGTCAAAGAAAATGAGGTACCAGAGCTAGAGGCAACTAATGTGATTAACATCTCTCAATACACGTTAAGCAAATCAGAAATGGAAGTTCTTGATCTTGGACTTACGTTTGCACCCACTAAAAACTTTGACTTGTTTTCCACAATTGTGGACTTATACAAATTCACAAGAAAATTATCTTTAAAAAGATTTTTCAGACAAAAAGAAAGCAATGTTGATTCAGGGGGGTCTCTCAATCGAGTAACATCTGACACCCTTCCGTCCGAGATAGTCCCTATTTTTGACATCAATGCCCAACTATCATTTAAGGAGCAGTGTCACCTACAGGACCTATCGGAACTATTGCTCGAACAAGAACCTATCTGTGAGGATTCCATTCAGAACTTTCTAGGAAGAAAAGACTCTGGTTTGAAAAGACAGTCTACTTTTTGTCCCACTTTTCTTAGAGGTCACGGATAGATGTTTTTCAAGCATCAGTACAGAGAGATCTGAGACTCCTATCAGAAGGCATCTCCACAATGTGTTTCAATAGACAAGCCACTGCCAATCTTACCCTTGTTCAGCGTGATGCACTCAGAAGCATTCAAAATAATAATGCCATTATAATCAAAAAAGCTGACAAGGGAGGTGCAGTAGTGGTGGTTGACTATGATTATTACATCAACGAGGCCTTGCGCCAGTTAAGTGACCATGATTCATATGTATTGTTAAAATCTGATCCTACTACTGCCTTTTCACTTGAGCTTGATGAGCTCCTGGATTTAGGCAAATTACTACAAGTTTTGTCATCCAACGAGTTTGATTTTCTGAAATGTAAATGCCCGGTTATCCCAATCTTCCATCACCTACCCAAAATACATAAGTCTCTCTTGGCTCCACCCGGAAGACCCATTGTGTCAAGCATTGGGTCTCTAGGTGAGAACCTTTCAATTTATGTTGACCATTACTTACAGCCTCTGGTTTCTGCTCTCCCCTCTTATCTTCTGGATACATCCCATGTACTCTCTATATTCTCAGAGTTCACCTGGGCACCTCATTACTTATGGTAATTAGATGTGACCTCGCTTTACACCAGTATTGTACACGCACATGGCCTCACCTCTGTATGTTTTTTTTTTGGAAACACATTCTGATCTTTCACCGGCACACATCACTTTTTTGTTGGATAGTATTTCTTTTCTCTTGACACATAACTATTTCATGTTTGCGGGAAGTTTCTATCTCCAAACGCGTGGCATAGCAATGGGAACATGCTTTGCCCCTTCTTACGCCAACCTATTCATGGGTTGGTGGGAACAGAGACACGTGTTTGGGGATGGGAACCCCTTCAGACATCTTATAGTTACTTATCACCGGTACATTGATGACCTGATATTAGTTTGGAAGGGTACCATCACTCAATTGCATGCCTTTATTTCACATCTCAATACCAATTCTTTCCATCTTTCATTCACAGCCCAGCACCACCACCATCACATTTCTTATCTTGACCTCTGTCTTTATGTTGATCTAGATATGAGAGTACATACAGACATTTATAGAAAGCCCAAAGCTCGTAACACTCTACTATATGCCAAAAGCTCCCATGATAAGAATTTGTTTAAAGGCATACCTCGGGGCCAATTTTTACGCCTTCGTAGAAATTGTTCTAGCATTGAGGATTTTGAAATTAGATCATTAGAGATGATTGAGAGATTTGAGGAGGGGTTATGATCCCTTTATTCTTCAAGAGGCCTATCAAAGTGCAAAATTGGAGCCGAGAGACAATCTTATTCAATGATGTGGTACTTTTTCATCTGCAAAACTCAAAAGGAGTACACTTCGTAACAAAGAAAATAACAAACTGCCACCTTTTTTCATTACCAGGTTTAGCAACCAATCGTATGACATCAAAAGAATTATCAAAAAGAACTGGCACATATTGGCCACTGACCCTTTTCTTAAAGATATGGTGACCCATGACCCTAGAGTGGTCTTTCAAAGATCTCAAACAATGGGTAATCTAATATTACCAAGTGTGCCTAGATTAATTTCTAAACCTAAGGAATTTTTTCCTACCCTTAGTGGTTGCTATCCCTGTCATCACTGTAAAATATGTAAATATCTTGTAAAGACTAAAACGTTCTCAGGGTCTGATGATACTTGGGTGTTTAAAATATTGTCATGCATTACATGCAACACTGATCATGTTATCTATATGCTCATGTGCGGTTGTAATAAACGATATGTGGGATTAACCACAAGACCACTAAAGCAATGCATACTTGAGCATATGAGATTAATTATCAAAAGAGATCAGTTACACCCAGTCTCAAAACATTTTGAAATATGTCAGAAAGGGAGTCTGATGAACTTCAAATGTGTTGCACTGGAGTCTGTTAAGCCACATTACAGGGGTGGAGACAGAGGCAACTTGCTTCATAGACGTGAGGCATTTTGGATATTTACACTCAATACTTTAGTACCCAATGGGTTAAATATTGACTGGGACTTGAAGAGCTTTCTATAGCATTGTACCATAGTTATTATTTATGGTCTATAACTTTAGACTTATGAGGACAAATCTCTGAATTAAATCTCATGGTGCATTCTTTTCCCAATTCTATATTAGTATCTGCCTCCACCCGTGTTATGTGTGTACAGATTCCAGTTTTGCTTTTTAATATCCCTTGCCAGGTTTGATGTATTTTGTCTGATTCGATTTAGTTATCCAATACAATGATTGACATTGATTGCCTTTTCTACCTAATATCTCTCCCAGAATTTATGTGCATAGAACCATTTGTTGAAATTTTGTGTGTATAATTGATTCCACACATGAATGGGTTAACTTTGCACTTATTCTTTTTGATGGCCTTTTTTATATGGTCGGTTATTTTGTATGAGGTATGATAGGATGTTCTATCAATCATCAAATATTTAGTCATTGGACACAATCATTGTCAAACATTTTTTATGTATTGTTTATTTACTTTATTTGATTAAGTTGTATTGTCTGTTATTGCAGATAAGTACTTTTTTCTTATTTCTGTTTTTCTTTCTTTCTGGTTTTCTTCTGTTCTTCCTGCAAAACAGAATTAAGTGATTATTTACAACAGCTGTTTTGTATGACGGGGAGTGTGTTAAATACCCAGGGCCTCCCCTTTCTCGTTACTCCTTGAAAAAGCGCCATAGTAGGCGTGAAACGCGTGGGAGAGTTTTTTTGTGCTGTCTGTTTTTTGTTTTTTATGTAGTTTAATAAAATAGCATTTTTAACCTCTTTGCTGGTGAGTTCTTACCTTTTTTTCGTGGAGCGGATGGACCACCGATCCTTCCCTGTTGTCACGTGATAGGATTAGCGTTCACCACCAGATGCAGATGCAGACACAGAGGGAGACGCTTCTTCAGCAGCGTCAGGACTGGAGCTGGAAGGAGGGAGAGCAGAGCGGTGATCCCTTGTGAGTCACGTGGACTCCACACCGGGCACGACTTGGCCAGGGCTGGGGAGACTGAGGTAGTATCTCGTTGTCCCCACTATAGTAGCCCTCTCTTGCTTAACGCTTCACTAAGCGTTTGGTTATTATCATCACAGTCTTTCAACCCTTATTCCCGGTGTCAACTCCATTCATTACTTATTATTGATTTTGCCCTGCCTGGCATCACTCACTTATACTCTTGGAGCTTCTACACGGTTGTTGTTTTCTGGTATATCAGGTACTACAGAAACATCCATGAGAGGTAACCCTGAGTTTGAAGCAGACATTTTTAAGTCAGTCGTGGATACCTTAACTACTGTGGATGGATCAGCGAGACACAGAGTTGTCTTTCGAGTGGGAATCCCAGACACAAAGGTTACATGAGGTACTGTAGGGAGAATAGCGAGAAGAAAACTATTCTTTGCTGTGGGAATTTTAGGGTCATCCACAGTTATAACAGGACCTGCAGAATACTCAATGAAGGATATGTTTGTCTCTGAAATGGATTTCTGAGAAACAGCAGTGGTTACACTAGGTACTGCACAGGAATCAGAGAAAGATACACTGGTCTCTGAAATGGTTGTCTGGAAATCCACAGTGGTTATACGTGTTACTGCAGAGGGAGCACAGAAAGATACACTGGTCTCTGAGACTCAGCAGGGGCTAGACTAGGTACTGCAAATGAATCAGGGAAAGGTACGCTTGTCTCTGAAGTGGGAGTCTGTGGATCAACAATAGGTATACCAGATCCTGTGGGGAATTTTATGACAAGAACCTTAGAAACAAAGATTGGTTTATCCAACATTGCATGGAACCCAGCAGTAGGGGTACTTGTCATGGAAAAATCAGAACTAGGTACAGTATATTTAACCATGAGCGGACATTGGTGAAAGGTCTGCTCTTGGTGAAAGGTCTGCTCAAGGTGTCTGAGAATCCACAGTAGGTATACCAGATACTATGGGAACTTTATGGCAAGAGCCTTAGAAACAGACAAAGGAACCTCAGACATTGCAGGCAAATCAGAGAAACTTGATTTTAAATCAGGAATTTTAGCATTAATGATAGGTATATCAAACACTACAGGAGAGTCAGAGAAAGGGGAACTGGCTTTTAAATCAGAGGCCTTATAGCTAGCAAAGGTTACAGCAGGTACTGCAGGAGAATCAGAAAAAGGGGGACTTGACTTTGATTCATTAATAGGGATATCAAACATTGAATCAGGAGTCTTAAACCCATCAAGGATTACAGCCCTTACTGCTGAGGAAATAGTGAGAGGTTAACTTGACCTTGAAACAGGAGTGGTGGAAAAATCATATTTTGGCTCCTGGAATGCAAGGTTAGCTTGCTGAAGTGGTGGGGTAGGTGCCGATGGTGCCGATGAAGAATCAGCCGGCGTTGCAAGAAGAGGATTGTTGTCAAGGATTTGGAAGCTGGAGGTGAAGGAAGCGATTACAGTGTCCCACGTATTCAGGAGAGCGGAGTGTCTATCCAGGATTTGGCCCTGGAGGGACAGAACTATCCCTACTTCAATGGGGTGCATATGAGGCCCGAGCATTATGTGACGGTGCTAGTCTCTGATCAGGAAGCAGACCTGCAGGACTGAGGTAGGGATTCAAATAAACCGACCAGGACCCAGGGACAGAGTCCTGTAAGAGTATTCATAGTCAGTATGGAAGCAGGGGTCAGGGCTGGTGGCAGAGTTGCAAGTTCCAGGAAAAAGGCAGAGATCAGTGCAGGCAGAAGGCAGCAAGGTTGGGGTCATGGGTTAGCAACAGGAAAATCCAATGAACCTGGAGCCACAGGGATAGGCCAGACAAGAAAAATGCTGCACACCTCAAAATTGAACGAAAATAAATGATACAGTTACCGGTGCTCCAATGTTTGTACAAAAGCCTGTGATCAGTCCTGGGTAGATGATAAAAGGAACATAGGGCACAACGGATTTAGAATATCCAAACTCAAGTGTTGGCTCAATAAATGAGTTTGGATATTCTAAATCCGTTGTGCCCTATGTTCCTTTTATCATCTGCCACAGGGGTAGGCACAAAAATAGGCAAGTCACACGGAAGGCTCAGGAATGGGGAAGGCTCAGGAACTAGAGCCCATGCTGGCCAGGAACACAGCTAAACACATAGAATGCTCGGGCCGGGACTGGGAGTCACTGGCTGCTATTTAAGCCCTAAGGGAGGGTTCCATCCAAAGCCTGCTAAGTATGTAAGGAGTTGGCCGAGTCAGAGGACCAGAAGATCTTGTGACTTGAGTCGATGAAGCGTGGTTGAGCTTTTCAAAATTGCTCTGTTATGAATAGCAGAGCAACCGGCATCATTTCTGACGCTAAGAAAGCCTGCCCTTCAGAGACTAAGTCAGGTGCGAGGTCCAAGTTCTTATTTTAGAACGTAGCGGTTGCTGCTAGGGTTTTTAGCCGAAAAGAGGACCAGGAAGCCTGGAGGGATTTCTCGGTCAGGGTAAAACTTCCGAAGCAGACACCCTGCACCTATTTGAGCCTAGTTTCTACCCCCAGTAAGTGTGTATTTCAACTGTATTTTGTATTTCATTTGTGTGTATGCGGGTTTACCAAAATAAACCTAATTTTATTCCACTACCTTGTTTTGCCTAGTGAATTGATCCCAGTAGGTACTGTTTAAAGGAGTTAAAAGTACTGAACTCCCGTGACACCAGTTCTTTACATTACTTTAAAAAACACATACATTTCTGTAATGTGATAACACATTTTCGATAACAGCTGCCCTGGGCCTCTGTATCATCGAGCTTGACTTTTTCTCATCAATAATGGAATAAACAAACATAAAAAGGTCAATGAGATGACCAGATGGTCTGTAGTTGCATTGGAGAAAGCAAATTGCTTTGTATGGTGTACTGTAAAACTATGATTTCATTTTTACATTCTTCATTTTATAGATTAACGTACTAGTTTTAATGTAATCTTTGTAATGTATTTGTCCCAATAAACAGTTACATTACAAACATATAATACAGTACAAATGTTTCAAATGAAATAATAGCAGGCCGTTTGTAATAAGATATTGTATTTATAGTATATTACCTTTTTTTTTTTTACTTTTTACAGATTAGACATGTTTAAAGTAGCAATTGCTTTTATATTATGCATGGGTATGTGTAGGACAAGTTAAATAAACTTAAACTTTTGAACAAAATTTTATTAAATGTGTTCAGTAAGGTTGTTGGCAGTAACAGATTATACATCATGAAAGCTGGAAAGACTGCAGCTGCTGCAAAACCTTTTCAGAAACAGAGCTGTCAATCACCGCTTTTCTTCCCAAGTCTTGCCTCATAACACCTTGCCTAGTCCTATACATATGGGCCATGACTTCGAGTAGCAGAGCAGTGATTGATAGCTCTGCTTTTGAAGAGGTGCTGCTGCAGCCGCTGCTTTTCACTCCAACAAATTAATAGTAGTTTTCCACTCATTCTAGACAAGTGGGGTTTTTTTCTTAGTTTTTTTTTCAGTTAAAGATTCAAACTGAGCATATAAGAGAAATTTTACCGCTCACCTAAATATTAAAGTCCAAAGTTAACTACAAAATGTGCATAGAGGTAAGTCATATATAGCTACGAGATCTCTAAAAGATATAGCGAAAAGACCCCATAGGATTGCACTCAAATACTTAGCAATAGTAGTCTTACATATAAACCAAAGGCTAACACAAAGGACCCTTCTCAGAATTGAGAAAAACGACGAAAAAATAACAAATTGTTTATTACATAAATTAATTATCACACTCAATGGTTAAAATTAATACTAAAAATGTTAAAAATCCCCATTTGGGAGTGAGGGAAAGAGTCAATATCTGATTAATTTGCTACTGATAATCAGTAGTCAGAGACTCTAGTAGACTCTAGTCTTAATATTAGTATTAATTTTAACCATTGAGTGTGATAATTAATTTATGTAATAAACAATTTGTTATTTTTTCGTCGTTTTTCTCAATTCTGAGAAGGGTCCTTTGTGTTAGCCTTTGGTTTATATGTAAGACTACTGTTGCTAAGTATTTGAGTGCAATCCTATGGGGTCTTTTCTTTATATCTTTTAGAGATCTCGTAGCTAAAGATTCAAACTGAACCTAATATCAGAAATCAAGTAAAGGTGCCATCTTTCAGAATACAGTAGGTCCTCAGAATTAAAAATCCACTTTTTAGACAGAGATTACATAACTGTATCATGAAAAATTTGTATGCAACAGCACTACTGTATGAAGTCCAAACATGATAACCAATGTTTAATGTGTGATTTGAAGAATAATAGCCAGTATCCAGCCTCACACTGATGAAACACAAGAGGTTGAAACAGATGACTGTTAGTAGGTTTTTTGGCTATTCACTTTGTTAGCCAAGCGGTTCTGTGAAAGCTGGGCAATACAACAGGCATAAACTTACAAGGTCCCATGTTAAAATGGACAAGAAGTAAGTAGTAACACGCAATAAGTGCTCATTTGCATGTCATTACCAAGACATGCCATTGGCATGCAGTGGAAGTATTGTACACTAAGAGAAAATAGCGAAAGTCAGGGTTACAGAGGTGTGTGAGGCATGCAACTGTACCCACAATTGGTACTGTATGTTTATTTGCTGTACGCTGTACGGTGGAAGGTTTTTGTAAATTTTGTAGCCACCATAACTTAATTTGTGTCTGACTATTCCCACTTTCCAGCTTTGCATTGCATTGCCGGTATCGGGGAGACGGGAGACGGGAGACGGGAGACGGGAGATGGGAGATGGGAGACTGAAAAGTACATAAAGTAAGTGAGGCTACTCAGCAGGTGATGTAGCTCAAACTTCTAGAACTGCTCCCCAGAATAGCAGAGCTTGTCGGTTCTAATCATGTTAGGCCTTACACATGTATAACATTCTTCTCAAGGTGCCTTGTAAAAATACTTCGTAAGGAAAGCCGTTAGCCTATTTATAATACTCATTACAATAAGCAAGCTGTGCCTTTTGCTTTTTTAAATCAAGTTTGTGCATAACACTTTATACATAAACCTATTCCTTATAATTACATTAATAGATTACATTATTACTGTCACTAGGCGATGCTGTGAGTAAACTTTATTGCCCATGCATGGCTTTGGTTAATATTCACACAATCAAGGGGAGCATATAGGAAGAAAAGACAGCAACACAAACAATTTAAGTGCAGGTGTAGTGCAACACTGGATGATTATCAGCTTGTATCTTGACTCCATACACAGCCTACTCCCAGGATGCAAGATGTTTAAAGGCAGTTTCAGACACAGCTGTGGTTGTCAGTTCTGGTGTGGTTTAAACATCATCCAGAAAGCTCAGAAGAGATGACCCCAGTAATGAGAGAGGAAAAAGAGCTCCATAGCACAGATCACTCGGATAAAAAAATTGATTTGTAATGAATATAAAAAACGCACTTACAATAGTACAATATAAAATGGGCACGTAACACTAACGAGTGTGAAAGAGAAGCCGCACAGCATATTAGCTCACCGCCCCGTCTCCGTTGGATGCTAGTTAATTCCAGGTGAGTACTCAGCGATCGGTCGGTAACCAACTGATGTCATCCGTGGTCTCTGCTCTGTCGCGTCCTCGAGGCTCTGGTGTCACCTCCGGTTTGGTTCGTGCAGTGTGTAAGCGGTGCGTCTCCTACGTGGCCAAAAGTAACAGGTCCTCCCACTCTACGCGTTTCACCTATTCAAGGTAGTGGCTTCATCAGGAGTGAGCACCCCTATCTTTCCACAAGGTATATATAACCAGTGCAATAAAATACTAATTAAAATAACCTTGTGATCTGTGATAATTATTGGGGATAACGATCGCATCAATATGAAACTGGTAACAGGAAGTTACTATCCTATAACGACAACATATCACAAATAATGCAATATAGGGATTATTTACTCCAATTCAAATGTATTAGTTGATAATGTTTGCAAAACAAATGAAACGTGTGAAATATCATCCACAGTTAACTGGAATATATTTCCAAGTACTTAATAAATCATTTTACAGTAATGGAATCAATACACTGTAATAGAGATGAAATCAGTTCCATTTATAAACCTAGAATGGTAATTGTAAACTAATTGATTTAACTACAAAGGGATATCTGGTAATGAGAAAGCAATGTTAGGGGAATCATTTGAAAGAGGGATATGGTAGCCTCAGGGCAATAGTGATCACAATCAATTGTATGAACAACATAGTTTGCTGAGATTAGCATATGGGCTGCAAATCATGTTAAAAATATTACTGGTTGTAGACTATAATAATCCCAAAGGATTTATTACTCAATATGTAGATGATAGATCTTACACCTAAATTATAAATGGGATGGTTGAACATCAAGCAGTGTGTTTCATGTCACAACCAACAAGATGACAATCATAAGGTAAGGGCATCTACCTACACTAAGCCAAAGTGACAGTTTTTATGCACAATGTCATAAAAGAGAATTGAGACACGTGATATTGTGTTGGAATGAGAAGGGAAAGAAGAGAGAAAAATGTTAGAGTCTTCAGGGAGATACAATGTTAATAAACACAGATATCCAGTAAGCTCATATAAACCCCCAAAATTACCACAAAAAATAATTATATATATATATATATATATATATATATATGAAAAAGAAAAAAAGAAAACAGGCGCACACCTAGTGCATTAACATAATAGCAATAGTTTATAGAACTTAAAATCAAAGCAAATGCCCACTCACAAGAGTACTGTATTATAAAGCAGGTATAAGATAGGCTCTCATAAGCCAGCAAAGCTGTCCGGTTCAAGGTAATGGCACCCTCCCGTGTCTCTCCTCCGTGTACCGGATGGCCGGAAGTGACGTCCTTCCGATTTGGTGTTCAACGTATGGAGTCCCTACGAAACGCGTAGGGCGTGGTCTGATTGAAGCTGTCACTTGTCCATGAACTTTGGTGCTTCTGGAAGTGCGACGCTGGTTCCTGGTCCCCCCCTTGGGTTTTGAGGCCGGCATAAAGATCTTTGAACTGCTGGTTCCCGGAGGGACTCCATACGTTGAACACCAAATCGGAAGGACGTCACTTCAAGCCATCTGGTACACGGAGGAGAGACACGGGAGGGCGCCATTACCTTGAGCGTTGCTGGTTTATGAGAGCCTATCTCATACCTGCTTTATATTACAGTACTCTTGTGAGTGGGCATTTGCTTTTATTTTAAGTTCTATAAACTATTATTATTACGTTAATGCACTAGGTGTGCACCTGTTTTCTTTTTTTCTTTTTCACAGATCTATTGAGGGATTAGTGATCCTTTTGCAACTGGCTGCCAATACCTGGATGTCATTACTTTTGGAATGGGACTTTTGTTTTTCAGAGGTTTTTTTTTGTGATTTTTTATATTATGTTTTTTAATTACAATATACTTTTTTATATTATTTTGATTAGTTCATTACATTGTTTATATTTTAATTTTTCTTTTTTCTTTATTATCATATGTAATTAAACTAAATATATTATTATTATATTTCCTTTGAAATCATAGGTTTTAGTAGTTTTATTTGGCATTTATCACACCACCCCACTAGACGCATTCACAGTAGGGTTAATTAGTTCTTCAATTCATTAGCTTATGATCAGGATGTATTAGAGGCGCTACTTCATTGTTTTTTTCTGTTTCTTTTGTTATATATATATATATTGTGTGTGTGTGAGTGTGTGTGAGTGTGTTTCAAAAGGAGTGCTACAGAGCGTGGCACTGTATACTAAAAAAACAAAACACAAAGGGAGCCCAGAACTACATCCAATATAACAAAAATACACAGTGAAATACCAATATACTGTATATCTTGAAAAAAGGGTAATTTAGTTTAACTCCTTGGCCAAAGCATTATAAGCCTGTGAGCCACTTCATGGCATGACCAGATATCTCAGGTCCTAACACTAACTGATTAAAATTCTTATTTACCTGTATAATTACAGGAAGAATGATCTGCATTCGATTTGTCACAACAAACTGCATGAAAATAACTCTACATATGAAAAGTGGGGAGGGGCGAGCTTAAACATTGAACGTGTGAGACCAGCTGGACAAACAGCAGAGATCAGCTGGACAAAGTTAATAAACATACAGATAACAAGTAAGCTCATATAAACCCCAAAAAGTACAATATATATAGATATATATATCTGATAAATTGAGAAAGTAGAGCTCCTTAAGTCAGTTCCAGTAGGAACCAGCCCCTTGCCCCTGATTGGACACCAGGCCTGATTGCACTACCTTCTCTGACTCACTGAGCTGCAAAGGTGTGGGGAAAACCCATGATTACTCCTTGCAAACATACCCTTACCAGGGATTACAGCCAGGAGGAGGGCAAATTATAGCCAAAAACTAGCCATTGTAAAAACTTCACTCATAATATTGGAATAAAAATTGATGTTGTTGAGTGATCTCACTGGCAAGCCCGACACGTCTTGCAGCCATAGAATCCTTTACTATGATGTAATCAGCCATTGTGAATAGACCGTTTCTGTCTCAATGTACTTTTGTAGGTGGTAATTTGTTTTTTAGATTACAAGTTTCTTGAATATCACATTTGGTCTGTCTGGGATATTAGTCCCTAGAACAGGGTCATTTTTTAATATGTCCCAATGTTTGTTTATACAGTAATACTTTTGATTTTCCCTGTTTCCCTATTATATCCGATAAGGAACACAAAATCAACCTTCCCACTGTTCACCTGATTTTTCTTTTTTGGCTGTGGTAAGTCATTCCTAACTAAAATATCAGCTTTGTTGAGAGCTTCATTAATTGTTTTCTGTCCTATAATCCTTTTCTTAAAATAGTTTCTGGATCAGATTGGCCTGCGATACAAACTGTTCTCTGTCCGTGCAGTTTCTCCTAATCATAGTAAATATTCCGGATGGAACATTGTCCACCCATCTAGGCAGATGACAGCTGGATCTTAAGAAAACATTATTTTTTTTATCAATTTCCTTAAAGTAGGTCTTTGTCTTACTAAGACTCACTTCACGAGTGGATGGCACTGTGGAAACCGAGACCTTCTTTAAGGAGATGGATACCAGCAATTTGCTGATGGCAAATAGCAGTCACAAGAGCACATGGATCAAAAACATACCAGGAGGGCAATTTGTCAGACTCAGACGCAACTGCAGCAATGTAGAGGTTTTTAATAAACAGGCTAACAAATTATTTTTACGATTTAGAGAGAGGGGATATCCTAAAGAGCTTTTAGATAGAGATATAAAAAGAGTACGTAATCTGGATCGCAACGAGATGCTGATTCAAAATACAGTAGATCTAAAAATTGAAATAATGAGAGCCAACAAAATACGGGAGGATTGGTAGATGTGGCCTTCATTACCAATTACAACTCTGTATATAGGGACATTGAAAAGGTTTTTAGTAAACACTGGGGTATACTGTGTAAAGATCCCATATTGGGATCTCATTTAGACACCAAACCACGGTTTATATATAGGAGAGCCAAAAATATTAAAAACATACTAGCACCTAGTGATGTTTTTGTATGTAACAACACCGTATCATCCAAACAATGGCTTGGAACCAAACCAAGAAGCAACTATACCTGTGGCAAATGCAGTATTTGCAAGTATCAACACCCTGTAAAACAAACGTTTAAATCTAATAATACACTAGAGGTTTTTAATATTGATGACTTTATTTTATGTACATCGACGCATATTGTATATCTGTTGGAGTGTGCATGCGGATACCAATATGTAGGCAGAACCAAACGCAGCCTTAAAATCCGTATCCAGGAACATGTCCGAAACATTAAAATTGGGTTTGACAAACATAGTGTGTCAAGACACTTTTCATTACATCATGGTAAAGACCCTTCTAGTCTTACTTTCAAGGGGATTCAGTTTATTCCAGTTAATAGAAGAGGGGGAGACAGAGTCAAAACATTATCCTCTAAGGAGACTTATTGGATACATAAGCTAGATACCATGTCCCCCAAGGGGCTCAATGAGGATGTGGATATTTGGGCATTATATTAAAACCTCCAGCCCACGTCCTCAATAGATTTAGTGATAAGGCACTGCTAAGTGTTTCCTTCTCCCTGCTGTAGCTTACCTGCTATTTCTAGTTAGATATATATATATATATATATATATTTTATATTGCTTAAGGAATTTATGATGTCTATTTTAATCTTTTAATATACTAATAATGTGTTTCTTTTTATTCCAGCATGGTTTTATGTTCATGTTAGGTTTAGATTATATGCTAGTGTTTTTTTTATATATGTGGTTGTTATTTGTTAATAAAGTTGTTGTTTTAAAAGTAGAAATAAATCTTCCCTAATACTTTGACCATAGCTCAGATGATTGGCCTAACTCTAATTGTTTGACCAATGAGACATCTCTGAGAGGTATTTAAGACCTCTGGGTAATGGCCAAATTATTCCCTGAAGAAGTAGTTAGATCTACGAAACATGTTGGATGTATTAATGCCATAATTTTGCCTATATTCATCCTTTGGATCTGTATCACCATCAGCTTATATTGGCTGCCACCGTGCTAACTGAGCGATTTCTGCGCCGGTAAGAGACTGTAAGGGCTCTCCTTCTTCCTCCCTATTGATTCCTCCATTGCCACGAGAACTGTGACGTCACTCCGCTACACCACGTGACGGAGCGGCATCGTGGCACGCTGTGTAAGCCCCTGCAGTTGCGGAAGTGTTTGCAGAGCAATTCCAACAGCTCTGGACTGCCCTAAGATCATAGCAGCTGGGAAAAGCAGCGAATCTACACAGGAGAGACGGGGGACTGTAGGGGAATTCCCCTGGAGGCAGTATACCACCGGTTGAGGAGCGGTCCCACTAAGTGTCTGAATCTGCAGTATTACCAGGCTGCTTGAAAGGAATCCCCTTGTGAGCAGCGTCCTGCTGTGTGAGGAGTGCATGAAGGATCCCATGCCCCAGAACCATCATAGAGGCTCCTGCAGAGACAGCTGAGTGCCAGACCGTCCTGTTTTACAGCTACAGAGTGGTAACCAGCGTGATATGCACTAAATGCACATGTTATTTCTATCTGATGTACGCAGATTTATTACCCCTTTAATATTGTAATACATTCTATTACTTACTTCACTATTTGGCGTTGTGCGCTGTTTTCTTTTTGTTTCCATTTCTTTGTCTTATTAGCAATGTTTTCTATCTAAACGGTTAAGTCTAGGAAATTAATCTGATGTTTATTCCATTGGCTGGTGAATCTTAAATCACTTGTGTTCGTATTCATGATGTCGAAGAACTTTACTAAGTCTTCCTCTCTTCTATCCCACACCAGAAACACGTAATCAATGAAACGACGATAGAGGACCAGGCCCACACCGAGCTCATCACCAAACCAGATATTAGTGTTCTCCCAAACTGCCATAAACAGATTGTTATTGCTCGTTGCGAACCTAGTCCCCATCGCCATTCCACATTTTTGTAGGTAAAAATCACCACCAAAGCTACAGTAGTTATGACTAAGGATGAATTTGATACTGTCAATAATGAAATCTGCCTGGAGCTCTGGGAGATTCTTATCTTCTTGTAGTATTTGCCTAATGGCCACCATCCTTTAGTATGTTGTATTGCCGTGTACTGTATAATGACGTCACATCACAGGTTGCCATTATATAATGTTCCTTCATTTTATACTACTTAGAGTGTTTAATATATCTGTAGTGTCCCTCAGATAAGCTTTTGTTGAGTCACATATTTCTGAAGGAATACATCGATGTACAGGGATAAATTCGCTGTTTGTGAGTCAATCCCTAAGACAATAGGTCTGCCTGGGGGATTGACTACACTCTTGTGCACCTTTGGGAGGAAATAGAACACTGGTAATTTTGGTTTATTATTGTATAGAAAATTGTATTCATGTTCATTAAGTATTCCTACTCTATCCCTTTGTCCAAGAGACACTTTAACTCTTCTGGCTACCCCTTTGTGGGATTTGACTTAAGTTTTACATACTGTATGTCTCCATACTGTATCTCCTAATAGACGGAAAGACTCTGCATCATAGTTTGCCCGATCATACAGAACAACCCCCCACCCCCTTTATCAAACAAAATAAGGATATCATAATAAAAGCAGCGGACAAGGGAGGTGATATTGTGGTAATGCCTTATACACATTACAGTGAGGAGATCATGAATCAACTGAACAATCCGGACAAATATAAAAATATGACATCAACTATGACCTATAAACGCGAAATAGACTTTATCATCCAAATGGTCATCAATAACCAGTAGATTTCAACAGATTCTTCTAAATTCCTAACACAGGAACACCCAGTCATGCCGGTGATATACACACTGCCCAAAATCAACAAATCGCTGACCGCCCCACCAGAAACATCGATCATTTCAGCCAGGGGCTCATTCTGCCATCCCATTTCACAGTTCGTGGAATTTTATCTCCAACCAATGGTGATCAACATGCCCTCATATATCTGTGACACTACAGACTTCATCAATCAGCTGGCAGATCTCTCATTAGATTTTACTGACACTATACTAGTAACACTCGACATATCAAATTTATATACTAGTGTACCCCACCAGGATGGCATGGAGGCCATTAGGAATAAGTGCAGCAGATACACTGATCACATGGAACACCCGTCCGACTTCATTTTAAATCTTTGTGATGGTGAAGGGGTACACAGGTGTGACGGGGAGGAAAGGGTTAATACCTGATTTGCCATGCATTATTGTTGTTGCCCTGCCCACGCCATTTTTATTCCCCATGTGCAGGCCATTCCCTGTCTGCGAGGGTAAAAGACAAGATGCATTGCTTGCCATACCCTCTAACAAACACATGATAGAAGATCTTAAATGTGAGGCAGGAGGTATTTTTTTGTAAGTCTAAGCTGGAATTTCTTGGATATCCAGCTGTGATATGGGTGAATGAGCTTCGGTATTTCTATGACCAAGCCTGAAAGGGTTGTAATTATTTTTATGATGGAGCCTTAAAAGGCTCCCACAGATTTAGAGTCCCCCTGTCTAAAAGAGTGTCAGTTATGACAAGACCCAGAGGCCCATAATGTATACAATACTGGCATACTGATGCACAGCAGATGTCAGGCTAGTGACATCTTCGAGACAGAGACCAGACCCAGTGGCCCCAAGAAATGGGCGTAGCCCAGGTATGCTAAGTGGCATGGGCGTCAACCTGACCATGCGCCCTGCCTACCGGACAGCCCTTTTGACCGGTTTTAGGAACTGTGGGTCACTTGGCTTTTCGTGGGTTTTTTGTTCCCACGAGGGGATTGGATCCACATGTTAAAGATAGCTTTGGCCAGTCTATAACTGCGGCTCCCCAGGTATTTCCCAGTGTGATTCTTGAATTTTAATCCATGATGTAAAGATGCAAGACTTTGTTCCAGAACGAGCGGTTTTGACACACAATGGTCTCTGCTAGGAGGATTTCTTAACCAGGTGGTGGGATCTCCAACTCTCAGCTCAGCAGCAGTGTATATGTAAAAGAAATGATACCATAGTGCAGACCAGTAACAATAAAAAACTCGACTTTATAGGGGAAAAATAAACACTTACAATAAAAACAAGTGGTTAAGGCATGTATCACACTGTGGTGATTGAGGAGAGAAAATGGTTAGCTCCAGGCTCACCCGCCTCCTCCGGTGTGACTGCGTGTGGACCACCGCTCTCTGTGACCTTTCACCTCCGCTGGTGATCGCTGTCTCGCCGGTCTAGTCCCCTCGTGGATACCCTCTTGTGTGGGCTATTCGGCTCCCTTTGCTGGGTGTATACAGGTGCTGCAGAGGACTTGGACTCCAGCTCTATCACCGGTCGATGGTCCCGCCTTGCTTGCTCCGATGCGTCACTTCCGCTTAGTCCCGATGCGTCACTTCCGGTTACGGCTGTGTGAGTGTCAGCTCCCAAATCTCTCCTCTCTCCTCTCAGGGCGGCTACCACTCTACGCGTTTCGCCAGGTGTGTGGCTTCCTCAGGAGTGTACCGCCCCCTCCTCTCAACTATCTCTATATACCTTCCATAATTGGTTTTTAATTAATTAATCAATGAAACACTTGTAAAATCAATTGGTCTGCACTATTTTTGTATCCATATATATAAGGGAGCTCATTTTTCAACAGGAGTGGAATCCTAAATATCTTTATGTAGTTTGGCATGGTTTAACTTGTCATTAACCACACCATGTGGGGTAAAAGGAACAAATAATTCTCTATGTTCAGAGGGAATGGGTGGTCCAATTAGATAATTGGTGCTCGAATTATGTTTTATTTCTTTGCACTAGGAATTTTAGGTTCATAGTAGTGTAGTTAGAATAGTTTCTAAGTGGGACAGGTTTAAGGCAGACTTAATTTCTGTAATGTAATCTATATTATAATATAGCCCACCAGGGAAAAGTTAAAAGGCATGGGTGTGTTTTTTAGGGGGAGAGAATTTATCCCGTGACAGGACTAAGGGGGCATGACAATCACAACTGATATATAAAAAAATATAAAAATATAAAAAATTTATAATTCACAATTAATCTCTAACCACAGGTTGTACAGTGTGGTACTTCAAAATTATGTTAGAGTGGGGGAGCTCCGTCATATATATATATAAACTCTCTATGGTATGGGAATACATATTAATATTATAAGGGGTTCCATAATGCAAGATTGGCATAAACAATTTCAGAACATTTACTCAATATTATAGCATAGATACTATGATGGAATTTAAACAACATGTTTATATCACAGACCAGCTTAAAAAGTACATACACATATATATGAGGGTGTCTATAAATATAGATACTAGTTTATACAAATGGCATAAAATCCTAAACGATAAACCTAACCTAGGGATGACAGGCAGTGTGTTACATCTCAGTACTTATGTGGTTTATAATATAGGATAACGGATGGCAGTTGCGCACTGTGAGAGAGAACAACAGAAGGAGGAAAAGACAGAAGAACCGGTTAATTCAACACATCGGCATTTTTACATCTTATACAGGTTACAAGAAGGGTGCAATCTCGATTTCCATGTTGAGTCCCCTGGGGGAGAGTGTCCGCAACCTGTGAATCCAGAACGTCTCCCTTCTTATGAGTTCCAGATTGCGGTCACCCCCCCGCCAGTGGCCCGAGACATATTCTATGGGTGTGTAAGTCAGACCTATCGTGTCCCCCTGGTGCTTCTCCATGAAGTGTTTGGAGAGACTGTGAGTTAAAAGAGATCTCTTGATGCTACTCAAATGTTCGATAATCCTAGTTCTTATTGGTCTCTCAGTCTTCCCTACATATTGTAGTTTGCAAGGGCACTCCAGGAGGTACACAACATGGTCTGACCTACATGTTAAACTGGATTCTATATTGAATCTTTCCCCTGTGATGTTAGATGCAAACTCCAATTTATTGTTCGATTTAAATTGACACGCTCTACATGTCTTGCATGCATGGAAACCTTTATTGGATTGTAGCCAGTTCTGGGGCTTGGCTTTCTGTTTAAGGACACTGGGGGCTAGTGTGTTTTTTAAATTTCGTGCTTTCCTGAAGATGATATTTGGATGATCAGGTAGTTCGCTTCCCAAAATTGGGTCATTCTTCAGTATTGGCCAGTGCTTGTTTATGATTTTCCTGATTTCCTTGGCTTCCCCATTATAATTAGTCAAGAATGCAAAGTCTGATTTGTTCTTTATCGTTTTATCCCTTAATTTAGGTTTTAAAAGATCTTCCCTTTCCAGTTTATCTATCTTTAGTAAAGCCTCATCTATCCTTTCCTCCTTGTATTTTTTCTCTATGAATCTTTCCTTTAGTTCATTGGATTGTTGTAAAAACGTTTCCCTCTCACTACAGTTCCTCTTAATTCGGGTGAACTGGCTTGATGGCACTCCGTCCATCCACCTCGGGAGATGGCAACTCGTCCGTAATATGTAGTTATTTTTATCAGTTTTCTTAAAGAATGTTTTTGTTTTTATTTGGTCGTTATCTATATATATTTCTAGGTCTAAGAAATTCACTCGCCTGTCACTATACTCGCTTGTAAATTTTAGATTAAGTTCTACATTGTCTATGCCTGTTAGAAAATCTTGTAACTTACTTTCTCCGTTCCCCCAGATTAGATACACGTCATCGATGAAACGACGCCAGAGGACCAGGCCCTCCCCAAGCTCTCCATTAGGCCAGATGTTATCTTCCTCCCATGATGCCATGAAGAGGTTGGCGTAGCTAGGGGCGAACCTGGTCCCCATCGCCGTTCCTCGTTTCTGCAAGTAATGACTTCCCTCGTACCAAAAAAAGTTATGCTGTAAAATGAACATAATTCCATCAATAATAAAGTCAGCTTGTATTTCTGTTAGGTCAGCATCTTTCAATAAAAATCTTTTTATGGCTCTACATCCTTTTGTGTGGTCTATTGATGTATATAGCGACACAACGTCGCATGTTGCCATTAGGAAATGCTTCTCCCACCTGACTTTGCTCAGTGTATTTAATAGATCTGTGGTGTCCTTTAAGTATGCCTTTTGTTGAGTGACATATTTCTGGAGGAATATGTCTATATACAGTGACAAGTTGGATGTTAGTGAGTCAATCCCCGAGACTATAGGTCTGCCCGGGGGATTGACCTCACTTTTGTGAATTTTTGGCAGTTGGTAAAATACCGGTACCTTTGACTTGTCACTGTATAGAAACTTATATTCCCCCTCGTCTAGCACCTCCAGGAGTCTCCCCCTCTCCAACAGAACCCTCAGCTCCTCTGTAAATTCATTTATTGGATTTTTCTTTAATTTAGTGTATGTTTCTTCATCCCCCAGTAGTCTTAAAGATTCCTTGTTGTAGTTATCCAACAACAAAATATCCACCTTAAAAAACTAGATGAGGAGATACTAGAAATCCAAGAGAGACTAATTCCCCTAGAGGATACACAAGAGTTTAAGGATAAAGATAAAACCTTACAAAAGAAAATTGATACATTAGAAAAAGAAGTAGAGACAGCCAAGCTAGGCAAATTCAAGAGGGATGAGGAGGATTACACCAAGGGAGAACAGAGAACTTGGAATAGGAAAAGAAGAACTGGCTACAATCCAATAAAGGTTTCCATGCATGCAAGACATGTAGAGCGTGTCAATTTAAATCGAACAATAAATTGGAGTTTGCATCTAACATCACAGGGGAAAGATTCAATATAGAATCCAGTTTAACATGTAGGTCAGACCATGTTGTGTACCTCCTGGAGTGCCCTTGCAAACTACAATATGTAGGGAAGACTGAGAGACCAATAAGAACTAGGATTATCGAACATTTGAGTAGCATCAAGAGATCTCTTTTAACTCACAGTCTCTCCAAACACTTCATGGAGAAGCACCAGGGGGACACGATAGGTCTGACTTACACACCCATAGAATATGTCTCGGGCCACTGGCGGGGGGGTGACCGCAATCTGGAACTCATAAGAAGGGAGACGTTCTGGATTCACAGGTTGCGGACACTCTCCCCCAGGGGACTCAACATGGAAATCGAGATTGCACCCTTCTTGTAACCTGTATAAGATGTAAAAATGCCGATGTGTTGAATTAACCGGTTCTTCTGTCTTTTCCTCCTTCTGTTGTTCTCTCTCACAGTGCGCAACTGCCATCCGTTATCCTATATTATAAACCACATAAGTACTGAGATGTAACACACTGCCTGTCATCCCTAGGTTAGGTTTATCGTTTAGGATTTTATGCCATTTGTATAAACTAGTATCTATATTTATAGACACCCTCATATATATGTGTATGTACTTTTTAAGCTGGTCTGTGATATAAACATGTTGTTTAAATTCCATCATAGTATCTATGCTATAATATTGAGTAAATGTTCTGAAATTGTTTATGCCAATCTTGCATTATGGAACCCCTTATAATATTAATATGTATTCCCATACCATAGAGAGTTTATATATATATATGACGGAGCTCCCCCACTCTAACATAATTTTGAAGTACCACACTGTACAACCTGTGGTTAGAGATTAATTGTGAATTATAAATTTTTTATATTTTTATATTTTTTTATATATCAGTTGTGATTGTCATGCCCCCTTAGTCCTGTCACGGGATAAATTCTCTCCCCCTAAAAAACACACCCATGCCTTTTAACTTTTCCCTGGTGGGCTATATTATAATATAGATTGCATTACAGAAATTAAGTCTGCCTTAAACCTGTCCCACTTAGAAACTATTCTAACTACACTACTATGAACCTAAAATTCCTAGTGCAAAGAAATAAAACATAATTCGAGCACCAATTATCTAATTGGACCACCCATTCCCTCTGAACATAAAGAATTATTTGTTCCTTTTACCCCACATGGTGTGGTTAATGACAAGTTAAACCATGCCAAACCACATAAAGATATTTAGGATTCCACTCCTGTTGAAAAATGAGCTCCCTTATATATATGGATACAAAAATAGTGCAGACCAATTGATTTTACAAGTGTTTCATTGATTAATTAATTAAAAACCAATTATGGAAGGTATATAGAGATAGTTGAGAGGAGGGGGCGGTACACTCCTGAGGAAGCCACACACCTGGCGAAACGCGTAGAGTGGTAGCCGCCCTGAGAGGAGAGAGGAGAGATTTGGGAGCTGATACTCACACAGCCGTAACCGGAAGTGACGCATCGGGACTAAGCGGAAGTGACGCATCAGAGCAAGCAAGGCGGGACCATCGACCGGTGATAGAGCTGGAGTCCAAGTCCTCTGCAGCACCTGTATACACCCAGCAAAGGGAGCCGAATAGCCCACACAAGAGGGTATCCACGAGGGGACTAGACCGGCGAGACAGCGATCACCAGCGGAGGTGAAAGGTCACAGAGAGCGGTGGTCCACACGCAGTCACACCGGAGGAGGCGGGTGAGCCTGGAGCTAACCATTTTCTCTCCTCAATCACCACAGTGTGATACATGCCTTAACCACTTGTTTTTATTGTAAGTGTTTATTTTTACCCTATAAAGTCGAGTTTTTTATTGTTACTGGTCTGCACTATGGTATCATTTCTTTTACATATACACTGCTGCTGAGCTGAGAGTTGGAGATCCCACCACCTGGTTAAGAAATCCTCCTAGCAGAGACCATTGTGTGTCAAAACCGCTCGTTTTTGACTTACATCTTGTAAGTAGGCAACACATAGGAGCCAAGACAGAACACAAATTTATACACCTTTTAAAAACTGTCTGCACTTAGATTGTTCTTTGTTTTTTGTTCTATTTCCCTTTATGCTCCCCCTGGATTGCAGTTGGAGAGTGAAGATTTGTGGGACTAGTGAAACCAGTCCCCACCAGCTGGGTTTTGAGCAGGGGGTTTGAACTCAGTTATATTGTTTTGCACGTTATTTGACCACGTCACAAAGTTTTATAATCATTTGATTTTATTATTAACTCACTGTATAACACAAGTGCACACTAATAGAGCTAGCGCCGTTTCTTTCACCTTCACTGCGCACAGACTTTGTTCCAGTACAGCAGCAACCAGTCCAGGAGTGAAGGGGTTAACAACCACATAACCACAGAACTTTTAAAACCAAGGCTGCATTTCTTGCACTGGCAAGCAAAGGACAATTTATTTCATTCCAAGGACAATTTCTTTCATTTCCTTATCCGAGTGAGTGTTGTTTAAAGTGTAGTCTGCAGATGTCGTGTGTTTGTCTATTAAGGAAATAAATCACAATTTATTTAGCAACTTTTCCTGTTCAATCAAGTACCCAGAAATATAAATGTGTTGATAAAAGTTGATGTCATCGTGACAAGCTTTTAAAAAACTGGTGGCAGCTGGTGGTATACTGATTGAACCTATATTGCAGTTTCCTGCAGGCTCTGTAATATAATGAGAACCTTGTAGCTTGCGAGCTCCTCAGACAAATAGCAACTGACACACACTTCTAAAGAGCACGAGAGACTTCACTGTTCCCTTCACCCATACTCCGAAGGCACCATGAGCGATCGCTCAGGAAGGTTCAGGTCATGGACCTGAGAGAAAGTCATGGAGAGATGTGCGGGGTATGGCTTACCGACATATGGGCGGTCGAAGGCACAACTGGAGGAGGATTTGGAGCATCATGAGGACCGCAGGGTCCTACCAGAGGGGCAAGTCCCTGTAGCTGCTGTGTTGGCTGACGCTATTCAGCCCGGAGTGCAGGAGGTCCCTCCAACTCCGGGGCTGCAAGGACATGAAGAGAGTGCTAGTGACCCCCCGGTCTAGGGTGGCTTGGCGCCAGGAGTTGCGGACGAGTTAGCAGCTACGGCTGTCGGGAAAGATGGTCAGGGAAAGATGCCGGCTCGCAACAGTGTATAATGTGGTTTCCACAATTCAATTCAATTAGGCTCAATTGGTAAAGAAAGTCTGCGGTTATAGATTGCGGTCGGGGATTGCAACATTGCATCCCGACCTCAAACCGCAGACTGGGGAAATTTTAACCACAAACCACATCATGGCCCGCACATAATTAAACAGCTAACTTTTGATAGGAAGGTCCTAGCTTTCAGAGTGCTAGGGGGTAGACATACAATCTAGTATAGTTTTAAGAACTGTAACATTTATTTAAAGGCATAAATAAGAAATAGATTAGACTTTGGTACTTTAAAGTTATAGGCACCGGGACATTTACATTTCAGTCAGGCAGGACAGCGGATACATTAAGTATTTGCCATTGTCATGTGTGATCAGGGGTGAGTCATGTATAATGTCAGGCAGGACTTTTGAGACCACCTATGGAGCAAGCTCCAGAGGGTCTGCAAAAGTTTGTGGCTTCAAAAGATACCGACCTGGAGAAAGTGCTAAATGTCAGGAAATATTTATAAAAAAATTGCCTAGCAGATGTACGGGCATCCTGGAGAAAGGTAGACTTTCTGCCGCTATGCAAGGTGGGTTGGTCAGGTATGCTAAGTGGGTTAAGTGTGAAGTTAGCGCATGACACTTGACATACCGTAAAGCCTTTTGCCCGGTTGCAGGATCTGCTGGCAAACTTGCCATTGGGTGGGAATTTGCTTCCCATGCCAAGATTTGCTGTGTATTATCCAGACAGGCTTGGGAGGTATTATATGCCTGTGCAGGCTATCGGTTATATGTTCTACATTGTTCATCTGTGTGACATCGGAAAGGACAGCGGGCAGTACCAAGACTTTTCATCACAACCAAGGATTGTACCCCACTGTAAAAGCTCGTTATTACTAAGGACTTTGAAACTAATTCTGCAAACGCAGAACGAAGAAATCATTTTCAACTGAGAAACATGGGCTGCACACGGCGCCCCTAGCCAAAGACGGTTTTGCGTCACTTGTTTGCGTATTAACCCTGCTCCTAGGAATTAATACCTAGAGACTGCATTTTGTGGACTATCGATCTGGAAGCCATTTACTTCATTTTACCCCATCCTCATAAGTGTTATTTAATGTTATCTTGTAGATCAAGCTGTGTGTGTTTCTCGTATGAATAAATACAATTTATTTTATCTCACGTTTTGTCAATCAAAGGATCTGGGTATATTTTCATAAGGTAAGCACTGGTCTCCTGTGACACTCTTATTGAAATTATCCTCCACAAGAACTTTTTCAGATTTGAGAGATTGTATTATCTACATTTGATGGGAACCGAAATGGGGTCTGTGGCAATGACAGGGTTAATCAGGCCATTAATAAAGGCATTATACCTGGCTGATTAAACTTAAATCACATTGGGACTGAAGGGGTTAAATGTATGTGCACACACTGCCTTTTTTTCCCCTGCAACATCCATGTTGTCCCCCTTTTGTAGTGCTTTCCCTGCTTGTAGTAATTGGATTTCAAACAAATTGTGTCAGTTAGGTTTTCAGGCACAATATGGCGTTGTGAGCGCTAAAACAAGCGCTGGTTGAAGACGCGTGACTGTGTATGGGAGGGCTGCTTTGAAGTATAGATATCCATTTCCAAGCATTAGACCTCACAACCGCAAGGTCAATTGAATAAGTTCCCATGGTTCCCATTTATTTGTATATTGGTGTATATTTATATATTATACCCACTGTACAAATGAATGGGTGAAGGGTTGGTATCGGGGCAGGGTGGGTTAACCCATTCATTACTTTTGCGGAGGTGATTAAAGGGTTAACTGGCATTTGAAAGTATTTGCTTTGTATTTTTTTGCCAACGGAGGCCGTTTGATGATCAGACGCCCAGCACATTGCCAGGGTTTAAGTAGAACGCTATTTATTTACTTTATTGATGCTATTTTATGTGTTTAATAATGGGCAAATAATCTATTATCCATATCTGGATGATAGTTATTTTTCACATTACTGTACTCTATGTGTTCGGGGGGGGGACTGGGGGTGGTATTTATTTATTTAAATGTATATGACATGGTTTTATTATATACAGGGTTGGTTCCTTAGGTCTGCAGGGACATCTGGGGACCACCTGAGGGCCACGGACGCCCATGGTTACCAGGCTGCAGACCCACAGGGGACATCTGCGGGGAAGAACCGGGAGCCCACAGCTGTGGGGGCCCGCGGACCCGTAGGGACAACCAGAGGGCCCCAGACCCCTGTGGGGCTGACCCGGGGACCCCCAGACACCACGTGCCCATCCATTGAGACCCCATTTGGGGCCCACAGTGACCTGCGGGGACCACCTGGATGCCCATGGTGCTTGGCGGGAACCACCCAAGGGCTTCCAGGCCCCTGGGGGACTGGTGCACTGCAGAGCCTGCAGACACCGCTAGGACCACCGGGGATTCCTGTGGGCCAGGGGTATTAACCCTGTATGTAAAATAATAAATCATGTATTTATGGGGGGGCAAAGGGTGTGTGTGTGTTATGTATAGTTTATTAAATATAGTGATGTTTATTGTGGGTAGCAGGGGTGGGGGAGGGTGGTATTGTCCCCAAGTCAGGGTGGGTAGGCCTCCCGGTGGGTAGTGGATGAGGGTGGTTAGGACTCACGGGAGTGTAGTGCGGGAGGGTGGTTAGGCCTCCCGAGTGAGTGATGGGGGAGGGCGGGTTAACCCCTTAATTACTATAGCGGTTATTAACCGCTAAGGTAATTAAGGGCTTAGGGGACATTACATTGGCTCTTTTTATTCTTGTGTATGTTTTGCAACACCCGAGCGCATTAATGGTGATGAAGATGAGGATCGCCTTCATCGTGGCTGCCGGACAAGGGTTAGTGCAATATTTATTTATTTTATTTATTGTGATGAATGTATTTTAAATGGGCAATGCTTTATTATGCATATGTGGATAATAGTAATTTTGCCCATTACTGTACTGTATGTGTTAGGGGGCAGGGGGGGCTGTATTTTTTTACAGTATTGTTTATTTTTTGGGGGCACACCATTGATACCGCAGGCCCGCGGGGATCCCTGAACACCCACGGGGATCACCCGGTGACACCCGCAGGGACCAGAAAACACCCACTGGGGTGCCCTCGGGGATCCCCGGACTCTCGCGGGGATCACCTGGTGAAACCCGCGGAGAACCGCGGACACCCCCGAACACCCACGGGGATCCCAGGATTCCCACAGACACCCCGAACACCCGCAGGGACCCCCAGAAAACCGCAGGGAGCCCCGAACACCCCCGGACACCCCCAGACTCCCACGGGGATCACCCGGTGACACCCGCGGGGTCAGCCGGAGACACCCACCGGCCTGTTGTATGGATGGTGTGCCTGTAAAAAGGTAAACAAAGACATTTTTCTAAGTCCTTCTCCTTTAGCACCTGCCTTTGGCTGGCGTGTTTTTTCAAGCACGTTTTTAAAGCACTTATCGTACCTTTGAAAAGCATGCAGACTGGCAGAAATCAGCGCATTTAGCTGATTGTACAAACTTTTTGGGACTTAGAAACATTTCTTGAAAAAAGTTAGTTTAAGAGCGCAAACTCCCTGTTATCACTGCTCTGTGAATCGCGCTGAGTGCAATATCACGTTCTAAAAGCACTTTGCGCTCTTAAAGCCACTTATCGGAGTTTAGTCCATACACCCCTATTGGTGAAAATGTATTGCCACAGTGCTAAAGGGGGTAGCTAAATCTTCTAAGCAGCTTCCCTGATTAGTGTATATGAGTACTGGGTATCTTTCAACCAAAATAGCAGTGGGGCCACAAATAGTGTCCTATCTCATGCATAGGCCACTTTTGTCACAAACAAATCAATGCAATTGTTATATAAATTTCTATATAGTATATCATTTTTAATAGATACAGCGACAAAACACTAGATTGATATCCTTCATATAACATATCACAGGGACTTTCAAAATAATCTGCTACCTAAATAATACTTTTTGCATTGTTTGGAATTGATACGACTCCTTAATAATTTCAGCTACTGTTGATGTGTTTCAGAATTTCAGAGTGACATAAAAATACGGATTGTGGAGGCACACGCGTGAAGGATCGGAGTATGGAAGCATAAGAGAATAGCTCTGTCCCGCGCTATTAAAAGATAACGAATAAAACTACCTAATACATAAAACCAAGTTCCCACACATATATCCTGAGCAGTATAAACACCCCAGGATGGCTCCGAAGAAGCCGGTGGGGCAAAAAAAGCAGAAGATATCCGATGTGCGGACGTACTTCGGAGGAGCAGCAGAAAGTGCCCCAACCAGAGAAATGGCGGACACAGAAATATGTCAGGATTGCCTAGACCTCCTGCCTAGCCATAGCTTCCTTGTCCACTGGGTGTGCTGCTGTCTTCTGTTGGCTCTGGGTTCCTCTGTCTGTCTGTCTTCTTGTTGCTCCTGTCTCTGTCCTTTATAGCTTGCTTCCTGTCTGTTGCTTTTGCCTTTGCTTGCTAGTCAGACTCCTACAGTATGCTCATGCCTGTCTTTGATCCTGACCTGTTTCCTGTACCTGTACCTGTACCTGTATTGTAGTCTGCTCACAGTAAAGGTCCTTGCTAGTAATCTGGCTTGTCCCTGGTTATTCCTGCTCCCCGGTCTCAGTCCCTGCTCCCTGTTCTTAGTCCCTGTCCTGCCCCGCCTGTCCTGTTCCAGTCTCCTCGTTGCCGACCTCTGCTTGTACCTAACTTCGTTGCCTGCCGCCTGCCTCGGACCCCTGCTTGTACCTGACTTCGCTGCCTGCCGCCTGCCTCGGACCTCTGCTTGTGACCCCTACTACGCTCGTGCTGTTCCGGCCACCGAGATCCTACCCGCCACAGGAGTCTCCCGTGACAAAATAGAAGGAGATGATGAGGACACAAACAGTCAATCCCAACTCCCAGTCAGACGTTGCGACTTCGCACGACTGTACACCGACTTGAAAAAGCTTTTATAAACAGATATCAAAGAGGTCAAGAGGGAGATTACCAAACTGGGCACGCGAACTGATGACCTAGAAACTAAAGTTGATCTCACGATTAAAGCGGGGAAGAAAACAGATAAAAAAACAGCAGACCTACAAAAACAAATAGATGACCTAAAAGAGCGGCAGGAGGACGCGGAAAACCGCGATAGACGAAATAACATCAGGATACGTGGAGTCTCAGAAGAGATCGGAGACTGTGAGGCCTTCACCGCAAGATGGCTGGAGTCCCTAATGCCAGACAGCCCAAAAGAAACACTCACGATGGACCGCTGTCATCGGGCCCTACGCTCCCGACCAACCCAGAATGAACAACCGAGAGACATCATTCTCCGGTTGCACTATTACACAACCCGGGAAGCGGTATTATGACTAACAAGAGCCTTACTGACGGTGGAATTCTAGGCCAATAAACTACAAATCTTCCAAGACCTGTCCCCACTTACCTTGGCGAGACGTCGCTCCCTGTTCCCTGTGACTAAAGTACTCCGGGACAATAATACTAGATATCGCTGGACCTTCCCGTTCGGACTCCAAGTCACGAAAAACGGGAGATCCCTTACACTGAAGGATATTGGAGAAGGTCCAGGGTTCCTGAAGGCACTGGGTCTGCACAACCTCCTGACTGAAGCGGCGGAGGAAGAGCCAGTCCTGGAACCGGAATGGAACGGAGGGCCAACCTCACCAAAACCCAAGCGAATAAAATGAACATCGCAATAAAGATCTTTTATGGACACTTAAAACAAGTTGTTTTCGGTTACTTGAGTTATTAAGTTATAGGCCAAACCGGGCCATGTTGTGATCTGAACCGGAGCTGACCCACACCTCTATTCCGCCCTTTAATCTCAATCTGAACACCCTCAGAATCCCTCTGAATGGAGCCTAAGTCCCCCCGCTGAATCCGGTCAAAGTATCCAAGTCCTAGTGAAAGAAATCAAGAAACTCACTTTTTGACGTTCACCACAAGGAAGATGGAAGATGGCCGACACCCTGGAGCTTCTTGGGCCTCATCGTGAGGCGCAGATCCAGGAAATGGTTAGCGAGCGGGAACGAAGAGCAGCACATCCTCCGCGAGGCATCAGGAGATCCAAAATGGCCGCCGCCGGAAACCGGAAGTTGCCGTCATCAGACAGCGCTAGAGACACCGGCGCCATCTTGGAGGTTGCAGATATGCCCAGAGCGACTGCGAGCCACGAAGGCCCCACGGGCAGGCAGAGACAGCTATTAATAAAGACACTGCCAGGTCACAAGCGACGGAGGCCTGACAGGGCCAAGATGGTGGTAACGGGCAAGACACTGGGACAAAAGGATAAGGACAAAAGGAGGGAAACCCAAAAAAGCACACACACAAATGTGGGAGGCGGCAAAGGGGGTCAATAAGGGAAACCCATAGTACAGTGGAAGGCCACATCAGAGGGGGCACATGTAGACGACAACAGGGGGAAGGGAGAATATGGGATAAAGGGCCACGGAGAGGAAGGCAATAATTCTGAAAAGAGACTAAAGAGCATTGCTGTGGTCTCAGCACGCATAGTAATTACTAGATGCACAACACAAGTTAAAGTTAAAGTTTTAGGAATTAAGGAGACCCTAAATAAGGGTTCAGGTTTAAGAGTAGTTTAACTCAGTAGGTTAATAAGGAGTAAAGGGGTCAAGTACGTATACTTGAAGGAGGTAGTTAAATGGAGAGAGCGGGCCGGAGGGTAAAGGAGAGCTTCATACCCCGAGGTCGGCATGTGCTGTAGACGAGATCTGGGAAGGAGGGTCTCCCAGATGCCCGTCAAAGTCCTTTGGGGAAGGAGAGAGGGTAATGGTCCTCTGGGTGTGGGGCCACACTCCCGAAGGCGCTGCTCTCTACTTCAGGACAGGGGAGTACTGAAAAGGAGAACATATTGTTTACACATGTTTATTTACATGGTGTTTTTTCTTTTATGTCATTTTTGTACCTATCCTCTTGTGTCTTACCCCCCCCCTCCCACCTGTCCCTCCGGCGAATGAGGTCACCAACACCGCAGCAGTCACAGCCTTACCAGATCTAATATGGAGAAGGACTCCAAAGAGCGAACCCAGTCCGGTGATAGCAGATACCGCACAGAAGTCACCAGAAGACGATCCTAATGGGTAGAGAGATACGTTGCCTTTCCCATAATGTAAAGGGACTGAATAACCCAGCTAAGTGTAAGTTGGCCTTTAAAGACTATAAAAGACACAAAGCAGATATCCTCTTCCTTCAAGAGACCCACTTTTCTAAAAAAAAGCTTCCCCAAATACATTGACAATGATTTTAATACAATTTACCTAGCCTTCGCTGCAGTGAAGAAACGAGGGGTGGCCATTGTATTCCACAAAAAATTACTATTCGAGCTAGAAAAATAGGTGATAGACGCCGAAGGTACAGTAGATACATCATTTTAGTGGGATTCATACAAGGTCAAGCTCTCACACTGGTTTCGCTATATGCCCCTTGTGAACAGGCAGCAGATTTCTTTGCCCTTTTCTTCCGGCGCTTGCAACGGGAGGCAAAGGGCCAAATAATTCTGGCAGGAGACCTAAATAGGACGTTAAACCCAAAGCTAGACAGATGTACAGCCCCTAATCCACCCAACAGACGAGACATACTAACAATCTTACACGGACTCCGAGACTGTCAGCTAGTGGAGGGAGCAACATCCACAGACCAAAGACTATACTTTTTACTCCCACCCTCATAACCGATATAGCCAGATAGATTACTTCCTTGTGTCCAACAGACTGGTTCCAATGGTCTCCCATACGGGCATACACGATATTTCAGGGTCAGACCACGCACCTATAGAGCTGCGGTGTGAGCTAAATTTGCTAGATAGACCGGGAGAGAGCTGGAGATTAAATGAACTACTGTTAAAAATCCCTAAATTTGACTCAGAGATTGCAGACAAAATCAGAAAATATTTCGAAGAGAACGAGGGGAGTGTATCTTCACCTTCCACACTGTGGGAGGCCCATAAGGCTACCCTCCGATGATCTCTTATGTGCCTAGCTGCTAGACGCAAAAGAGAACAAGAGAGTCAGATAAAGGATCTGAAGGGGAAATTGGCATCCTTGACCGCAATGCACAAAAGCTCCAAAAAGGAGGCAATCTTGGAACAGATTCAAGATACCAAAAAGCAACTAAATCTAAAACTGACATCTCAAGCTGAAAAAGAAATGAGCTGGACTAAACGCCGATTCTTCGAGAAGGCGAACTAGCCGGACACTCTTCTAGCGACTAGACTTAGAAATAAGAAACCACATTTTCAAATTCAATCAATACGCACGCAGGGAGGGGAGCTTACCTCTAATCCTAAGCGAATCGTAGAAGAATTCAAGAGTTACTACGAGTCGCTCTAAGATGGGGGTAAAGTTATCCATAATCAGAAAACGAACAATAATCTCCGAGAATTTCTGAAAGAGGCAAATTTGCCCACTTTGAGTCGAGTGGAAAGAGAGGCACTACAGGAGGACTTCTCTTTAGAAGAGTTAACAGATGTTGTAAAGTCTCTTAAGCCAGCCAAGGCGCCCGGACCAGATGGCTACTCAAACCTCTACTATAAAAAATACTTAAAACTTCTAACCCCACATTTATTGAAACTCTTTAATTCGGTACTACAGGGAGCTTCGTTCCCAGCACAGATGCTCCAGGCGTCTATATCTTTGATCTATAAAGCAGGAAAGGACCCGGCAGACTGTAAGAGCTACCGGCCCATCTCTTTAATCAACACAGACATAAAAAAAAATTCAAAACTCATAGCCAAAAGAGTGGGTATCGTCCTTCCAAGGCTGATACATCCAGATCAGGTGGGGTTCATCAGTGGCAGGCAGGCGGCAGACAACACCAGACGAATAATTGATGTAATTGATCTGGCCCAAAAGCAAAATATCCCTTCGATGGTGCTTAGTCTAGACGCCGAAAAAGCGTTTGACCGGATTGACTGGCCCTACCTGAAAGAGACGCTGGGGGCATTTGGCTTCGGAGGAAGCTTATTGGGGGCCATTCTGGCACTGTACGAGGGGCCGGCAGCGAGGGTGAGACATCAGGGGTTCCCTTCAGAGCTCTTCCAGATCCATAGTGGCACGAGACAAGGATGCCCGCTGTCCCCCTTGCTGTTTGCCCTCTGTATTGAACCCTTGGCGGCACATATTAGGAACAGCCCGGATGTCACAGGCATAACATTCAAAGAGCAGTCACACAAAGTGGCCCTGTACGCGGATGATGTGATCCTGACATTGTCCCAGGCTCTTAACTCTCTACCCAATGTGTTCTCAATCCTAGGGAGATTTAATCAAATTTCGGGTTTCAAAATTAATCAGGCCAAATCAGAAGCTCTCAATCTAAATATGCCCAAATCAACAGAAAAACTAATTGGTCTCAATTTTAACTTCAAATGGCAGCCCTCCATGATCAAATATTTAGGGGTTAATCTCACCAAAGATTATAGAACCTTATATAAGGCAAATTACCCACAATTGTTTAGGACACTAAAAGAGGACCTACGGCGATGGGCAGAATATGGCATCTCGTGGATAGGCAGGATTCAAAGCGTTAAAATGAACCTTCTCCCACGGGTGCTATATCTCTTTCAGACCCTCCCGATTCCCCTGCCAAGAGAAGAGATCCTCTCTTTTCAGTCTGCAATAACGAAATTTATTTGGAACAAAAAAGCCCCAGAATTAAGAAAGATGTCTTGAGGAGGCCGACCTCGAGAGGAGGGCTGGGGGTGCCCTGCTTGTTCGCTTACTACGAAGCAGCTCAACTGATGCAGATTCTGCAGTGGCACACAGACCCGACCCTTAGGAGATGGGTGGCACTGGAGAGGGAGTGCTGCACTCCAGTGGATTTGAAAAACCTGATATGGCTGCCCAGGAGTAGCCATATACGGATGCAAACACCACTGCAGGCCATGAGAAATTCCCTGAAAATATGGGAGGCCACCAAATTTAGATGTTCTCTCACAACACAGCAGTCATTGATGACCCCCATTTGGGGTAACCCAGATTTTGCTCCAGGCCTAGATAGCGCTCATTTTGCAAATTGGATTCAGGCAGGCTATCTCCGATTTATATGATCTGGAGGGCAGGGATGTAGTTAAATACTTTGCTCATGTAAAAGAGGAAAAAAACATTCCGAACTCCGAATTGTTTAGATACTTACAGATCAGGGCTTTCTATAATAAGACCCCTATCCGGCCACAGAGAAAAATTTTGAGCAGATGTGTGCCAGACAAACGGATGCACGGGGACTAACCTCTCGAATGTACAGGGAAGTGATCTGTCCGGAGACAGCTGACGCGCCCAGACTTAATTACATGAGGCAATGGGAGACAGACTTGGGAGATACACTAGAGGACGACGAATGGGACAGGATCCTACAGGCAGCAGCGAAGAGCTCTATCTGTACCACACTAAAGGAGAACGCCTATAAGGTCCTGATGCGTTGGTACTATACAAAACTCTCTAAATTTGTTAAAGGCTATTCCCCGCTCTGCCCCAAGCAGTGTGGGGAAAGAGCAGACTTGCACCACATGCTGTGGTCATGCACTAAGGTGGCCCCGATTTGGGGTGAGGTGCAGGAGTGGCTGCAACGGCTAACTGAGATCGAGATTCCCTTGGACCCGTGGCTGTTCCTGTTGGGTCGGCGGGTTCAGGGGTTCTCGAACGCAATGCACAAACTAATTGCACACTTCGCCACAGCCACCAGGTGTGAGATCGCAGCACTGTGGAAACAACCGGAGATTCCAATTATACCCAAAATCAGAAACAGAATTTGGTTAGTCTGCCGGATGTAACAGTTGACATGTCTGGTCAACGACACCGGCACAAATTTCCTAAAAGTTTGGTCGCCTTGGTTGGCACAGACAGACATCCCAGGGATAGATGTTACCAACATATTGCAATGATATTAAGAAAAGGCGCTCTCCGGTAGCGAAATGGATCCTAGACGTTAGGCCCTAGGTTAATTGTCTTAAAAGTGCATATTTAACCGAATCATAACTCACTACAGAGAGGGAGAGTTAGGGTAAAGTCACTCCAACAGCTGGGGTCCCGGACATAAACATAAACATGGAAGATTAATCAGAAAAAGAACAAATGCTGCCTGACTCGCCCACCACCCCCTCCCCTCCACCCCCTCCTCTTCCTATCCCCGGTTCCTGTGTCCGTCCTGTATGTCATGTCACGTAATACATGTTGATTGGAGGAGAAAATCGGAAATAAGGTGAATCGTTGTAAGCTAATGGATTGTGTTAACATGTCTGTACTGTTTCACCCAATAAAATAAAAGTTATAAAAAAAAAAAAAACGGATTGTGAGAGGGAGCTTAACTTCATACAGACTCATTTTAAGTTATAGTAAGCACTATCTGTCACAATACCATCACCACATGTAACCGTCACTACAGGAACACAGACTTACACTCCATTAGTTTATTACTGTAGTTCTACTCTTGCATAGTACAAATCTTCTCTCTTATCACAAGTCACTTTCTTGTTTTTCCTTCTTACCATTTGAGTGTTTGGGTGAGGAGGAACATTCGTCTCCTACAATCTCTCAGTTTTCCCACTAAGATGATGCAGGTCCTTTAATATCACCTTCAGTAAAAAGACACTATCAAGATTGTGTGGCAGTCTTCTAATATCTCCTCGCAAAATCTGTCATAATGTTGCACAAATGTATCATTATGACAAAGATAGCATTGTAATTCTATAGAACATTAGTTTTCTTAAATGTATTGGTGGGCTGTAACTGTTTCATTTGAGCTATTCTCATTTTTCTGCAGTCAGTGATTTTCAGTACCATAGCATGGTTGAACTTAGATAATAATGAAAAAGATATAAATGAGCATAACTGGTCCATTTTCCTTGACACCATTCCTCTAGATTGGGTTTGTCAGATTGCATAAAAGGAGACAGCTGACAGCTTTGATATTACAGTAGTTCATGAAGTTCCTTTTCTGACATGGATGATGCACCCTACACACATCACTGAATTTACAAAGAAGATGAAATAGGTACTAAATATACTCTCTAAAGTATCCTGAGATATGTATACATGCAATGCTGCCTGATACAGAATTATTAACTATTAATTTTACAACAAGATTTATGTTAAAAATGCCTGTGCTAAAGGTTTACAGAAAACATGTTTTTAGGCTAACTGTTAGTTGTTTTATAACTATGCATGTCAATATTCATGTCTTGTTAAATTTATGAAAGTATGCATAGTCCCATTTCCCCTTGCCTATGGAAAACCGTGGGCGACTACGTGTGCTGCTAAACCTGTGAGGCTTACAGGAAGCCAAAGCCTCCGCTCCTGGAGAGCTTGGGATGCTATATCTCACTGTGCAGCGCCTCTACCTATGAGGATCACAGCGTTTGGCGGGATGTATTCCTCATAGGAATCAATAAACCACTAATACAACTGGGTATGTATATCTTTCTTTACTGAGTCCCCAATAAGGGAAATAATGTAGCAAATACTGTAGCGCCCACGGTTATTCTAACACAAACCAGCGGCAGTCGCCAAAAAGACCCAGGTACACCCAGTTACATGCTGGGTACATGCCTTAAACTTGCCTTAAACTAGACCCAGCATTTCTGCATTGATTAATGGCCCATCAGATTAACAGCGGGGGTGCTTGGCAGTCCCATTCAAACTGAATGGGACTGCCAGGGACCCCTGCTGTGTTAATCCTATGGGTCATTAGTCAATGCAGAAATGCCTTAAACTAGCCAGGTTACACCCAGCACATACTCAGAATGTAACCGGGCTAGTTTAAGGCAAGCTTTAGAATACTTGTGGTCTCGTCTGTACAATTACACACACACACACACAATAATACAACAATGCAGTACACAATACCACACTACCCCTGTGTTCCCCCCAACATACTGAGGGTGCCATGGCACCAATAACCCCAGGTGTCCGTCCCAGAAAACCCACCCAGTGTGAGGTAGCACTACCGCCTGTAAACGTTGGGAACCTGCCTGGATACTCCAGTACCCAGGTGCTGCTTGGCACGCTGTGTTGGAGCGGGTCCCATGTAGTGGGGCTTCCAACACAATTACAGTCTCTCCTAAGGGTCCTCAACCTCCTTGCAGTATGAGCTCCAGCCGGAGGGTCTAACCCGATGTCTCAGAGTCCTGTGGCCTGATCCCAGGCCGCAGAATGCCACGTGGCCGTCTGGTCACCGGCTCATTAATAATAATAATGGGAAGTGTCTGCATCTGGGGCCTTCCCTGCAAGACTCCTCGTGAGGCCCCTAACTGGGGCCTAGGGGCAAAGTCTAGGCATAGTCCAGAAAGCACATCTCCCTGGACACTACTTTCTGTCTTGTCGCCCTTGGACCGACTGACTTGCGGGCTTTTCGTGCACGGATGATATCCCTAAAGTGTCATCTAATACAGAACATACTGTGTAGCCATGTGTAAAAATGATGTACATATCTTTCTCATGCTGGCAGTAATCCTGGTAAGTATGCAGGGTTGCCAGCAACAATCATGGAGGTTTGCCTTCAAACCCTGGTGAAGTGTCATATGTAACAAAGGAAGTGACAACATGCTTTGTGTCCACTGTTATTGACACAAAGAGGTGGGTCTTTTCTGGAGTCTATATAAGACACAGCACAGCCAAAAGTTAGTTGTTCTAGTTTGGTTATGTTCCTGAGTGGAGTGTCTGCAGCAGTTCAAGTCTGCCTATCAGATACTTCAGTGCAAGCTGACTACACACTGTGACCATGGACCTGGCACAGATGGTGATCTCCCGTGGGGGAGAGGTGAACCAACTCTATTAAGAGAGGAGGAACCTTCTGAAGGGGGGTACCTCAACAAGATGAGCGGCTAAGCACGACCGCTATGAAGGGTAGTCTGCCTATGGAGATGACATTAAAGATGCCCTGGTTCAAAGGATCCCTTCTGTGTGAGAGTGAAGTTATTTCACAGAAGGATGCACCAAGAAGGAGTTCCCCATCAGATACTTCCCCCTGCTGCCGCAGAGATCCTGATGGGGTGGAGGCGCTGTAACCGAATGGGAGTAGGACTCTAAGCCACTATCTCAGACGCCTGTCATGGTGATATTCCCCATACCAACCAAGCGGGAAACTCAGGAGTCCTGTTGCCAGCAGGTGCACCACACATCACACAGACATGTAATGGGGCCAGTAGACCACAGGGGCCATTGTGAGATTGGGTGGGGGCCCGTAAAACCGTTACAACTGTATATACAGTATGTGCGAGTGATGCAATCTCTTTGTTTTTATACTGTCTGCTGACATTAAAAGGATGACCCTCTCACAAGCACACTTGGCTCCATCTTCCATACATTATCATTGAAAAAAAAACAATTGTGTTGTGCTCAAAATTAAAAAATGGGGACAGAATTAGTGATGGAAAGTGCAGAAAACAGTTCATACAATAATATTCCCACAAGTATCAATTGCAAAACAACACAACAGTGAAAGGGAAAAAACATAAAGATCTTTCCTTATGAGTTGACGGTGTGCTGCTGTTAATATGGATGGCTCAAACATAACAGATCCTTATTTCAAACCTGTAGATTCCAATAATTTTATACCTGAATCAAGCTGCCATTATCCTTCTTATTTTCAGCCAGCAGGGTGGTATCATCAGCATATCAGAGGTTGTTGATGTTTCTGCCGCCTATTTTTACATTTAAAAAGAGAATAAAAGTGCAAAACCCTTACGGTGTAATATTTAAAATATTTTAGAGGGTATATAAAGGTGATAAATGCACGTAAAATAACGAACTATCCACCACGAAGCTACCCATATGCTTCGTTAAAGAGGTGTGTTTTAAAATGTGTCTAAAAGGTGGATAGAGAGGGTGTTAGTCGGATATTGATGGGAAAGGCATTACAGATGTGTGGGGCAGTCAGTGAGAAAGGTTTAAGGTGGGAGAGGGCTATAGATACAAAAGGGGTAGAGAGAAGACATGCTTGTACAGAATGCAAGAGTTGGGATGGTGTATAGCGAGAAATTAGGGCATAGATGTGTAACATACAGTGGTGGCCGCATTTAGCCTTTTAGGCCTTTAGGTGAAGTGCGTGGCATTCGGAGAATATCCCCGAAAAAATTCGGAGATGTTGGAGAATAAAAGGGGCCGCGACAGTAGTCTGCTGGCAGTTACTTCTTTTTCTGGGCCTTTCATCTGTCAGTCTTGTTAGTGCAGGCAGTGGAAAGGTTACTTCTTTCTTTAGGCCTGTGTGTGTGTGCCTAAAATGTAACATTGAGGCAGCATGCTTGTGATAGTATGCATGATAGTGTATGATAGTCCTGTCACCAGTAATATAGAAGGGAGGAAGTAGGGCCAGGATTGGGAGGAAGCACAGTATGAAGAACTCTGTCTTTGACATGTTAGACTTGAGCCAGCGGAGGGCCATCAAGTATAATATAGCGGAGAGACATTCAGAGACTTTGGTCTGTACAGCAGGTGTAAAGTTAGAAGTTGAAAAGTAATTTTGTTTGTCATCAGTATAGAGGTGATATTTGAACCTAAGAGATGTGATAAGGTCACCTAAATAGAAAGTGTAAAGACAAAAGAGGTCCCATTACAGACACCTGGGGTTCGCCCATAGAAAGATCAGAGGTAGAGCAGGTGTTAGCAAATGATTCACTAAAATTATGATGGAAGCGATAAGAGAAAATTCAGGATAGACCTTTGTTGTGGATCCCAAGAGTATGGATAATGTGAAGAGGCTCGTCCAAAGAATCAAAGGCTGCAGAGAGGTCAAGCAATATGAGCAAAGTGTAATGATATTTGTCTTTGGCAGCATGGAAGTCATTGGTTATTTTAGTGAATGCTGTTTCGGTGGAGTGAGCAGTGTGGAAGCCAGATTGTACAGGATCTAGAAGATAATAGGAGGTGAGAAAAGGGAGCAAGCGAGAGATTACTCGCAATCGCATGGATAGCATTAATAATGCCCATTTCAAGTTTGAACCCTGTTTGGAATACACTCATATTTCTTGGATCTGTATCCCATTACTTTGTACTGCATACTTCATCCATGTATATTGGATTGAGTGTTTACTAAGGACCTTCTGCTGGGGTTGATCTGATTATGCTCTTGAGAAACTATTCTGAGAACCTCAACGACCCCAGTGTTCATCTGTGTTGCCCCAAAGGCGGTCAGCCTGATGGGGTTCCCCATGAGCTGCTCCCCTTTGCACAGGACCAGCGTGCTAAGGGTTAACATTTGCTTGTACTTTGTGTAATGACAACCTCACCTACTGGAATGTTAATGAGCCAAGAGAACACAAAGAACTTTGTATTCACTGCTGCATTGAATCTCAACCACCCCAGTGTACATCTGTGTTGCCCCAAAGGCGGGGAGCCTTTGGCACAGCCGAAGGGTAGCTAAAGAGTGTGAGCCATTATCTGCCATTCGCTGATGTTTGGTGATGTTAAAGCTTCTCTATTTCAATCTGAAACTCACAAGCCCTTTGTCCCCTATACCCAATTTTCCAATTCTATCTGTCCATGAAATATTTGTGAATGGACTGTATAGCCCTGTTATTTTAATGTAACCATGTATTTTTATAACTTTATGACCAGGAAATACTTGAAAACTAGAGGTAACTCTCAATGTATTACTTCCTGGTGACACATTTTTTTTTTTATAAATAAATAAAATTAAAATACACTTAAACATATGTATAGGACTCACGGAGAGGCCCTATTCCAGAATTCAGAGTAGCCTGCTTATAGAACAGTGGTTGGAGCTATATATACTCTTCTATCTGCCTATGCTAACATCACTGGTCACAAGACCTGCAAGGGAGTGGCAATCCCTTCAGCAAAGTCATCATACATCACATGATGGGAAGGGGCAATCCCAGAATAATACTAACTTGTTAATCCATTAAACCAGAAACCACTTACATTATTTAGTAGTTCCCTTATGGGGAATACATCAGAAATAATAGACACAGAGAAAACGGGAAATAGATTTCTCTAGTGCTATCATGCATCTAAGCTCAGAAACAGGAACACAAACAAGATGAGGACAAACTGTAATTGGAATGTTTGAAAAGTTTTGAATATATACACTTTGAGTTGATATATGGTAAACTTAGTTTCACATTTCTTGAATCTGACTTTAGACTTGCTATTCTTTGCATTACTGGTTGTTCTTTCAAAGAGACAAATACATTTTCTTTTTAGAATAAGAAAAGCAAAATCCAGAGCGCAAATATTCTCCAAGGGTATATGCAATTAAAACAGCGAAGTAAAATATAGTGTAACAATGTATTTCAATTTAAAATAAAGGTCAGGTGTATATATCTCACTTATGTGAAGTACGATATAATGAAGTGGTATGGTTTATAGTAACCAACTATGGATGAATCCTGGCACCTTCAGTACTCTCCTCGTAGTAAGGGAGACCCCAGTATGTATCATGGTAAAAAGCAAGAGCAATATTGCTTTATACAGTATAACTATTAAAAGGTAACAAAATAACAGTTGTCATAGGACACCAGGATTCTATCAAGGGATCAAGCACCAAACTGGACACACAGATCAAATAAATTGATGTTTATTTCAACAGGAGCCAACAGACGCAGCACAAAATGACAACAAAGCTCATACTCACAAACTTCAGCACAATGCAGAGGGAATCTCAATCACTTACTGTAGGTGTCCGACACCACTAAAATGACTTTCCCAGAGCAGCTTATACAGTACTTCTGCAGTAAGTCTAGAGTATCTAAGCATCACTGGATGCAAGTTGGAGCAAGACAAGTTCAATTCTCCCACTCGGTGTACAAGCAGCTTCGACTTTAGGTGTCTCTGGTAGATCCTCAGAGCCCACCGCTTAGCGTATCTGTATGCCAGCCCAGGAGAGATCTGTTGAACTGGGATCAGCCACTCCTTTTCTTCATTCTCTTCTCCATTGGAAATCATGGAGAATGGATGCGGCCAATCACAGCGTAAAGGCTTTGTGTGGGACCAATCACAGCACGGGTGCTACATGAGCCAATCGCTACATAGGTCAATTATGTCTGTGGGAAATTAAAACTAACTAACCACTAAGACCTGGGTCAGTTGGGTCCCACCCTAAAACCTCAGTGTTCAGTTTCAGCTTGATACATCCTATCTAGATGGATGGATTTTTCCAGACACGTGGGCCAAACAAAGGTTTCTCAACCCTGTATGTCCAGAAACCTTGGCTATGCTTTCAAACACATTTTGTTGCTTGCAGTTTACACATATACGTTACTGGGTTTGATCACATAGCATGCTGGCCACATGAGCCACAGGTAGATGGGAATACAGGGTAAACCTGTGTATCAATCAGATGGGTAAGGGCTGGAGACTGGGATTAACCTTTAATATGCTTGTCTCTGAGCCCCTACCACCACAGCACTCACAAACAGAGAAGTTTTAAAAGTAATGAGACCACCCTGGGTCAAAAGCCGAGCTTTCTCGTGGCTGCAGCACAGGACGCTGAATAGCTCTATCCTTCGAGCGGACCAGCTGTGACGTCACTTCCAGATGTGACGCTGCATACGGGGAAATAAGCAGGGACCTCAGCTGCTGACTCCACAAAGCACAAACGATATCACATGCGGTTAGAAGACACCCTACGCATTTCACTCATAGAGCTTTGTCAGGGTGCTGAGTCAGAGGATAGAGACATTTGGTGTTCTTTGCTGCAGCCACAAGAACGCTTCCCTTTTGACCCAGAGTGATCTCATTGCTTTAAAACTTCTGTGTTTGTGAGTGTTATTTTGTTATCTTTTAATAGTTATATAAAGCAATATTGCTCTATCTTGCTTTTTCCAGTTTAATGTACTGGGATCCCCCTTACCATCATGAGAGTACTGAAGGTGCCAGGATGCATCCATAGTTGATTACTATAACCACAACCCTTGATTATCTCGCACTACTCATGAGTGAGATATATACACACTCATGTAATTTATTTTAAATTGAAAATCAGTTTTGCACTATATCTGTCTTTGCTGTTTTCATTGCATATACCCTTGGAGAATATTTGTGCTCTGGATTTTGCTTTCCTTCATACCTGTTAAAACTTGGAATGAGTCTTATTTCTGCGGAGCTGCACTACAGTATCCCCAAGGATTTTATGTTTACTACTTATTTTTTTCTCATGTATGTTTATATTAATTTGCACAAATTAAGATGAATGTTCTGCTTTTTTTAAATAAGGAAGTGCAAAGGAGGAAGGAACATTAAATGGCCCCTTTGCAGTAAGTCTGTAATACAGTATAAAGTCAGAGTAGATGAGCATATTTACAGTATGTATATGAAATGCAAGCAGCTGTAGATTCAATAAGTACTGTAGAGTGGCATATTTAAAACTGGGGTGTTTACAATAATTAACTAATAACAGATTGGCTGTGCTGACTTGTTCTTGGGAATCAATGCTGTCATGGCATTGGGGCTTGCTGAAGTTGTAGCCTATTGTTAAGTGGATCAAATCACTAGTCTATAAGGCAGGTAATTAGGGGTTCCGTGTAAAAGGCATTGGTAAAAGAAGTTCTGTTAATTTTTTCATACAGTCAGAATCGATAACAAAAAATATCCTTCAAATAATATATGGGGAGGAGATTTTATGATTTACATAGTTACATAGTTACATAGTAGATGAGGTTGAAAAAAGACGTACGTCCATCAAGTTCAACCTATGCTAAATTTAGACAACAGCTACTTTATCATATATCTATACTTACTTATTGATCCAGAGGAAGGCAAATCTTTCAGGAATTTACTCTATATTGTCTACAGACCAGTTGTGATAAAGTAAATATACAGTATGTTATACCGGTATTCAGTCATTTCTTATGAGATTTTCACAAATAAATGGACGACTTCTTTAAGAAATCTACATTAGAAGGAGTTGTTGGTAGATGGCGAGTAAAATGTCTTATCATGCAAGGGTATAAATATATAAATATATATATATATTATATATATATCGTATTTCATCAATTGTAAGACGCCATCGATTGTAAGATGCACCATTGAAATAATAACAATTTTCGGGGGATAAAGAAACGTTACATTAAATGTACAGAAAAAATGTTTTTACATACTTTAAATGCTGCATCATAGTGAAGTCTTTTTGATAACAATATAAGTGACAATTAAGGGCACCTTCTATGCACATACACAGGCAATGACAATTTACAATATATAAAGGCACATTAAGCCTGTCATAGGGCAACAGCAACCTCCTGCTCAGCACTACGGGCTGTGCGCTAGTGTTGGCAGCATCGAGTTCTTGGAACGTCATTCCGCAATGCAGGAGATAAAGTGATCCTCATTTGACTCGCATTAGTGGCCATACTGGTACAGGAACCATACCTGTTTTTCAACGACTTCGATTGTAAGACGCAACCTGATTTCAGAAATGGTAAAATGTGAAAAAAAGTGCGTCTTAGAATTGAGGAAATATGGTATATATATATAACATATACATATACATATATATAGTCATTGTTTGGAGATTTGCACTCACGTTTCAGTTGGTAGGCAGATGCTTGTCCCATATGCAAATAATAGATGTGGGGTAACCAGGGGAATACTGATGACCAAAGAAGACAGCACACCGCAAAGTTGATGAAAAAAAGTGTATTATGAAATACAGGGCCGCCAACGTTTCGGTCCTCGTAGAGGCACTGCCCTGAGGAAGGTCCCTCTACGAGGACCGAAACGTTGGCGGTCCTGTGTTTCATAATACACTTTTTTTCATCAACTTTGCGGTGTGCTGTCTTCTTTGGTCATCAGGATTCCCCTGGTTACCACACGCCCATATATATATATATATATATAAAGCAAGTAGCAAAAACAGAAAAGACGGTGCAAAACAACGCTAAAAATCACAAACCCCTATTGGGACAAATAATAAAGAGTGGCAGCCAGACAAAGACTAACTGTACAGTCAGTAACTTAGCATGAAAAGAAAAAAAGATAATGTCGGCGCCAATTGAAATAGTGAAAATATTCAAACCATGTGATGAACAGTCCAAATCAAAATCCTTTGGTAATTGATGATGGATGATGAACAAAATGCAGATTCTCTCTAAGACGTGACGTGATATATGAAAAAATAAAAAGAGAAGATTATAGTGCAGTATGTCAGTATTGTGGACATAAAAACATATAACACTAACAACATATAACATACAAGACAGACTCACAACAACAACAAGCCAGACAGAAAATATTAAAAAAGCTATTTATTGACAACTAGTGCAGGATTCTGGAGGGTGTCACACACCAATCCGGGGGGGGGGGGGTAAAATTGTTACCCTACTCACAGAATAAAGGATATTTGAAAGCAGTAGGACTGGAAACACTTTCTGTGGATCCAAGATGGCGACCGGAGCTCTCTCTCTGGCGTCCCCACGTGTGGCAGATGCTGTGTGGAGCTCCAGGGACGCAGGAACAGTGATGCTGCTGCGCGGGCGTCGCATCACGCGCTCTCCTCCTGCCGGTCTCCTATTCTCCTGCTCTCCTGCTCTCCATCCCTTGAAGAAGTGCGCGCATGCGCACGAAACGCGTTGGGAAGATCCGTTTTTAGAAGCAATTGATTCCTGGAGTTGGGGAGCACACCGCCCGGTTGGAGAGCAGGAGAGCAGGAGAATAGGAGACCGGCAGGAGGAGAGAGCGTGACGCGACGCCCGCGCAGCAGCATCACTGTTCCTGCGTCCCTGGAGCTCAACACAGCATTTGCCACACGTGGGGACGCCAGAAAGAGAGCTCCGGTCGCCATCTTGGATCCACAGAAAGTGTTTCCAGTCCTACTGCTTTTAAATATCCTTTATTCTGTGAGTAGGGTAACGATTTTACCCCCCCCCCCCGGATTGGTGTGTGACACCCTCCAGAATCCTGCACTAGTTGTCAATAAATAGCTTTTTTAATATTTTCTGTCTGGCTTGTTGTTGTTGTGAGTCTGTCTTGTATGTTATATGTTGTTAGTGTTATATGTTTTTATGTCCACAATACTGACATACTGCACTATAATCTTCTCTTTTTATTTTTTCATATATCACGTCACGTCTTGGAGAGAATCTGCATTTTGTTCATCATCCATCATTAATTACCAAAGGATTTTGATTTGGACTGTTCATCACATGGTTTGAATATTTTCACTATTTCAATTGGCGCCGACATTATCTTTTTTTCTTTTCATATAAAGCAAGTAGCCCATGACGAAGCCACATTGGAGAAACGCGTAGGGCGGTTCCCAAGCAGAGAGAGAGACAAGCTGACAAGCTGATTTTTCATCACGGAGCCGGAGCAGTAAGTTTCAGCAGCAGAGGGAAGTTCCCGCGAGACCAGAGGTCACGTGACGCGGAAGTGACTGCGTGAGTTTGCTGTACTCGGAGCTGGCGTCAATCCACCACTGAGTGCACACCACGACTGCTATGAAGCACTGTGAAGACAGCTGCTTGGAAGTGCAGAGAGTCCCTGGCAGAAATATAAGAAATCTTCAAGCTGAGTTCCTGATCCCAGAGTGGATAAAAGGCATATATTGATCAAACTTACTGTAAGTGCATATCTCACCATTACGGTGATTCTGATTGTTGGACATACTAACCTATGATGGTTCTCTCTCTCTTTTTTTCTTTCTCTCCCTGGTTCCTTTGCACCTAGGTCAATATTTTTCGTACATATATATATATATATATATATATATATATATATATATATATATACATACACACACTTAGGGCCTCATGCAGTAAGCGTTGATAAGGCTTTTTTCGCCATTTTCCCGCCAAAATTGAGTTTGAGATTCAGTAAGCGCCGATAATTGCTTAATTTCGCCAGTTTTCGTATCCGATAATTTTGTTATGGCCAGTCGCCTGCCGATAAGCCGGTTTTCGGCACTTATCGCCACTTTTTTAATTCGGCTGTATTCAAGTAGCAAAATCAGCTTATCGGGGCTGATCGGCACTAAGAAATTGATACTTCATGGCCAATTTGTCCCGCCAACTAAAGTTGGCAAGTTGGAGGGGAGAACGATCGCTAAGGTTGCCGGAACGGCACTTAGAAAAAAAAACTCTTCTGTACATCAATGGAGTCAATGGAGCGGGGACGTATAACATTATAGTACTGTTTACGTTCTATTACTCACAATACAAATGTGTTTAGCATTACAGTGTGGGGGGCATTCACTGCATTGTGTCACACCTGACGTTTATTATTTGCATAACATTGTACTTTTATATGTTTTCATCATTTGCGTGTCACATTACTCATCGTGTGATGATGTGTCAATGGAAAAACCTATACTCAACTCTTAAAGGAGAAGATCACATCATATCATACATGTTACTGAACTGTGCGACAATTTATTATACGATGTTACCCATGTCACACATCTAACACGTCCACCGTATATTCATGTTGCTTTACATTAGACAATGCTTGTAATGTGTAACGCATCATCAAACGTTCATGTACATCTTTCTTCTCATGTTTACATGTAGTTTGTGTCCTCCCTTTTTTGATGACGTCCGCTATTGGACAGTCAATCACATTGCATGTTTACATTGTAAACGTTGCATTACAAGCACTTCATGCTAACTTATACACACATCTACAATAGTTACTCATTGTTACACGTTTCAAACTGATTCAATAGCAACTATCCTGATGCCTTACACTGGCGACACACTTTATTCGAGCTCGGCTAGTCCCGCGAATTCGGGTATACTCGGGTGTATTCAGGTTTCTGATAGTTTTCTGACAGAGTGCATTGCGTTCTTTTCCGGCAGGGATTTAAGCTTTTTAGTCCGGCTTGCTGAAATACTGCAATGCCGTGAAAATACACATGGTGGCGCTTGCGAGCTGTTCTCTGTGAAGCCGTCCCCTATAATGAATTGTAATGCAGTATATATACTGTATATATATATATACTGTATAACAACAACCCCTATAAGCCCTAACATACAGTACTGTACACATACAGTACTGTATACTGTATGCATATACATAAATGATACTACTGTATGGGCGGCGGGGGCGTGATGTGTTTGCAGCAGAGAGAGATCCGCTGCTCTCTCTCTGCGCAAACATCGGCACAATAAAAATGATTTGAAATACATTTTTATTGATAGTGTAGATGTGCAGGGGGTCTCCGGAGCTGAATCGCGTTGGTTTTAGGTCTGGGGACCCCGTGCCCCCCGAGATACAGGCCCCTTTAGGGGGTTCCGGTATCCCTCTGCGTTTAAAGGCCCCGATCACGTGACCGCGGCCTGTAAACCAAGCAGAGCAGAGGGATACCGGCACCCCCTAAAGGGGCCTGTATCTCGGGGGGCACGGGGTCCCCAGACCTGAAACCTGTGCGCTTCTGCTCTGGAGACCCTCTGCACATGTACAGTATCAATAAAACACATACAATATACAGTATAAATAAACACTCGTTCTTTACTTTAGCGTCTATGCGCTATGGTAAAGAAGCATCATTTGTGTATTTTAATAATATTGTACAGTGAGCAGGGGGTTCCCTGAGCCAGAAATTAATGCTCATGGACCCCCCCCTGCTCCTGATCAATATTATTAAAAATACGGAAAATGCTGCGTCATTACCATAGCGGATAGCCGCTAAGGCAATGAAGGGGTTAAGGCATAATAAACAATTAATACATTCAATACATATTTTTCACGTCTGTGTTAAAACTCCCTGCCTTCTCTCTAATCTATGTAAAAACCCCTCCCCCTATTATCGCTTTTAAAACTCCCTGCCTTCTCTCTAATCTATGTAAAACCCCCTCCCCCTATCCCCCTATTGTGTGTGTGCGTTAAGCTTCCCTGCAATCTATGTAAAAAAAACCTCCCCCTATTGTGTGTGTGTGTTAAATCTGCCTGGCCTGTGTTTCTGAGTGCTGAGTGCTCTGCGTTAACGTGATCGCGGCCTGTAAACCAAGCAGAGCAGAGGGATACCGGCACCCCCTAAAGGGGCCTGTATCTCGGGGGGCACGGGGTCCCCAGACCTGAAACCTGTGCACTTCTGCTCTGGAGACCCCCTGCACATCTACACTGTGAATAAAACACACACATCATTAAAGAATCATTCTTTAGCTTAGCGGCTATGCGCTATGGTAAAGAAGCAGCATTTCTGTATTTTTAATAATATTGTACAGTGAGCAGGGGGTTCCCTGAGACAGAAATCTAATCTCAGGGGACCCCCTGCTCCTGCACAATATTATTAAAAAATGTTCAGAAATGATGCTTCATTAGCATAGCGTATAGCCGCTAAGGTAATGAAGGGGTTAAGGCATAATAACCAATAAATACATTCAATACACTACCCACTACCCATGGCAACCTCCGCTGCTGTACAGTAAAACAGAGAAAAAAATGAACACTTTCAAAGTAATGTCCCCTAACCCCTTAATCACCATAGCGGTTATTAACCGCTACAGTCATGAAGGGGTTAACCCACCCTCACCCACCACTCGGGACACCTACTGTACATACCCTCCCACTCTAACCCCCCACCCCGTGAAGCCTAACCACCCTCAACCCTCACCCACTAACTACCCACAAGGGAGGCCTACCCACATACCGTTTGGGAACCCCCCCCCAACCCCCACCCCCAGTCCATGCAATCAAAACAATGCACAGCCCTACAATAAACAGCATTCTATTTATTAAATACATTACCCACCCCCTGTGCCCCCCCCATAAATACAAGATTTATTATTTTACATTCAGGGTCCATAACGCAGCCCCACGCTAGTCCCCGGTGGGCTGGCAGGGCACCTGGACAGACCTACAGTTTACCAGCAGCATTCCACAGGTTCTGGAGGCCTGCTGGTGGATCCTGCCAGCACCATGGCCCCAGGTGGTCTCCTTGGGTCACCGTGAGCCACAATTGGGTCCCCACGGTAGGCCCAAGGATGTCTGGGAGCCCCGGGTCAAACCCACAGGTGTCTGCGGGGCCTCGGGTGGTTCCCATGGGGGTCTGGGGAACTCACGGGTGCTCACTACGGGTCCGCGGTGCCCCCACAGAAGTGGGACCACACATCATCATCCCCGCACCTACGGGTCGGAGGTGCCCCCACAGAAGTGGGACCACACATCGTCATCCCCGCAGACTACGGGTCCGCGGTGCCCCCACAGAAGTGGGACCACACATCATCATCCCCGCATGTGTCACCCGTGGAACCACCAGCCTGATACCCTTTAGGATACCCGAGGATTCCCCGCGGGAGGTCTCCAGAGGTCCCACGCAAAACCACGGAAGTATCCCTGAATGTAAAAAAAATAAACCTGGCCTATACATTCAATACATACACCCTCCCCCCCCAACACCTACAGTACAATAATGTGCAAAATAACTATTATCCAGATATGGATAATAGATTAATTGCCCATTATTAAAAACATTAACTAGCATATACAAATAAATAAAGTACTACTGACCTCATCAATACGAAGTGTCCGTTGCCAGCAAAATCCTTGTCTTGTCCACAACATACTGTACATAGCAAATACAAAGCCAATACATTGCAATTACATTCAGATATCAATTAACCCCTTAAACACCTAATCGGATAATAACCGCAAAGGTAATTAAGGGGTTAAGCCACACAGGCACGATACCCACCCTTCACCCATGAATTTGTACTGTGGCTTCATCATGCAACTATATAGATATACTGTATATATATACATACAGAGAGACAGAGAGAAAGAGAGAGAGAGAGATATATACAGTATACTGTATATATATATATATATATATATATATATATATATATATATATATATATATATATATACACACGTTATATACCTTATATACCTGTACTCACCCATAATAAACCAATATACAGTACAAATACATGTAGAAGGGTTATCAAAAGCATACTGCCCTACAACCAAACACTTCTCCATACAGACACTACATTAAAATCAATTTCCTTTAAAAATCCTAACTGATCTCACAATATACTGTATATGATCACAAACCAATGAAAAAACTCACATTCCAATATGCATAAAATCTATGCACCATATACTGTACATTCTGCAAATTAATCAAACGTAAACAAAAATCAATTAGCAATCATTATTTACATCCCTAAACAATTCACACTCAATCATGAACAATGAAACCATTAACAGATTCACGCCTAGAGCAGAACAATTAAGCCTTTGAAAAAATATAAGTACCGACAAAAATACAACCAAGACTATCTATCCCTGACCTTCCTCAAACACACAATACAATACCAAGGAATACATCTATCTAATTTTAAAATACTTTAAACTCACAATAAAGCATACAGTAGCAGCATACACAAAATAATTTAAAACACATCTAATCCAGCTTTTAAAACAACATCATTTCTTACCCTGTACTGTACTGTATGTATATATCTCTCTAGACATATATACATACATACAGTACATACATACATACATACAGTGGCAAGAAATGATATACCACAAAAAAAAAAAAATACACATGTTAAAAAACCTTTTGAAAAAATTAACAAGTTAAATAAAATACATTTCTTTACTGTAGTTCACTTACCATTACTTGCCCCCACCGATTCCCGTTGCGCAGCTTACTCACGAACCAATCCACGATCAGGAACCCATAAAATAATAAACCATTCAAAATAATAAACATTAAACTAAAAATCCAAATCAATCCACGGGTCTTCTACTTGTAATCCATCTTCATCTGTATTCTTCTTTCTTCTATCTCCTTCCGGGCGGGGCAGGGCGTGGTCTTCTTTCCATCATCGGCCACGCCCTTGTCTTTTTTCTTCTCCGGAGGTCCATCCTCCGCGGCGTCTGGCTGCAAAATGAGACGACATAGGCTTTTAAAGGCCTATGACGTCACATTTTGCGTCATGGTTCTCACGGTCCTGATTGGACCGTGAAAACCATGTGTTTTGGCCGATGAAAAAAAAATGATGACGTCACTTAAAGGGAATGAAAGCACAGCCAATCAGAATGGCTTTGCTTCAATTGCCTTTAAGATGACGTAATGAAAATGCACATGGCCGTGCACACATGGTACTAGAGCTAATCAGAGCGTGGGAACTTTATCCCTACTCTGATTGGCTCTGGTATACCATGTGTCAGGGGCTTGGGGGAGAAAGGATGTGACGTCAATAAGGATAAAGTTCCCACGCTCTGATTGGCTACCGTACCACGTGACAGGTTTTCATTGACGTCACATCCTTTCTCCCCCAAGCCCCTGACACATGGTATACCAGAGCCTATCAGAGTAGGGATAAAGTTCCCACGCTCTGATTGGCTCTAGTACCATGTGTGCACGGCCATGTGCCTTTTCATGACGTCAACTTAAAGGCAATTGAAGCAAAGCCATTCTGATTGGCTGTGCTTTCATTCCCTTTAAGTGACGTCATCATTTTTTTTTTATCGGCCAAAACACATGGTTTTCACGGTCCAATCAGGACCGTGAGAACCATGACGCAAAATGTGACGTCATAGGCCTTTAAAAGCCTATGTCGTCTCATTTTGCAGCCAGACGCCGCGGAGGAAGGACCTCCGGAGAAGAAAAAAGACAAGGGCGTGGCCGATGATGGAAAGAAGACCACGCCCTGCCCCGCCCGGAAGGAGATAGAAGAAAGAAGAATACAGATGAAGATGGATTACAAGTAGAAGACCCGTGGATTGATTTGGATTTTTAGTTTAAAGTTTATTATTTTCTGGTTTATTATTTTATGGGTTCCTGATCGTGGATTGGTTCGTGAGTAAGCTGCGCAACGGGAGTCGGTGGGGGCAAGTAATGGTAAGTGAACTACAGTAAAGAAATGTATTTTATTTAACTTGTTAATTTTTTCAAAAGGTTTTTTAACATGTGTATTATTTTTTTTTGTGGTATATCATTTCGTGCCACTGTATGTATGTATGTATATATGTCTAGAGAGATATATACATACAGTACAGTACAGGGTAAGAAATTATGTTGTTTTAAAAGCTGGATTAGATGTGTTTTTAATTATTTTGTGAGTTTAAAGTATTTTAAATTAGATAGATGTATTATTCCTTGGTATTGTATTGTGTGTTTGAGGAAGGTCAGGGATAGATAGCCTTGGTTGTAAAGGTTGTATTTTTGTCGGTACTTATATTTTTTCAAAGGCTTAATTGTTCTGCTCTAAGCGTGAATCTGTTAATGGTTTCATTGTTCGTGATTGAGTGTGAATTGTTTAGAGATGTAAATAATGATTGCTAATTGATTTTTGTTTACGTTTGATTAATTTGCAGAATGTATATGGTGCATAGATATTGAGGCATCATTTATATTGGAATGTAAGTTGTTTAAATGGCTTTTCAGAGGTTTAGTGATGATTTAGATTGAGAGATCAGTTATGAATATTAAAGGAAATTGATTTTAAGTTAGTGTGTACTGTATGTACTGTATGGAGAAGTGTTTGGTTGTAGGATAGTGCTTTTGATAACCCTTCTACATTTATTTGTACTGTATATTGGTTTATCATGGGTGTGTATATAACGTGTGTGTATATATACAGTATATATATATATATATATATATATATATATATATATATATATATATATATATATATATATATATATATATATATATATATACTGTATATCTCTCTCTCTCTCTCTCTCTCTCTCTCTCTCTCTCTCTCTCTCTTTCTCTCTGTCTCTCTGTATATATATATACAGTATACTGTATATATATAGTTGCATGATGAAGCCACAGTACAAATTCATGGGTGAAGGGTGGGTATCGTGCCTGTGTGGCTTAACCCCTTAATTACCTTTGCGGTTATTATCCGATAAGGTGTTTAAGGGGTTAATTGATATCTGAATGTACTTGCAATGTATTGGCTTGGTTTTGGCTATGTTTTGTGTGGGCAAGAGAAGGAAGGCGCTGGCGTCGGACACTTCGTATTGATGAGGTCAGTAGTACTTTATTTATTTGAATATGCTAGTTAATGTTTTTAATAATGGGCAATTAATCTATTATCCATATCTGGATAATAGTTATTTTGCACATTAATGTACTGTAGGTGTTGGGGGGGAGGGTGTATATATTGAATGTATAGGCCAGGTTAATTTTTTTTACATTCAGGGTTACTTCCGTGGTTTTGCGTGGGACCTCTGGAGACCCCACTCGCGGGGAATCCTCGGGTATCCTAAAGGGTATCAGGCTGGTGGTTCCACGGGTGACACATGCGGGGATGATGATGTGTGGTCCCACTTCTGTGGGGGCACCGCGGACCCGTAGTCTGCGGGGATGACGATGTGTGGTCCCACTTCTGTGGGGGCACCGCCGACCCGTAGGTGCGGGGATGATGATGTGTGGTCCCACTTCTGTGGGGGCACCGCGGACCCGTAGTGAGCACCCGTGAGTTCCCCAGACCCCCATGGGAACCACCCGAGGCCCCGCAGACACCTGTGGGTTTGACCCGGGGCTCCCAGACATCCTTGGGCCTACCGTGGGGACCCAATTGTGGCTCACGGTGACCCAAGGAGACCACCTGGGCGCCATGGTGCTGGCAGGATCCACCAGCAGGCCTCCAGAACCTGTGGAATGCTGCTGGTAAACTGTAGGTCTGTCCAGGTGCCCTGCCAGCCCACCGGGGACTAGCGTGGGGCTGCGTTATGGACCCTGAATGTAAAAGAATAAATCTTGTATTTATGGGGGGGGGCACAGGGGGTGGGTAATGTATTTAATAAATAGAATGCTGTTTATTGTGGGGCTGTGCATTGTTTTGATTGCGTGGACTGGGGGTGGGGGGTGGGGGGGGTTCCCCAACGGTATGTGGGTAGGCCTCCCTTGTGGGTAGTTAGTGGGTGAGGGTTGAGGGTGGTTAGGCCTCACGGGGTGGGGGGTTAGAGTGGGAGGGTATGTACAGTAGGTGTCCCGAGTGGTGGGTGAGGGTGGGTTAACCCCTTCATGACTGTAGCGGTTAATAACCGCTATGGTGATTAAGGGGTTAGGGGACATTACTTTGAAAGTGTTAATTTTTTTCTCTGTTTTACTGTACAGCAGCGGAGGTTGCCATGGGTAGTGGGTAGTGTATTGAATGTATTTATTGGTTATTATGCCTTAACCCCTTCATTACCTTAGCGGCTATACGCTATGCTAATGAAGCATCATTTCTGAATTTTAATAAGAGATTAGATTTCTGTCTCAGGGAACCCCCTGCTCACTGTACAATATTATTAAAAATACAGAAATGCTGCTTCTTTACCATAGCGCATAGCCGCTAAGCTAAAGATTGATTCTTTATTGATGTGTGTGTTTTATTCACAGTGTAGATGTGCAGGGGGTCTCCAGAGCAGAAGCGCACAGGTTTCAGGTCTGGGGACCCCGTGCCCCCCGAGATACAGGCCCCTTTAGGGGGTGCCGGTATCCCTATGCTCTGCTTGGTTTAACAGGCCGCGGTCACGTGATCGGGGACTTTAACGCAGAGGGATACCGGCACCCCCTAAAGGGGCCTGTATCTCGGGGGGCACGTGGTCCACAGACCTGAAACCAGTGCGGTTCAGCTCCCGAGACCCCCTGCACATCTACACTATAAATAAAAATGTATTTCAAATGTATTTATTTGTATTTATTTATTTATTTATTGCGGGAATGCTGTGTGTGATTATTTTTTATTGTGTGTAGCGGGGGTGGGTGATGGGGTTTATAAATGTGAGTTTATAAATAAAATAAAGAATATTATTTCTAGGGGCCTTAGAACAGAAGTTCCCACGCCAATTGCGCGCCCATTGCTCTTTTGTTATAATGTTGCTGGTCTTGTGGGTTTGCAGTCTGGCAGCAAAAAGCAGTTTGTAGTACTGAATGTGAGATAAATTAAGCAGTTCTTTTATTGCTGAAGTCGCCACCAAAAACTTTTATTTACAAATACAGTACAAAAAACGTGCAACACACAACAACATACAGTATCATTTGTTTAAGTACAGCAGGTACTGTAGGGTAAAACATGTACTGTACAGTACAGCACAATATTACAGTATGGTCTCACTGAAAGTCCTCCCCATTTTCCATCCATGGCCGATTCCTTGCATGGCGCAAAACGCCATTAATGCAGTCTTTAACGCCTCTCATTACAGGATCTGTAACAGGGTAATAGTGCTGCATTTCTTCCACAATCTTTTTCCTTAAATTAGAAGGAAGGGCCTTTTTTGGCGATTCCCATCATAGTTCACTTTGAACACCCACTCGCAGTACAATGTGTAGGGAACATGGTGTTTAAATATGATCAAGGCATACTTGTGTGGTATACCAGCACTCCTCACCCTATACTTCTCCCTCAGCGCCGGTGGCAGATTGCACAGGGAGATGTCGGGCTCTGTTTGTATGCGAGCGGGTGTAGGAGGTCTTTTGGGAGCGGGTGTACTTGAGGCGATGGGAAATGGTAGGGTGTCTGGGAGGAAGCTTTCCTCCGGTAGTGGTCGCCGGGTTGTCTCCTGGCGTGGTCTTGACGGGGTTGTCATGTCCTCCTCAATAGCATAGTACACTGCATCTTCTGGTGGAGGGGGTGTGCTTGGTGATGGAAGGGGGTCGAAGGTACCATGCATCACATCCATGTCACCCCCCTGCTCCAGCGTCGGGGAAACAGGGGCATTAACACCGAGCAAATAATGTATGCCCGCTATGTCAGCCTCTATCTTGTCCATCCGTTGATCCATCCGTTGCTCCATATGTAGCATCCGTTGATCCAGCCGTTGCTCCATTTGTAGCATCCGTTGCTCCATATGTAGCACCGACTCCAGAAGCAGATCTAGCTTTGCCAGCACAATAGAATTCCCGGGGAGATCCACAGTTAGCCCATTCAGGATCCGGTCTAACGAGCTGCTTGTGCATGGCATCTGGAGATCTGGGGGGATGGGTGCAACGGAGGATGAGATGGGGGTTCTCTGGAGAGAAGCGGCATCGATGGAGAGTGGAAGAGGTGACCTGGGGATGCCTGGTACAGGAGAAGCTGCAGCGTCGTCGAAGAGGGATGGAGAAGGTGACCGCTGGATTTCCGGGAGAGAAGCAGAGTCGTCCAAGAGCAAAGGAGACAGTGACCCGTGGATTTCAGAGGCAGCAGCATCTTCAGATGGAACCGGAGAAGATGGGGGTGGAGAAGCCGGGCTGAAGATTTCCGGGACAGCTACAGCAGAGTCGTCGAAGCTTATGGGAGCAAGTGGTCTGCGGATTCGGTGAGTTGGCTGCCATTCGTCTTGCGTACCGAGCACAGTACCGTATTTCTTCTTCACATAATAAGGCTGACGTGTTTTAAAAGCCTTAGCCTTTGGGGTCAGCAGAAGGTTTTCTTTGTTGGCCTTAGCCTGTCGCTTTGCCTTTGGCTTGGAAACGGTAACTGCCTTTCTCTTTTTCAGTGTGGCAGGCACAGCAGAGGTGAGATGGTTCTTTCGTCCATAGAACCGGGGCTGCTCCATGTAAGCGGGAGGCACAATGCAGTATCTGGACAATGGCTCAGATAAAGATCAGCAAGTGGTGGGCTATGCAACGTGTACAACCTTTTATGCATGGCGGCCAGGTACAGGTGTTGAAAGTGGGTGGTCTGTAATGTGAGTCATTAACATATAAATACACCATCCATTTTGTGGATTCACTGCACATTGAATACACATCGACTAAACATCGAATACACATTCTTGTGTTTGTATTTCTTTCTACAGTACTCGCAGCAATGCCTGTTAAGAAGATTTCAAAGGATCTCAGCATGAGAATGAAGGAGATGTACACGAGCAGAAAACGAATTGCAGATGTCCAGCGCTGGTTAACTGCTTCTGGCGTCGTTGTGCCATCAAGCACCGTGTGCTATCATGCACAAGGAAAAAACAGAGACCGCAAAATGGCACCAAGGGTAACAAATGCGTAAGTATACTGTATTTATAAAACTTAACCAAAATAAATATAGAAAACTGTAGTGTACATCTACAGTATACCGTATTTATATAGTATATTTATATTACAACAGTATATACTGTAGTGTACTGTATGTGTGGTCAATTTATATTTTTTGTGCAGCAGTATACACTTTTGGTATATTGCAATTCATCTTACAACGGAATATACAGTATATGATGTGTATTTATTATGATATAACAACAGTATACCGTATTTATATAGTATATTTATTATATTACAACAGTATATAGTGTACTGTATGTGTGGTCAATTTATATTTTTTGTGCAGCAGTATACACTTTTGGTATATTGCAATTCATCTTACAACGGAATATACAGTATATTATGTGTATTTATTATGATATAACAACAGTATACCGTATTTATATAGTATATTTATTATATTACAACAGTATATAGTGTATGTGTGGTCAATTTATATTTTTTTGTGCAGCAGTATACACTTTTGGTATATTGCAATTCATCTTACAACGGAATATACAGTATATGATGTGTATTTATTATGATATAACAACAGTATACCGTATTTATATAGTATATTTATTATATTACAACAGTATATAGTGTATGTGTGGTCAATTTATATTTTTTTGTGCAGCAGTTTACACTTTTGGTATATTGCAATTCATCTTACAACGGAATATACAGTATATGATGTGTATTTATTATGATATAACAACAGTATATTTATATAGTATATTTATATTACAACAGTACTGTATACTGTATATTTTGTCTATTTATATTTATAGTACAGCAGTATACATTTTTTGTATATTTATATTTACTGTATATTACAACATTACATGTACAGTATACAGTATACATTTTATATTGCTGCATATTAATAACACAATATAATTTATTTGCATTGTAGGGAGACTACTCTTCTGGTGGACAGAATAAGTGAGGAGAATGATGAGAGGAGCGCATTAAGGGTTAAAAACACTCTTCAGGAAAACCACAATCTGACTGTATCCGAGAGCAGCATAAAGAAGATGAGACACAGAATTGGATGGAAATATGGACGTTTGAGGTTAGTACTGGACAGTACAGGAGGTACTGTAAAGTAAAAGTGTTGTTTTGCAAACTGTACTGCGCTGTGACGCTAACATTTTTTATTCATTGTCATTACAGAGCGTACCCCATGATACGGGACGCAAACAAAATGAAAAGAGTGCTCCAGGCCCAGGCATGGATCGACAGCGGTGAGACTTTCCAGGATTGCATCTTCACTGATGAGTCTACTGTGTCGCTGGAGAGATTTGCAAGATTTGCGTTCCCCAAAAAAGGCCGCATAACTTTGAAGCCGCGGCCAAAACACCCTGTGAAGCTGCATGTGTGGGGTGCCATCTCTAGGCGTGGACCGGGATGCATTGTCGTCTTTGAAGGTACAATTTCTCAAATATAATGCCGTCTAATGCACTGTTCTTGACTAGTGTTGCCTTACCGTATGCACTGTACTTACTATTGAGCACTTTTCTTTTCTTGCTATAGGAATCATGAATAAAGATTTCTTCCAAGACAACATTGTGCCCGTGATAGTGCGATACATCACACAAGACTTTCCCAATGGTCATCGTTTTTACCAGGACAATGATCCCAAGCACACCGCGTCGACGGCGCATATCCTTGAGCGCGGCATCAACTGGGTGAAGACGCCAGCGGAGTAAGTGCAGTAGACCGTATTCCATTTATGTTCCCCACTGTTTTTACTGTGTACTGTATCTCTTAAACTAATTGTCCTTTCTTTCCAATCACAGATCGCCAGACTTCAATCCGATAGAAATGGTCTGGCATCAGCTGAAGGACCCCATCCGTAAAGTGGCGAAACCCTCCAAGAAGGACGAGTTGTATAAAGCCATAATGAGTTTTTGGAACGATGTACTCACCGTGGAACGATGCAATAAATATATAGACCATATTTCCACTGTGTTGCCCATTGTCATCGCGCGCAATGGGCAAGCATCAGGAAAGTAGTACAGTGCTGTAGTATTGTACAGTAAGTACAGTATGATACAGGTAAGTATGGCACAGATTTTTTCTTTCCCAATAGTCAGAGTATACAGTAGTTCCAGTATACAGTACAGTAGACTAGTTTGACAGTACTACAGTAACTGCCTACTAACTGCTCCATTTTTTTCTTTCCAGAGAAAGCTGCACCAGCCACCTACTGTACAGTAGTTCTACCATAATACAGTACGCACATACAGTACAGTACAGTAACTGAACAAAGTTTTTGTTTTCTTGTCGTTCCAGGAAAAAGGGTGCCCAAGGGGGAGGGTGGGCCTTGTGTTCCATCAAATCTGCTTGTGCAGTCAAATGTACAGTATATAAACAGCAGTAATGATGGACACAAAACCTCTCCTCTCTCAATGAACCACTGTACCGCAGACACAATGAGGATACTGTTACAGTATGAAGGGAAAAAGAACAGGATGGGTTATTTAACATTACAGTATACTGTGCAATATTTATACTGTATATTTATATATACTGTACTGTATTTTTATTCTAAAGGTATTCGAGAATGTACTGTACTGTATGAGGACCTGGTGACTTTCAACCCTCTCAGACCCACAGAACGGATTATTTCACATTACTGTATATTTATCCTGTATATTTTCAGTAATTTAGAAGCAGTGGCTGTTCTGAACAGAACAGTGACTGTAAGCAAACGGATGCACATCAGATTTACATTTCAAATTCGAGAGGGGATTTTTCCAAAGCAGGCAGGCCTCCCTCTAAGGAAGGTGGATGGTGGGATGATACAGTACTCTGGCTGGCCTCCTGCTGAATCTTGTTACCGTAGCCAGCCCAGGGCCAGATTAACAAAACAATGGCTTGGATTGGATTAGCCAGACGATTGATGCTTGGCCAGGGAGGGATTAAAAACTCTAAGGGAGGGGGTGGGTGGTGTAGCTGTAGGATTGTACTGTGTCAGTATTTCCAACGGCAGGTCACCCTAATAATTGCATGAATAAACCCCCAAAGACAAGGCCCAAATATAGTACAGTATACTGTATACTGCATATACAGTACAGAGCTGTATACTGTATTATAAATAAATAATCATACAGTACTGTACAGTATTTATTATTGTGTGTTGAGGTTTTGAATTGCTGTTAACTTGAAATGTTTCACCATTGTATTGTACTGTATTTGTAAATAAAAGTTTTTTGTGGCGACTTCAGCAATAAAAGAACTGGTTAATTTATCTCACATAAAGTACGTGAATACGACCGCAATCACCATTGTAAATGGGTGCATACTGTAGGATGGAACGACAGGTGCTAAAGGGGTATAAATATGATATTTATCAGTGTTGATCAAAGAGAGTTGATCAGAAGGATTCCCCTTATAAAGTATACAGCACTCTATTGTCATTCATACAGTATACTGTAGTAAAGGGTAGACAACACATGGTCTTGCAGTATACTGTATTACTACAAATCTGTCAGGTTGACCAGAATCACTGCGGATATCGGAAAATAATAACATTTTATTAATTCTACGTAGAATTAATAAAATTGTATTATTTTCCGATATCCGCAGTGATTCTGGTCAATTCTATGTAGGTGTATTAGTATTACACATAGTCACGCTGGGGCCTGAGCTGCGTTACTGACGGGAGGAGCTGGGTGTATTAGTGTGTTGAGGTTTTGAATTGCTGTTAACTTGAAATGTTTCACCATTGTATTATACTGTATTTGTAAATAAAAGTTTTTTGTGGCGACTTCAGCAATAAAAGAACTGGTTAATTTATCTCACATAAAGTACGTGAATACGACCGCAATCACCATTGTACAGTAAATGGGTGCATAGGATGGAACGACAGGTGCTAAAGGGGTATAAATATGATACTGTATTTATCAGTATTGATCAAAGAGAGTTGATCAGAAGGATTCCCCTTATAAAGTATACAGTACAGCACTCTATTGTCATTCATACAGTACTGTATACTGTAGTAAAGGGTAGACAACACATGGTCTTGCAGTATACTGTATTACTAAAAATCTGTCAGGTTGACCAGAATCACTGCGGATATCGGAAAATAATACAATTTTATTAATTCTACGTAGAATTAATAAAATTGTATTATTTTCCGATATCCGCAGTGATTCTGGTCAACCTGACAGATTTTTAGTAATACAGTATACTGCAAGACCATGTGTTGTCTACCCTTTACTACAGTATACAGTACTGTATGAATGACAATAGAGTGCTGTATATAAGGGGAATCCTTCTGATCAACTCTCTTTGATCAACACTGATAAATACAGTAATTTATCTCACACTCAGTACTACAAACTGCTTTTTGCTTGCAATAAACAAACAAACAGGGAAGCGCTACAGTATATGAGTTAGGATCAGGCCCAGCAGCCACTTTATGTTGAAAACCACATATGAAATGAGCATAAAATTGCATGAATAATTACACAAAAATATATAAAATAAATAGCACAAGTCTCTGACAGAGAGAAATTGTCCAGGTGGTGTGGATACAGGTTAATGCCCTGTCTGATAGGACAGACTCGGGCAAGAATGGCCTGTGAGAGGTGAATATCCAGAATGGTAGCTGGGATGGAAAGCGCTACCAACTGTGCAGGTATTGAAGTGTGTAGAAATGGGAAGGTGCCGTAGGCATCAAATGTGGAAAGCGCTCACCCAGACTTCATACACTTCGCGCTTTTTACTTGCAGACTGCAAAGCCGCAAGACCAGCAACATTGTAAAAAAAGAGCAAAAAAAGAGCAATGAGCGCGAAATTGGCGTGGGAACTTCTGTTCTAGGGCCCCTAGAAATAATATTCTTTATTTTATTTATAAACTCACATTTATAAACCCCGTCACCCACCCCCGCTAGCCACAATAAAGCGGGCACTTACAGTACAGTATATATTTATTTCTCTTCATGTATTTATTTAGATTTATTTATTAATTGTGGAGCTGCTGTGCGTGAGGGGCCATGGCCAGGATGAGGGGGGGGGGGTAATGGTACAGTATGTGGGTAGGGGGTGAGGGTGGTTAGACCTCACAGTACATTATGCACATTGGGTCCCCCCCCCCTCCCCACATTTACATACACTGCACGACATCAATGCAGGGAGGGTTTACCAATGCAGGGAGGGTTTACCAATGCAGGTAAGGCTTTAGGCCTTTATATCTCTCTCCCTTCATTGTAATCTGTTTAACATAAACATTAGGGGGGAAGGGGCTTTAGGCCTTTATATCTCTCTCCCTTCATTGTAATCTGTTTAACAGAAACATTAGGGGGGAAGGGGCTTTAGGCCTTTATATCTCTCTCCCTTCAGTGTAATCTGCTTAACAGAAACATTAGGGGGGAGGGGGCTTTAAACAATGCTGTGTATAATGTATAAGGTTTTTTACAATTAGATAGATGTAATCCTTGGTATTGTAAGGGTTAGCTTTGGTTTTAAATTGTGTTTTCTGGTTGGTACTTACACTATATATTGATTTTGGTTTACTTGATTGGTTAAAATACTGTAGTTGACTTGTTTGGAAGTGTTTGTATTTACTGGTAGAGTAGCTTGCAATTATATTGTTAACATTCATTTGCAGAATGTACAGTATATGGTGCATAGATTTAATGCTATGCATCATTTACAGTATACAATGTAAATGCAATGTACTGTGTGGATTGGAATGTTATGTTTTATATTGTAAAATCAGTTAGGATTATTAAATGGATTATTATTATTATTGTCTGTACTGTATAGAGATGCGTTATTTGTAGGACAGTATGATTTTGATAACCATTCTACATGTACTGTATTTGTATATTGGTTCATCATCTGTGTGTATATACTGTATACTGTATACTATACAGTATATATATATATATATATATATATATATATATATATATATATATATATATACTGTATATATACTGTATATATATATATGTATACAGTATATATATATATTGTACACAGTATATACTGTATATGTACTGTATAGGGATTGTTATTATATATACTGTATAATGTATATACATATATATATATATATATATATATATATATATATATATATATATATATATATATATATATATATATCCAGTATATATACAGTATATACTGTACAGTATATATTTATTTCTCTTCATGTATTTATTTATTTAGATTTATTTATTAATTGTGGGGCTGCTGTGCGTGAATTTTTTTTATTGGGGGTGAGGGGGGTGTTTGGCCCTTGGTGTGAGTTTAGGACTTGCAGCAGCAGCACAATTAATAAATAAATGTAAATAAATAAATGACAATAAATTCATTTGAAATACATTTTTATTGATAGTGTAGATGTGCAGGGGGTCTCCGGAGCTGAAGCGCACAGGTTTCAGGTCTGGGGACCCCGTGCCCCCCGAGATACAGGCCCCTTTAGGGGGTGCCGGTATCCCTCTGCTCTGCTTGGTTTACAGGCCGCGATCACGTGATCGGGGCCTTTAACGCAGAGCACTCAGCACTCAGAAACACAGGCCAGGCAGATTTAACACACACACACAATAGGGGGAGGTTTTTTTACATAGATTGCAGGGAAGCTTAACGCACACACACAATAGGGGGATAGGGGGAGGGGTTTTTACATAGATTAGAGAGAAGGCAGGGCGTTTTAAAAGCGAGAATAGGGGGAGAGGGTTTTACATAGATTAGAGAGAATGCAGGGAGTTTTAACACAGACGTGAAAAATATGTATTGAATGTATTAATTGTTTATTATGCCTTAACCCCTTCATTGCCTTAGCGGCTATCCGCTATGGTAATGACGCAGCATTTTCTGTATTTTTAATAATATTGAGCAGGAGCAGGGGGGGTCCCTGAGCATTAATTTCTGGCTCAGGGAACCCCCTGCTCACTGTACAATATTATTAAAATACACAAATGATGCTTCTTTACCATAGCGCATAGACGCTAAGGTAAAGAACGAGTGTTTATTTATACTGTATAGTGTGTTTTATTGATACTGTACATGTGCAGAGGGTCTCCAGAGCAGAAGCGCACAGGTTTCAGGTCTGGGGACCCCTTCCCCGCGAGATACAGGCCCCTTTAGGGGGTGCCGGTATCCCTCTGCTCTGCTTGGTTTACAGGCCGCGATCACGTGATCGGGCCCTTTTAACCAAGCAGAGGGATACCGGCACCCCCTAAAAGGGCCTGTATCTCAGGGGGCACGGGGTCCCCAGACCTAAAACCAACGCGATTCAGCTCCGGAGACCCCCTGCACATCTACACTATCAATAAAAATGTATTTCAAATGTATTTATTGTCATTTATTTATTTATTTTTTGGCGGCTGCTGTGTGTGTGTGTATTTTTTTATTGTGGGTAGCGGGAGGGTGGGTGAATGGGGTATTAGCCCCAACGATGGTTGGGGAGGGCTTGCGGGGGGGGGGGGGTAGCGGGAGGGCTTAACCCCTTCATGACCGTAGCGGTATTAACTGCAACGGTCGTGAAGGGGTTAAGAGCATCCGCAACCCCCCCCCCCTCCCGCAAGTCCTAAACTCACACCAAGGGCCAAATACCCCCCTCACCCATCCCCACTACACACAATAAAGCGGGCACGGTGGGTTAACCCCTTCATTGCCTTAGCGGCTATCCGCTATGCTAATGACGCAGCATTTTCCGTATTTTTAATAATATTGATCAGGAGCAGGGGGGGGTCCATGAGCATTAATTTCTGGCTCAGGGAACCCCCTGCTCACTGTACAATATTATTAAAATACACAAATGATGCTTCTTTACCATAGCGCATAGACGCTAAGGTAAAGAACGAGTGTTTATTTATATTGTATATTGTATGTGTTTTATTGATACTGTACATGTGCAGAGGGTCTCCAGAGCAGAAGCGCACAGGTTTCAGGTCTGGGGACCCCGTGCCCCCCGAGATACAGGCCCCTTTAGGGGGTGCCGGTATCCCTCTGCTCTGCTTGGTTTACAGGCCGCGATCACGTGATCGGGCCCTTTAAACCAAGCAGAGGGATACCGGCACCCCCTAAAGGGGCCTGTATCTCGGGGGGGCACGGGGTCCCCAGACCTAAAACCAACGCGATTCAGCTCCGGAGACCCCCTGCACATCTACACTATCAATAAAAATGTATTTCAAATGTATTTATTGTCATTTATTTATTTATTTTTTGGCGGCTGCTGTGTGTGTGTGTATTTTTTTATTGTGGGTAGCGGGAGGGTGGGTGAATGGGGTATTAGCCCCAACGATGGTTGGGGAGGGCTTGCGGGGGGGGGGGGTAGCGGGAGGGCTTAACCCTTTCATGACCGTAGCGGTATTAACTGCTACGGTCGTGAAGGGGTTAAGTGCACCCGCAACCCCCCCTCCTCCCGCAAGTCCTAAACTCACACCAAGGGCCAAATACCCCCCTCACCCATCCCCACTACACACAATAAAGCGGGCACGGTGGGTTAACCCCTTCATTGCCTTAGCGGCTATCCGCTATGCTAATGACGCAGCATTTTCCGTATTTTTAATAATATTGATCAGGAGCAGGGGGGGGGGGGGTCCATGAGCATTAATTTCTGGCTCAGGGAACCCCCTGCTCACTGTACAATATTATTAAATCTCTCTCTGCTGCAAACACATCTCGCCCCCAGTATGTGCAGTAATTTACTGAACATGTACTGTAGAATAAATGCATAGTTTTATTTATTCGGGTTTATTACACAGTATACTGTTCGGCCGGAAAACATCAGCATACTGTACAGCACAATATTATCCATCGAAATCCCCCCATTAGCCGTTTTCTTTTCTGAGGAAAAACAAAATGAAAGTTTTAATGTACAGTAATGGTCAGCCCCCTAAAGAAGTACCCAGCCTGCCCCACCAAAATATTACGGCAACAATACAGTACTCACCATACTGTATTACTGAATTTCCCATTCAGCTTGCGCCGTCGCCGGGCCACTGTCAGTCCAGCTTTCATCATCACCCACGTCGATAGTTTGCAGAGGGACTAGCCCACCTGTAGTCAGCGGGAAATCGCTTAGGTACATGCAAGCTTCATCAAAACTGGCTGCGAAATCCATCTCAGGGTTGTCACTGACGGCGGGACCATCATTAGAAGCTGGTGCTGGTGCTGGTTCTGGTTCTGGCGCATTGCTTGGCAGGGACTGTCGCTTCTTATTTGGTTTTAACACGACCCTTCGCCTTTTGCCGCCTCCATGATCATAGATACGGGAAAAACCCTGTGACACACACCAATACCCTCCAACAAATTGGGGCTCAATACGGTGAAAACAGGGGTCACTACATAACTTTTTCCTTATTGCATGCTTCCACAAATTAGGAGTTGGCGAAAATCTGTAAAAGTCATAGTTTTCGATAAAATACTGATAAATTTGAACAACTGTTGCCATCTTATCCTCTGTTGCATTAATAGCGGCCCATATCAAATAAGCATAACTTCTGTCAGGTTTTTGGAACACGGGCTGCATTTGAACACTCATGTCTCTGGAGAATAGTGTAAGCGAAAATGGTCTTTGTCTTTATTTAATACAGTATGTAAAGCCTAAATTGATACATTTTTTGCAACGTCTTCCTTCAGTCTCAAGGGCAAGTTACAATAGCATACTGTACTGGGGTAAAGTAACTTTTTTTAAACGAAACAACTGCAAAGCCCACACATTACTTAAGTCATGAGTTTATGCCATCTGGTGGACAAGCGAAACATTGCAGCCTAGTAAATCCTTCTCATTATCATTTAACAGATCAGGCCCCCGTCAGCCAGGCATGAACCGTGGCTGGGAAGGCAAACGCAACGAAGCATGCAAGAGGTGAGCAGCGGCGGATTCCAGGTATCTGCCAGGTCCAAACTGGGCATTTGCTCGAATAAAGTGTGTCGGTGCAGTAAATGTATACATATGCACACGAGAATTAATTGTTGTGAACATGTGACACTAAAATGGCAAATTAGACATGTTGCAGCAAACTTTTTCTACGTCAATCTCATGGTTTTAGCATAATTACATGACTGAGTGTTGCGTTCAGAAGTGGTACATGCATTACACATTACACTAATAATTTACAATTAATGCTTGTACAAAGCTTCACGTTACATCATTGTGAAATATCAGGATTGGCTGCTGAATACACAGAAATAATACTTCTTAGATCAAATGGATACAGCTTGGGAGCCAAGTACTTTAATATGTTAATGTAACACTTTGCATTTTACAGTCACCTGACATCACATAGCTATTTAAAGGACGGCCATTACCTGCTCATTCACAGCTACAGATTTCAAAATGTTGCGCATGTTTAGGAGACGTCGTAACATTCTTTTGCACGAGTGGCTTGCTGATGAAGAGAATGACATAGGGCAAGGGAGGGACAGAGCCAGGGACAGTGACAGGGACAGGCACGCGGACACGACAGGGACAGGGAGAGGGACAGGGAGAGGGACAGGAGATCAGAGGAGAAGACAGAGGAGAGAAGTTGTGGCTCGTCCGCGTGTGTACAGGGAGAGAACCCTGTTAGATGGGATGAGTGACGAGGAGATAGTAAGTCGCTATCGTTTGAGTTCAGCAGCAATCTTATCTCTTTATGAAGAGATAAGGGGAGATTTAGATTTTTTGACAGCCAGAGGTCGTGCAGTCCCTGGGCTTGTTAAAATGCTGTGCTCATTACATTATCTTGCTTCCGCGTCATTCCAGACAACTGTGGGCATAGTGGGCGGGGTCTCGCAATCTACATTCTCGCGGGCCTTTACCCAGTTTCTCTATGCACTCAATAGATGCGCTAGGAAATATATTCATTTTCCTAATGAGCAGACAGAGTGGCTGGAAGTCAGGAATGGCTTTTATACCATAGCAGGGATACCATGTGTGCTGGGTGCAATCGATTGCACCCATGTTGCTTTGATTCCGCTTAGTCAGAGTGAGCATGCTTACCGCAACCGTAAGCACTACCATCCTCTGAATGTACAGGTGGTATGCAATGCCACGATGAAGATAATGCATGTGGTAGCCAAATTCCCTGGTTCCAGTCACGATTCCTCTATCCTGAGGAACTCATCAGTCTTCCATGGTTATGAAGAAGGCCATTTTGGACCTGGTTGGCTTCTGGGTGAGTACATATTTGGATGTTGTAACACAAACCTCATTTTTGTTTAGGAATGGTTTTATTTTAGAATGTTATCACTAATATTACCTTATTTGTGCTCCATTGATTATAGGTGACTCAGGATACGGAATTAGGCCGTGGCTGTTGACCCCGGTGCTAAACCCTCAAACTGAAGCAGAGGAGAGGTACAATGCTGCACATATATCTACGCGATTCGTTATAGAGAGGACATTTGGCCTTCTCAAAACAAGATTTAGGTGTCTCGACAGAACTGGTGGGGCTCTTCAATATAAGCCACAAAAAGTGTCTGATATTATCATTGCCTGTTGCATTTTGCACAATGTGGCACTCAGACATAATGTTTAAAACCAGAGACAGAACATAAAACACAGACAAAGCTCAGTTTTAGCACATCCAGTGAAACTCATACACGGTACAGTGCCTAAATATATATGTATAAATATCTATTAAGTAAAATGGTCTTTTAGTTTTACATTTTTGGCCAAAATTGTTGTAAGCCCCTGAGCCAACTTCACGGCAGACTACAATTCAGGGGTCCCTAACGCTAATATAAATTCTTAATAACCTGTGTAATAACAGGAAGAATGATTTATAGTAAATCTGTCAATATTAGTTGCAAAGTTCTAAGTCTGATTGAAGCCTTTATTAACCTGTACATTACCAGGAAAAGCACTCTGTATTAGAGTTGTCACAACCATCCTGCAAGTAAACAAGTTCCCCTGTATGGAAGATGCTATGGAGTGAGCCCTTAACCATTTAAATGTGGGAGGGGGTGAGCTTCAATTAAGTAGGAGGTTGCCACCCTCCAATCAGCCAAGACTAGCTGAAACACAATTGTAAAATATACTGGACACCTAACAAGCTCCTATTGAACCCCCAAAATAACCACAACATATATATAAGCATATGAGTGTCACAGAGGAGTGCTACTGAGCATGGCAATATATATTTAAAACCAGAGACAGAACATAAAACACAGACAAAGCTCAGTTTTAGCACATCCAGTGAAACTCATACACGGTACAGTGCCTAAATATATATGTATAAATATCTATTAAGTAAAATGGTCTTTTAGTTTGACATTTTAGGCCAAAATTGTTGTAAGCCCCTGAGCCAATTTCACGGCAGACCACAATTCAGGGGTCCCTAACGCTAATATACATTCTTAATAACCTGTGTAATAACAGGAAGAATGATTTATAGTAAATCTGTCAATATTAGTTGCAAAGTTCTAAGTCTGATTGAAGCCTTTATTAACCTGTACATTACCAGGAAAAGCACTCTGTATTAGAGTTGTCACAACCATCCTGCAAGCAAACAAGTTCCCCTGTATGGAAGATGCTATGGAGTGAGCCCTTAACCATTTAAATGTGGGAGGGGGTGAGCTTCAATTAAGTAGGAGGTTGCCACCCTCCAATCAGCTTATATATATGTTGTGGTTATTTTAGGGGTTCAATAGGAGCTTGTTAGGTATCGAGTATATTTTACAATTGTGTTTCAGCTAGTCTTGGCTGATTGGAGGTGGCAACCTCCTACTTAATTGAAGCTCACCCCCTCCCACATTTAAATGGTTAAGGGCTCACTCCCTAGCATCTTCCATACAGGGGAACTTGTTTGCTTGCAGGATGGTTGTGACAACTCTAATACAGAGTGCTTTTCCTGGTAATGTACAGGTTAATAAAGGCTTCAATCAGACTTAGAACTTTGCAACTAATATTGAAAGATTTACTATAAATCATTCTTCCTGTTATTACACAGGTTATTAAGAATTTATATTAGCGTTAGGGACCCCTGAATTGTGGTCTGCCGTGAAGTTGGCTCAGGGGCTTACAACAATTTTGGCCAAAAATGTCAAACTAAAAGACCATTTTACTTAATAGATATTTATACATATATATTTAGGCACTGTACCGTGTATGAGTTTCACTGGATGTGCTAAAACTGAGCTTTGTCTGTGTTTTATGTTCTGTCTCTGGTTTTAAATATATATTGCCATGCTCAGTATCACTCCTCTGTGACACTCATATGCTTATATATATGTTGTGGTTATTTTGGGGGTTCAATAGGAGCTTGTTAGGTGTCCAGTATATTTTACTCAGACATAATGTACACGCAGACATAGGTGAGGCTTTGGTAGAGGAGCATCCCACCAATGTACCAGCTGAAAATGAACAAACAGCCAGTGGTGCCGAGACACGCTAGAATGTCATAAATACTTTTTTTTCTTGTAAGTAAATACATATATGTTCCTAGTACTACTTTTATATATTAATTATGTTATATTAACACTACATTTTTTAACATAACCTTCTGTTAGGACACAGATGAATATGGGTTGCACACCTTTCTCTTCTCTGCTGTGTGGACAAAGGCATGTGGCACCGGTATGTTATTCTTGCACAGGTTATATAATCCTTCTTCGAATGTAAATTATTTGTGTGTATGTGAAAACAACAGGTGTAACAAATGAGTAATTTCGTAACATTGTGTTGTTGATTATGCAAACACAATACACATAGTATGGCCATAGTCATTCATTCTTGCAGTATGGTTACATACAATGTTATTGTTACACTGTAACATGCGCATCAATATGATGTGTACACCAGCCTGCTTTTCATATTTTATGTGACAAAATACACATTGTGTTTCATATGTAACACCAAATAGACACATTGGTGTGTTGCTTACGTTAATGAAGATGTCATGTCAATGTTTGCAATTTATATATTGTTCCATTTTTTTATAGGTATATCTCCTCTATGACTGATCATGGTATGTATATGAAGTGACATTTGTCATAAGATGTGCCTACCTCTATATACGTATAATTATAGGATGTATAAATACCAAAATAGTTGTCAACTTCAAATCTTACATACATCTCGTTTCTGTATCATGTACATGCGTTTAGCTACTATTGAGGTTTCATGTGCATTGTATTTGAAAATTATTAGTGACATGACATCACATTTAATGTATGTTCCCTTAAAATTTCCATTAATCTAATATAGGGGTGGGTGGAGAGAAGGGGATAAATGCTGCTAGTTTTTTCCTTAGGGGTGGTGATTAATCACGGATGCACATGAGTGATCATAACACTCCATGCATGAATGCCTGTAATCACACCAATGCTTTGTACATCTTATATGTTGCAATGTATGTGATTAGTAATGGTATCAATTATTTGTAAAGATTAGTTTTACATTGTCACATGTGTATGTATAAGTCACACATGTGTGTTGATGTGACCTACATGTAACAAGTGTCAAACTGTTAACACAAAGCAAAATATTTCACACATTTATTAGTAATTTTGCATAATTCATTTCACCCAATGACAATGTTGTTAATATAGTTATAATGTCATTCACGTCAGTTCATCATTATTATGATGATCATTTACAAGTATTCTCAACATATGAACGTCAATCACGTGCACATTTGCATAGGCACACTTTTCAAGACAACTGTTTGTGTCTGTATCAATTTGTGTATGATGCATGTATAACACCGTCAAATGATAACATCAGGTTTATGATGTTAGCTTATATCATCATACTCACTTTACTATGTATGTGTTGAACGTTTACTAAACACAGTAAAATATAGTTAGTTTGGTAAATTAAATATACACAGAAACTTACATGTTTACATGGTCTGTACCTAATAGTCATAACATCATGCATTATAGTTGAGCACTACATCTTGGCATTAAAATTATTTGCCACACTCCAAAATTTTTTTAACAACATCCCCATGTAACATGAGAATTTTTACATGAAATGGCTACTTGGTTTTAAGTCTCCTTTACATAGTTTCTACAGTCATACGTTCCATTATACAATATACTACACTAATGTGTTTGCAGAGTGGCAATGGTTGTTATATATTAAACAGAGCATGGCATATAATGTTAGTACAAAATAAAGAACACACATAAAATTTACAAACTGCACTGTTTAGCAACATCATTATGTTAATTAAGTGGTTATGAAATATAGGCATAACCGGATCACATTTTGTATTGTTTGTTAATATGCACTGCAAGCATTATAAAAATTGTTGCATACTGCACCGACACACTTTATTCGAGCAAATACCCAGTATGTACCTGGCAGATACCTGGAATGCGCCGCTCCTCACCTCTGACAAGCCCCGTTGTGTTTGCCTTCCCAGCCTGGGTTCATGCCTGGCTGACGGGCGGCTGATCTGTTAAATGATAATGATTAGGATTTAATAGGCTGCAATGCTTCGCGTGTATACCAGATGGCATAAATTCATGAATTGTAATGCAGTATATATATATATACTGTGCAGTATTGCAGCCAGCGGGAATAAAATGCTTCAATCCCTGCCTTGAAAATACCTCAATGCACTCGGGCAGAAAACAGTCACAAACCTCAATACACCCGGGTATACCCGAATTCGTGGGACTAGCCGAGCTCGAATAAAGTGTGTCGCCAGTGTATGTAGTATATTAGTCGGTCGCTCCTCCTCACAATCATCTCATATAACGTTTGACTCTTCTGAAATCATACATTGATCCCATTGATTCTTCCCCGACATCTCTGAAATACAGCAAACAGATGATGGTCACAGATGGCACCTTTATATATGTGTAGCCGTGACAACGCGTTACACATCTCTATATGATTGTGTATATCCACGCGTTATTCACTTATATGTTAGAAGTGCAAGGTTACAAGTAAATATCATTATGTATCCTTTTGTTAATTGTATAGCATGCATAACTATGGATATGATCTTTCCGTTGGCAGTATACATAATAATGTGCGCGCACATCTTAATTTGCGCACGCACTTCACGATTGGGTCGACTAAGTGTTAGCGCATGCGCTAAACAATGTGTACGCTGTGCGTTCAATAAATGTTGTTACTAGCATTAAGCATATAAAATTTCTTTCAAATCCAATGAACGCGAAACTACATTCATTCTAAACACGTACTTCTATAATCTTTTTAAACGGACGTGTGTGGACGGAAACAATGGGCGATCACCCAATGAGCGAATACAATACGTGTGACGTCATGTTAAGGCAGCGTGAAGTGCACGCAAACAATCCTCCCACTGAATTAACATTGGGCTACCGCACTGTGAACGCCCACAAACACAGACACGCGCGCATGACACAGTGCAGTGACCGTAACAATAACAAACGGACACAGCCAATAGGCTTTGATGCGCGCACGTCGGTTGGGGGCGAGGCTTACACTCGTAATCCTTTTTAAGGACGCCTTGGCACATGACAAGTGTCCCACGTCATATGTGGCCGACCCTCTTTTGTTAGATGTTGCATGAAAAAAAAAGAGGTGTGTGTTATAGTTATGGTAACATGTTGCAATGATATGTTTTAAGAGATTGGTAACGGAATAAATATACCTAGTTTCCTATGTGTACTAATGTTTCTGGTTGTAATATATTATAATAGGAAACAATGTGTTTGTGAACGCTACATGTTATGCTGTCTGCAATGTTACGCTGTATCCACGCATTTAGCGTAAAAATGGTGAATAGAAAAAAGTTTAAACTTTTAACGGTGAGCCAACGCATAACAATTATTATATTTACCATTCTTGTAGAAGTAACACTTCGTTTGGCTGTAACTGGTCGCTCCAGAAAGACAATGCATTTTCATCCATGGTTGAGGCAACCGTTGAATCCTGTAGGACACACATCTCCATGAGGCGCTCATAGGAATCGGCACTGCCTTCTTCAAACAATACGTCCGGAGGTACGTACAGTTCTTGGTTTTGCCATTCTAATGTGTTTTGACCAAAAAGGTTTGGAAAAACATCATTGTAGTTATGTTCATCTTGCATCTGTGCTTCAGGAATGGAGGGTGCAAATATTGCAGCAGGTATTGATTCAGACGAAACAGTAGTAGCGGATCCATTGCTATTGGTATTAGGAATAAATTTGCTACTTATCAGAAGATATGTGCTATGTTCCATGGTAATTTAAAATTGTGGTGCAATCTGCCAAAATCCATACCTTTCATGTAGGTTATCCTGGACACGTTCAAAACATTCATTTGTTGATAAAGTGAATCGTACAGATGATTTAAAATTTCCAGCACGGCACGGGTCTTGGTAATATGGATATTTACTTCTGATCAAGTCATAGATCTGCCCCACGTTGGCTTTGTGTTGTTCAGTTGATATGATGGCCTCTGCTATCATTATTTTATAAGATTTATGCGGATGGCTGTTCAATGTTGTATTCTCTGCCATTGCTGCGTCTCAATGTGTGAAACTTGAGTTGTAGGTTTTTTCTTCTGAATGTGAAACTATTTAAATGTTATCTTTTGTGGGTTTTTGTCAAGGTCAGACTTCAAGTTCCATGTTTCACTCCTTTTTTAAACCACCAATTTGAATGTGTAGAAATAATTGGCACACATTTTTTGGTTAAGATTGACTTTTCACTGTGAAAGTAACATTGTTTTTTACTTAATCTACATTCTCAAAACAAGTGTAGGATTTTAATTAAAAAACAATGTGGGTGAGAAATTCTACAGTGTTGGCATTATGAAAAAACTGGCTACACTGACATATAATGAGATATACACACACACCTGCTAATGTTTTTCTCTGTCTTTTTTTCAACATTTCACTGTGTGTATCTTTCTGTCTGGTTAACTCTCTGTCTGTCTCACACAGTTTGACTATGTGTGTATATCTAGATAGAGATATATATATATATATATATATATATATATATATATATATATATATATATATATATATATATATATATATATATCATAAACACATATACATATGTATATTTTAAAATAGATATGTATATGTCTCAAAAACCAACAATGAAATATATATATATGTGTGTGTGTGTGTTACGGTATTTAAGGCCTTATATGTAAACAGGGATTATTATATTGCTCAGACTTATTTAAAGGTTTAAACATTACAGGGTAAGTATGTTTGAGGGCCTATTAGAGTCAGCTGTGTCCAATTTTGAGTTAACATCAAACAAGGCCTTTTGTGAGTTTACAAGGCCTGTAGTGTTACAACATATAATATATCTATTTAATCCAGTTCTACACTGAACATATTGATGGCAGTAAGTAGGCCTTGTATGAAACCTATTTAAATGGTGATCAAGGTGAGTGAATTATGTGCTTCATAATATTAGGCCCATATTGTTAAAGGGTCAGATCATGTATATTTCACTAACATAAGGACTGTTTTCTTTCAATACTGTGTTTTCACAAGGAAGCAACATATATACTGTATATATTGTGTTAAAAAAACTCTAGACAAATTTACATGTTTAAAACATATATATATATATTAGTTATACACTGTATGTGTGTGTGTGTGTGTGTGTGTGTACATATATCCATAGATACTACATATATATTACTACACATTCCAAGATATGTTATTGTAACCAGTACTCATATATGATGAAAGGCCAACATTAAGAAGCTTCAAGGAAGGTAAAGGTAAGTAATATTTGACAGTTCATCCTGCACAAAACTGAAATGTAAGATGTTAGCAGTTAAATATATATTTATTTTAACTTGCATGTGAATAATATTAACATGCAATGATTACCTAAATTACCTACCAAACACACCCAAATACAATCTTTTGCAGCTAAGTGAATGTCAGCTTCTCTAAACATTACACACTTGCAATGTTGGACCATTACTGAACAGATGATTAATACATAAATATTAATTACATTATGCATTCATTCGGACTGTGAATATTTCCAAACCTTCACGTGTACAAGGACATACTTGAATGTTTGGAAACAACAGGTCTTGATCATACATACAATATTCATTAGATAATCTCAAGTCAACAAAACAAGGCCAAATACAGATTTAATTAATTATAACATTTATTCTTTTTTTTCCTTTTGAGACCGAGTCACAGGCCTGCTTGTTGTCGGTTGGGTTTTTTTTTCCGTTTGGCAACAACTTTAAGCAAAACAGAGCCTGTTTGACTGGCCTGTGGAACTTCACGGGCAGGGGTTGTGGCCTGTGACACTTCACGGGCAGAGCTTGTGGCCAGTGACACTTCACGGGCAGGGCTTGTGGCCAGTGACACTTCACGGGCAGGGCTTGTGGCCAGTGACACTTCACGGGCAGGGCTTGTGGCCAGTGACACTTCACGGGCAGGGCTTGTGGCCAGTGACACTTCACGGGCAGGGCTTGTGGCCAGTGACACTTCATGGGTAGGGCTTGTGGGCAGTGGCAGTTGTGAACAAGTTGGTACACAGTGCACAACTGATGCTTGCTCCGTTTCATGTTTATGTTTTTTAGTTTGTTTCCAAAAACTGGTCAGTAGTAACTGCTTGTGCATTTTTCTTTTTGGTGCCTCCTTTGTAGGTGTCAGCTCCAGATTTTCTACAGATGGCAGCGGTTGGATGTTGAGGAGAACATGCACAGAACTTTCAGCTACTGTACCGGTAACATTCTGTACCGACCTGGGGAATGAAGATCAGATGCATGGGGTGAAAAAGTAGCAGCATCTAAAGATCCTTCCTCTGATGGGTTAAAGTTGAAATGATGTGCTGTTGTAGTCATTCTCAAGTGATTAGCTTGGGTTAGCTGAACAACTACTGCTTCTAATGTCGTGTTTAATTTTTGTATCTGTTTAGGAACTTCAATGAAGACTCTGTGGAAATGTGACAATTGTGATATCATTTCTTCCTGCAGTGATATCATCCTTTCGTGCACTGACATCAGATCTGAATGGCGACGATTTTCTGCTTCAACAATTTTTTATTCAGAAGCTGCTATTGCTGCGTATGTGTTACTTGCTGGAGGAATTGCCTGTGTTACTCTTTGAATAGGAACCTCTTCATGGTCACTTGATTGCATTTCTGTGTCTTTGGCATCATCATGTTCTAAAAATAAATGAACACATGATGAAATGGCATTCTAATGTCTGCTGTTTTACTATGTAATTATACACTGTCATGACAACTAACACCTAACATGTTTCCATACGTTTTATGACGTCACATTAAAATGTACCTTGACTTAAGAATTATGTTTCGACCCAGTGTGAAATAAGAATGAATGAAAGGTTGTTCAAACCTCACAACTCCTACATGATACTTTACATCACAAACACAATACATGTTCTCTTAAAAAACTTCATTTTCAATGACACTAAGTGATCCAATTTAAATAACATGTCAAAAACAATTAATTAACATGACAACATAACATATAGAAATTAACATATTATATGTTCTGCACCACATACACTCTTCTTCCAGGTGCGATGAGCTGCATGACCCCGGTGAAGACACTTGTTCAGTCTCAGGTGACACATGTCCTCCAGGAGCAACTATATAGAAAAATAACATCAGTTGTTAATTGACGTGTACATAATGAACATTGAGTTAGTGTATCTTGAGTATTTATGGCTAACTAACAGCATCACTTCATGAACTGAAAATATGTGTGTGGCAAACTGAACATTATTCGTTTTAATAACAATGTACATGCCAGTGTACTTTGGACTTTTTAGTTCACTAACATACAACATACAATGTTTATGCAGTAATGCGTTAGCAACATATTATTAATATTGGACATACCCTGCATATGTTGTGCAGTAATATCACAATAATAATGTACATCACTATCATGAGATCAACGTTGACAATGCTTATCATTAAGTAGGTAATATTGGAAAAGTTATTGTTTTTGTTACAGGATATGTGTGCTACATTAATAGAAGCTGTTGCAGGGCTGAATGTGGCTGCCACTCAACAACACAACACATGCAGTGTGTCGCTCACAGATGCTACTGGTGTCATAATGTGGTGTTGATATAAGTTGAACAATAGATCTGAGTGAACGAATGTGTAACGTACAGTTTGATACATAATGGTTTGGTGGGTGAATTTGTACATAGAGTTACCATTTCAAATGACTGTGATTAACTTCTCTTTAGCTTGTCAGGTTTTAAGAACTGTAGTCCCTCCCCCAAAAACTAAAATCACCCTGACCTTTCAATTAATTCAAGCAGCAGAAAATGGTGTCAACAAAGTTGACCATAACATGACCCTGTTATTTGGCTGTGTGCACAACCCCACCCCCTGAGTTCACGTGTATGCTGTGATGACATATTAATTGCAGCTGCTTGAACACAATGGTAGATGAGCTAAATAGTAGTCTGAAGTGTGCTACCTATGAACACAATTACATAACATATGCAACGTGTGCCTCATTATGCTCTCTGTATATGAGATGAAGCAAAAAAGGACCTTTTTCTAAACAAAAGCAAATGTGTTAGTGCAAGTGATGTTTGTTGGCCGTTGCATGCAATATCTTCAATGCATGATTTCAAGAGGCAGTAATGTCTTGTTTGTAGGTGTTAAATAAATTAAATATAAATGACTATTATATATATATGTATGTATTGCAACAGTACATATTAATGTTTGCTCATTTGCATGTCTTAGACATGTGTGCAACCCTGTTGTTCCCCATATTCGGCCAGCATAAATTGCTTCCACTGCAGCAAAGGATTGTGGGAGATGACATGCAAATGATCACGCAGTGCCACGTTATATATTATTTAGTGATTGTAGTAGGACAACGAAATATAAATATATATTGATAGATATATATATATAGAGAGAGAGACATATATACATATATAGATGTAGGTATGCTTCTATTTGGAAGAAAGTATAAATAGCAGCGGAAATATAGAAAATAACTGTAACCTACGACACGCCTAGTACAGTAACATTTCTCACCTGGTGGAAATTCTGACGCATAAATTCCGATGTCTCTGTCACCGGCCAAACCCTCAACGACGACGGGAAGTAATTTTTCCCGAAGCTGCTCCTCCAATGGAGTTAAGATGAGACATTGTGCTAGCGGCCCACCTCCAGTGCCAGAAGCATGCAAGCGTTGTTGTTGTATTTTTCTTTTTAATTTTGCCCTAATATCGTCAAAACTCTTGCGACAATTATTCCAGTCCCTGACACAATTCCTCACACGCATTCACACCAAGTAGTATTTGTTTCCATTTTTCTGTTTTGGATGCTGAACTTGTCCGCGCTTGAAATACATTCAAAATATATGACGTTAATTCTTACTAATAAAACGAACCATTTCCTACAATGCTAGCTGTTCCAAGAGATACCAAACATGCTTGTTTAGGTGTAATATGTGTAGGACATGAGCATTCACTTGTAAACATAGACATGTAATGAAGCTTGCATTAATATTGTATGAAGTTTGCACAAATTGAACAACTGAGTGTTCTTGTCGTTGTACAGCATGATTAAAATATGTGTTTACAACAAAAGTTACATTGATAGATATTATGGACCCATATTTGCATATTATGACACCTCACATGACCTACGATTACATGTATTTGAAGAATGAATGCAAAGGTAGACTTACATACTAAATGGCCAAACAGACTGTCATAGTGCTCCAGAATCCCAGTGACAAGAGCTGTGTTTTCGTTGTCATTGAAGCGAGGATTACGTGGCTGCTCCACACGTTTCTTCCGAGCAGGTTTAGGCTCAGAGCTTGGCTGGTGCTGACTGGGCTCTCCTTCTTCCAATGGAAGAGACTCCAAAAGCGGGCCACCAGCAAGCACGCCACCACCAGACACCCCATCAGCAACTGAGCCACCAGCAGCACTCACACTCACATCAACAGCACTCGCACTCCCAGCAACAGCACTCGCACTCCCAGCAACATCACTCTCCTGAACCGTATATTCACTCCGACGCGTACTAGGACGTCTATCAGTACCACTGACACCAGCATCACTCTTCCCACGCCTTGCGGCCATACTTCTAGTACTCACAAAAAACAGAAAACAAATGTAAAGCCAATCACACTAAACACTTACACATACAAAACAAGACAAAGAAGTAAACAAAACAACAAAGGACAAAGCTCTCACAATACACAACAACTCTCTCAATCAATATGCAAATATTAAATCGCCCAGCTCTGTGCGTCTCTCTCTCTCTCACTCCCAACAACACAGAGAATGATTAACAGTACACGTTGCCTTTAAATAGGCCGCGTTATCCAATACTAGCTTGCTTCGCCTGATTCATCAAGAAGTTTGATTGGCGAACCTAACAGCACCCCGCCATGCACGCCGATACACCTGTGTGTGATCGGCAAATCATCGTGAGAGTGGGCGGAAATGTTTTCGACTTGATTCTGAAGGGATTCGGCACTTACTGCATACGGAGAGGGAAAATCGCCAACATCATGCCAAATCGGTAAGCTTGGCCATTGCACTTTTTTGGCGCTTACTGCATAGAGCCCTTAGTTAGGTTATGGTGGGTAAAAAAAGTGACAAAAACCCTCCACAGCAAAGCATACAGCAAATGGAAATATTACTGTATGATCATTTGCATGTCTTAGACAGGTCTGCAACCCCGCATTTCACCATTATCACCCAGCACAGAGCACTTCCACTGCAGCAAGGAATTCTGGGAACTGACATGCAAATGAGCACACAGTGCCACCTTTTGCTTCAAAACCATTCAACATATTTCCCCTATAGGCTTAAGCTTGCTGCATGTTCACAGCTTTGAGCACAGCCAGGGTTAAGATGCATAGCCAGTAAAGCCACGCACAGACAGACAGACAGTTTCGACCTTAATGGGTCTCTTCAGTATGGGGTTGGTTATACTGGCTATGCTAAATGAAGCAGGGATCAGTTTTACCATACTTAGTTAAGTTATGGTGGGTAAAAAAAGTGACAAAAACCCTCCACAGCAAAGCATATAGCAAATGGAAATATTACTGTATGCTCATATGCATGTCTTAGACTGGTTTGCAACCCCGGCTTTCACTATTATCACCCAGCACACAGCACTTCCACTGCAGCAAGGGATTATGGGAAATGACATGCAAATGAGCACACAGTATGCGTCTTAACCCTGGCTGTGCTCAAAGCTGTGACCATGCAGCAAGCTTAAGCCTATAGGGGAACCATGTTGAATGGGTTTGAAGCAAAAATTGGCACTGTGTGCTCATTTGCATATATATATATATATATATATATATATATATATATATATATATATATTGTGACAAACGCCCCTCTTTTGTAGTGCTGACGTCTGTCTGGGTTCTTCCCGACACAGTCTTCTAGGGTTATTTAATACAAAAACAGGATCATGCAAAGTATTAAGCTGCTTAACTCAGGCTTCTGCCTGCTTTATTTTCATCCAAGTAAGGTACTGCAGCTTTAACATGTGTAGGTTAGAGGTACTCAGATACTTTCATTCAGCAGTTCACTCATTTCATTGTTACAGTATTTCCCACACTGTTATTTCAAATAAAAAGAAACCAAATTATATAAACAAAATCCTATCCCTCTCAGGGATCTAACTACACATAGAATCAGTCTCTCTAACAGCTGCTGGCCAACTAACCTGGTTCCCCAGCTTAAAACAATGCTCTCTCATTTAGGGTCACTTAGATACAGCACAGTTTTTTAGCAACAGCAGTAAACATTTGTTTGGTCTTATCTGTTCGTGGTGGGAACTCGGTCCCGTGTCCAGGCAAATCCTCTGGTACTGTGATACTTGGAGGAGCCGTCAACCCCGATACTGGATGCAGGGGAGCAGCGATACCCCCAGCCTCCAGGCTCCAAGGAGAGAGAGAGAAATGCAAAACCTCTCTGCTCTAAATACCTGTGCATGTGATTAGAAGAGCAGGTGAGGGAGAACTAGAGCCATGGTAATCTGTGGTCTGGATTTTCCATCCAGCTGCCTGAGTTAATGGGAAGCTGTGGAACGGATCATTTGTAACTATTCCTGCACTTTCTGCTCTAAAATGGGCAGAAAGCTGCCTAACATCTTTGGACTATGTCACATATCCCCCTCCCCAGCTCACACCTACTGGGGTGAGCGGCCATGGACCTCACTGGGGTGAGGGTCCTATCTGAAATACTTGAGCTAACTCCTCAGTACAACATTAAGTATTCACATGACACGAATATGAACTTTTCCACGGCAATTATGGACAATAGGTTTCGTCATAAGAGACTATACTTGGCAAACATATTTTTTTTTTTTTTGTTGCTCTCTATTAGGGAACTATTTTGAAAAATAAATGTCTAGCACACATTCTTGCAACCCAGGATCTGCTAAATATATTCACAAAACCAGACAATTTCTATTACCTCCCTGGGTTTTTCTACTCTAGAATATGAACCTCATTATAAATTTACCAACCGAAAAGGGCATTTTTTTTTTTTTTTTTTTTTTCCATATTGTAAGCAACCAATATTTTTTTTTTTTTTTCTTATACTACAGCCTTGTAATCTTAAGGGCCATCAACCCTGTATATTAATTTGTAGTTTAGCTACATTTTCAACACAGAGAACCAATATAACATTGTAATATTGACCAAATGCTTATTTGCAAAGTTAAGTGTCCGTGACATAGTCCACACGTGTAATAAAAAAAAAAATCGGTCAGTTCCCCCAAACATTTTTTTTTTTTTTTTTTTTTTTTGACTTCCAGTCTATTGCATCCTTTGACTTTATTTCATAGCCCGCTGCAACCTGCAAATGACTGGACTGTTTCTTTAGCTTCTGATGAGACCCTTGGACCAGATTCTCTTGGCTCCACAGTGTGGTCCAGATTGGTGAGATATGGAACTATTCAGGCGCCGTGTTAACCTTCGTTGTTTTTTCTTTTCAATCTTTGATTTCCCTTTTGTGGCCATTACCAGGCCTTTGGGTTTTGGAGACCTAGTTGCCTCTGTACAAACGTAGTCCATATTAACCATGTCATCAGGATCTGTCAACAAGTTTGTTTTTTCAGGAACTGCCACCCACTTGGCTAAAACATCTTCTGTGTTGTCCTGGGTGTGTCCACTAGTTTGATAATCTTCTGGACAACGTAAATGAAATTGAGGATCTGGATTTTTGAATTCCAGATCAGGGAGAATATTCTCAGGAGGGTGCCTATCTGTTTCTGGAATAACAGCAGCACAATCAAAGTCAATTCTTTCTCCTTCCTCTTTGTCATCAGTGAGGGCATTGAGTTTACTTTCCCTGGTCTCCTTTTGTGACCGTGTCTCTTTTAGCCTTGGAATCTCTTTCTCCAACTTCATCTTTATAGCAAATCGTAATATTGCAACAGCATTGAAGATACACGTATAGGAACGTACAGCTTGCTTGGTTAGGAGGTAGGATTGATAGCCCGACTGAACCACTTTAGCCGCTTCTCCCATGTCCGTCATCTGTTTCAGAGCGAGGTTTAACTCTGTTTCATTTTCTCTATTCTTGACCTGCAGCTGCAGGTGCTCCTTCCGGGTCTTGTCCAGCTCCAGCTGCAGCCGGGCCCCCTCATTTGCCGTGTGGTCCAGCTGCTTGTAGATATCGGCCATCTCGCTTTTATAGCGCAGTGTCAGGCAAACCACCTGACGGACGGACACCTCCTCTCTCTTGGCGCACTGTATCTCGCGCTCAGCCATCTGCTTCTGCAGCTCTTCAACCTGATCGTGCCAGACCTCCCTCAGGGTCTTCACCTCTTTCTGGTGCTTGCTCTGGGTTTGCATCAGCGCCTCCATTTTTTGGAGCTCTGCAGTTTGTGTCGCCTGGATCGCCGCTGATTCTGTATTCTGCAGTGCTTCCTGCATTTCTAACTTTTCCTGGATCAATTGCTTCTCCACTTTTTCTGCTTGGTGAAGCTTCTCATCACCTTCACTGATCTGGTCAGTCAAGTCTGAATTTTTCTGTGTCAGACTTACATTCTCTCTTTTTACAGTCTCTAAATTACTCAGGGTATTCTCATAGGTTTTCTTCAATGTACACAGCTCTGTGCTGCGAGCGTAGACCTCATGGCGTGAGAGTTCCAGCTCTGCTTTAAGCGCGCTAGCCTCTTGCCGAGAAACCCCCAACTCTGTGATGAAGTTTTGCACATCTTTCTGGGACATCTCATAGCATAGTTTCCAGTCAGTTCTTGTTTTCTTTGATTCGCTTGGCTCTCTGCCTATGATGGTAGCAGTAGCCTTTGTCATCTCTAGGCGTGTCGTCATTCCTGGGACGATTGTGCCAGGCCCTATGGGCTGTTGCTCATCTCGGCGCCTTTCTGACGCATGTCCTGACAGTGCAGGTTCAAGTGGCTCGGTCACTTCCCCTGTGACTTGAGGAACAGTTTTCTTTCTTTTTGCTTTATTAGCTCCAGAGATATCAGTGGTACTGGGCACACACTCACTGGTATCAGCTTCCACATCTTGCTTGCACTCACAGGGCGTTGCTTGCTTTTGCAGCTGTTTGTCTTTATAATATTTTGGGGCACACATCTTCCATGTGACCTACTTCACGACAGGCCCAGCATACTAAATTCATCTGTGGGTACGGCTCTCCTCCAGGGTCGTGATCATAGTATGGCCTGAAGGGACACTGTTTTGTATGGTTACGTACATTACACAACAAACATTTCACGTCGGCCATTTTAGAAACCCGGCAGGGACAATTTGCTAGCTGCAATTTCACTTACTTCAGCAGCTTACATACAGCACTTGCTAGCTGCAAATTCACTCACTTCAGCAAAAGGCATAAGCTTTACAAACAGCACTTGCTAGATGCAAATTTTTTTTTTTTCTTCAGCAAAACATTTTGGTTTTCTGTTTGGGTTCAGGGTGCTATTGCATCCACACTTCGCACATTCTCTGTGTATGCTAGAAGCACAACTGATATACACAGCGGGACAGACTTCACTCATAGCATCTGTACTTTAGTTCAGCTGGGCGGCCATTTTAACCCCCCGCATTTATTTGCAAACCCACAGACTTTTTAGTGTCTGCCCGCATTCTCCACCATATGTGACAAACGCCCCTCTTTTGTAGTGCTGACGTCTGTCTGGGTTCTTCCCGACACAGTCTTCTAGGGTTATTTAATACAAAAACAGGATCATGCAAAGTATTAAGCTGCTTAACTCAGGCTTCTGCCTGCTTTATTTTCATCCAAGTAAGGTACTGCAGCTTTAACATGTGTAGGTTAGAGGTACTCAGATACTTTCATTCAGCAGTTCACTCATTTCATTGTTACAGTATTTCCCACACTGTTATTTCAAATAAAAAGAAACCAAATTATATAAACAAAATCCTATCCCTCTCAGGGATCTAACTACACATAGAATCAGTCTCTCTAACAGCTGCTGGCCAACTAACCTGGTTCCCCAGCTTAAAACAATGCTCTCTCATTTAGGGTCACTTAGATACAGCACAGTCTTTTAGCAACAGCAGTAAACATTTGTTTGGTCTTATCTGTTCGTGGTGGGAACTCGGTCCCGTGTCCAGGCAAATCCTCTGGTACTGTGATACTTGGAGGAGCCGTCAACCCCGATACTGGATGCAGGGGAGCAGCGATACCCCCAGCCTCCAGGCTCCAAGGAGAGAGAGAGAAATGCAAAACCTCTCTGCTCTAAATACCTGTGCATGTGATTAGAAGAGCAGGTGAGGGAGAACTAGAGCCATGGTAATCTGTGGTCTGGATTTTCCATCCAGCTGCCTGAGTTAATGGGAAGCTGTGGAACGGATCATTTGTAACTATTCCTGCACTTTCTGCTCTAAAATGGGCAGAAAGCTGCCTAACATCTTTGGACTATGTCACAATATATATATATATATATATATATATATATACTCCCCTGCAGATGGACCCCTCAATTGGAAGATCTTTACCCTTTGGACATTTTACTATCACAGTGTGGCATGGATGGTCTCATGGACTATGGTAACTGATGTGAACTGTTAACCATTGTGATCCCATACTAACAGTCTCATTTTGGTACTGTGCCTGGTTTGCCTTGATTATACCAACTGCATTTATGGTGTATGTATATAATATATGTATTTAACATCAGCATGTATTAGGCAATTTGGTGCATGTGTTACCTATGCTTGCTGTGTGGTTTAGTATTTACTAGGGGTGAGGCTGGGCTTGTAGGTTCAAGGGGTTATTGTTAACCCCTTGTTCTACATATATTTTGTGCCTATAGGTTTGTTTTTTTTCCCTTGCCTTGGGTATTAGGGGTCCATCAGTATATTCATAGTGGATTTCCCCTGTCTGATACATATACTATCACACGAGGATGTCAGGGTTTGTTTTAACAATTTTTGTATTTTATGTTTGATTATTTGTGCTGTTAAATAAATCATAATTTTCTTTGATATTTTTTCTGAGTATACTTGAGTGCTGAGTTGGGACGCTTTTCTTTCTCTTTTCATTGTTTTATATATATATATATATATATATATATATATATGTAGTCAGGTATGGAGATTAGCACTCACGTTTTGATGCAGGAGGTAGATGCTTGTTCTATAGGTAGTATGTAGACATATGGTGACCAGGGGATCCTGATAGCCAAAGAAGACAGCACACTGCAATGTTGATATCAAAAAAGTGTATTACGTGACACAGGGCCGCCAATGTTTCGGTCCTTCCAACGGGATCTTCCTCAGGGCAGTACACCTCAGACTGACACAAGCACCCATATATACCCCTTAACACATAATAAAAAACACCTGACAACAATCAAGAAAATCCAAATTGCAATCCCAGATACAGCCCACATTGCTTAACAGCCAATCCAACATACTGACACTGGCTAGCACCAATGAAATAGCCTGATCTAGACACAAGTGCAATTAGTCACATGTTAAGTAGTGACATCACAGTATCTCCTATCTAAGTAACCATGACTACATAAAGCATACCGTTATATATTTAAATGCACATGAATGGTTAAAAAGCACAAGAATGGTAGAAATACATATGAAGTAATGCCCATAGCGGCTGCTTGCCCTCAGTACTGTAGATGCATGTTAAAAATACTATTATACTTTCCCATAAAAGCATACCTTAGTGTGGATGGTCCTAGGGAACGTACAACCTGTCTGATAAGCAACAATCAGGGGGGAACGGCCAGTTAGCAGTATATTACCCCCCCTCCTTATACAACAGGTCAGGCAAGCGATCAGTTCAAACGAACGCGCTGCCAGCATGTGAGATACTGCTAACTGGCCGTGATTCAGCGGTGATTCCCTGCACTGGCAGACACTAAATCTCGCGAGAGCCGAGCCGCGTCACACACCGCGTCATACACCACGTCCAACCACGTGACACGGAAGCAATCGCGATTGCGGAGAGGACTGGTAATCGGCGCTTCTACACACGAGTGTGAGAGACTCGCTAATCACTCTCTACTGCTTGTTATTTACTCACAAAATGTGAGTTGATTACTTATATTTTTACAGAGTCTATTTTAGATTAAAAGGTTTTACACATATACACTGGCGACACACTTTATTCGAGCTCGGCTAGTCCCACTAATTCGGGTATACTCGGGTGTATTGAGGTTTGTGACTGTTTTCTGCCCGAGTGCATTGCGTTATTTTCCAGGCAGGGATTGAAGCATTTTATTCCCGCTGGCTGCAATACTGCACAGTATATATATATATATACTGCATTACAATTCATGAATTTATGCCATTTGGTAGACACGCGAAGCATTGCAGCCTATTAAATCCTAATCATTATCATTTAACAGATCAGCCGCCCGTCAGCCAGGCATGAACCATGGCTGGGAAGGCAAACGCAACGGGGCTTGTCTGAGGTGAGGAGCGGCGCATTCCAGGTATCTGCCAGGTACATACTGGGTATTTGCTCGAATAAAGTGTGTCGCAGCAGTACTGTTCCCTTCCATTATTTCCTCCCCACCACTCCCCAACCCCCCCCCCCCCTCTTGTGAGATTCATCCATAGAGACGCATGATTCCCAGAGACTAGCAGTGTATGCTGTAGCTTCAGCCGAGTTCCCGTGGAGAAGCAATCCTGAAATCCAGCAGTCAAGGTGAAAAGCTGAAAAAGCTGTGTTCGTGAGTCCCATAGAGGATTACAGGCTCAAACCTAACCTACCTGTGTAAGCGCATCTCTTACCATCTTATTGTCTGTTTATTATTAGATATACTGCCCTATGATCCCTTTTTGTGTTTTTTCTCTTCCCTGTCCCTGTTAAGAGAAAGAGCGGACCCCGCATCCACAAGACAAATTAGGGTGACTAAATACCGACTGCAATGAATACTTAATAGTAAGTCGGTTGTGCTATAAGGGCCAAATTATGTGGTATGAGAAGGAGAAAAGGAAGCCCCAAGTAATAGCACTCTAGTATACCAATAGAATATACAAATACAATTTGTATTGAATTAGCTGTCACAGAACAAAGAATCTAAAAGAAAGCATGGAATAGTTAAAATCAGGCATGGATCCCCTGTACGTAAAACTTTGCAATCATCCTCTAATAATCAAGTCAAAATGGACAAGAGGTCTCAAATTGAAGAGGTGTGTACCCTTGAGTGCTACAAATAAGGGAAAGCTCAGTGCTGCAGAAAAGGGTTCAGATATGGAGGAAATAGCGGTGACCAAGTAAACACATCATAACATCCAATGCTCAATCCAAGGGAGTCATATACTGTAATCCCTGCAAAGTAGAGTACAAATGTACAATAATAGGAGCAATGGGTGAAAAGGACTTGGGAAGGCACACTCCACAAACTATATACCCGAATCACATGCCAGCTAAGCATAAAACACACATCATATCATAGAGGAAGCAAAGAGCAATCGCTCAAAACATAGTTACGTGTCCCAAGGGGGGACAAACCAGGGGATCCTGCCTACAGCACCCACTCCTATGCGTTTCAGCGGATGCCTTCAACTGGGAGTGGTGGGGTAGGCAGAATGATGTGCAAACTTTAAAAGGATTTAGTTTGCGCCGTAATCGCTGTTTGCCAGGTGAAAATCAAGCATTGTATATTACCTTAATTGCTCCCTACGATGTGATCAGTAGGTCCGGCTATTGCGCATGCGTAGTGACATCACACGTAAGCGAATTGAGTGCCTGATGCGTCACAGGCCCCTTACTGAGATCAAAATAGTAAGGCACTAATCTGCAGGATAAATGCGCATGCGCGGTCAGAGGTAAACAGAGAAATACACTGTAAACCATCCGACCGCGTCCAAAGTACCCTGTGCGCATGCGCAAAATGAATGGAGTTGATCCCTGCATTTAAAGGGAAAGTAGCATGGCTATTATTGATGGCCTGAGAGACAAGCATTGATAATATTTGGTTGCAAACAAGGCATCTACATAATTGCATATTTAGATTAAACTAAAAAAAGCCTAAATATGCATTAATACAGCCTAAAGCAGTATCCCATTATAAGTGTTCAGGATGAGTTAATAGCAATAGAACCTGTGCACTACATTACTGATTGTGTATCACATTTGAAAGACATGTCTAGGACAATAGTTTTATACAAATGAATACAGTCCCATTTATATTAACATGTCATTTCAAATAAAAATCTCTTGGACAGAAGTCTGGATTAGGTAAATACAGTCCCATTAGCACAAGCATGACTAGAACAAAGCACAAGTCGTATATATTCAGAGTGTATCATAGGGAAAGAACGCCATGCATCCTTCTATTTAAACAAACGAACAGTGTCACAAAGTCCCACGATCACAGTTACAAGATGACAATACACTCCTACATCACATAGAGAGTTCTGAATAAAGTCATGTATCATTTCTTTTGGCGGTGTCTTTAATGTGGTTGCATGTCCGAGACGGATCACAGCCGGTGGCAGTTGTAATAATTTCAAAAGTTTGTCCAGGGATGACTATACCCAGAAATCCTAGTGTCTGTTTCCGAAAATGGTCTGTCTCCGAGATTATCTGAAGGATGGAGATGTCAGTCAATTCAAGATCCTTGTAGGGATACAGAAATCCAGGGTCCATCAAGTGATTCATTAAAAGTCCCTTGGAAGTGTTCCCAATGTGGATGAGCATCACAAATGTGTGGCCTTGTTGTTTCCTCTCTCTGAAGACATCAGAAGGGTAGACATGTAGGTCTATCCGAAATCGATATGTAGACGTGCAAACCCAGGATCCTAGAGATGAACAGTGGGAGTAGAGGAGGGATAGGGGGAGAGAGAGGCATAGTGTATGAGATTCTCATCATAATGCTGAAAATGCATATGTGCCCTAAAATAAATCAAAACCGAAGGATAGTAATGAGTGGAAATGGGTATAGGGAGGGGGAACGTAAGGAAAGGAGACACGGAGGTAGACGGCTACAAAAACATAGAGAAGCCCAGGTAGTCATTAAGACCACATGGGATCATTGAGTTCATCTGGACTATCCACCTGGACTCTCTACGCAGCAGTGCCCTCTCCAAATCACCTCCCCTTATCCCCAAACTAACCCTCTCTATCGCAAAGGTCTTAAAGTTCAGGGATGCCTTGTGGAAAAGCTACAAAGTAACTGGCACTACCAAGGATCTCAATCACTACAGATGCCTGCGGAACGTGTGCACAAGGCAAACAAGGTATGCAAAAGCACAATATTACTCTGACAATCTCCACCAAAATACATCAAACCCAGCTAACATCTGGAAGGTTATCAACAATATATTCCAGGCTCCTAACCATCAACACTGAGAAGGTAAAGGATTCGTGGTCCATCCGCTCCAGAGAAAATAAGGTAAGAACTCACCAGCAAAAAGGGGTTAAAAACTAATTTATTGGGCTACATAAAAACAAAAAATAGACAGTGACAAACTCTCCCACGCGTTTCACGCCCACTATGGCGCTTTCTCAAGGAGTACTGGGTAAGGGGAGGTCCTGGGTATTTAACATACTCCCCGTCATGCAAAACAGCTGATGTAAATAAACACTTGATTTTGTTTTGCAGATAGTAAAGAAACAAGACAGAACAGAAGAGAAGCAGGATGAGAAAAAACAGAATAAGGGAAAAAAGAATAAATGTATATACTATATACAAATGAAAAAAGAAGGGTAATGATGAATAAGTGAAAATAAACAAATGAATGAATGAGATACATCTTTGACAAAGATGATTCCTGATGTTATGTCCCAATAAAATATTACCAAATCATGTCATGCCTCATATGTAATGATTGACTAACCAATGATTATAGCCTATCCAATTAGATAGGTAGAAAATTAACTCACTGGTATACAAATAAATTTTAGCATACAAAGCTTCGCATGGAATTGCAATAGAAATAATATTGCAATAAATAGGTAAGTGGACGTATAATAGTGTTGAACCATCTGAGTCTCTAATATGTTAAAACATCATAAAGGAATTTCAAAAAATAGTAGTAAGTCACCCTGGCAACCGATAAAGAATACATAGTGATACTGGAGTCTGCTCAAATGCACGACTAGAGGGGGGATATAAATGGTGGGATAAAGATGATACATTAATAAAGTAATACCTTTTGAAGCACGTTATATGTGCCAATTAAGTATAGTACTATAGTATATCCTTAAAGGAAACTCTTCAGGTCCCAGTCGATATTTAACCCATTGGGTGCTAAGGTGTTGAGTGTAAATATCCAAAATGCCTCACGTCTGTGAAGCAAATTGGCTCTATCACCACCTCTGTAATGCATTTTAACAGACTCCAGTGCAACACATCTAAAGTTCAACAGACTTCCCTTTTGACATATGTCAAAGTGATTAGAGACCGGGTGCAGTTTGTCTCTCCTGAGAATTAATCTCATATGCTCAAGTATGCGTTGCTTTAGCGGTCGCGTGGTTAATACCACATACCGTTTATTGCAACCACACATGAGCATATAGATCACATGGTCAGTGTTACAAGTGATACATGACAAAATCTTGAACACTCTCGTGTTATCAGACCCTGAAAATGTTTTAGTCTTCAAAAGATATTTACATATCTTACAATGGTGGCAGGGGTAGCAACCAACCAAGTTTGGAAATAATTCCTTGGGTTTAGAAATTAATCTAGGCACACTAGGAGAAATCAAATTGGCCATTGTTTGAGATCTTTGAAAGACCACACGGGGATCATGGGTCACCATGTCTTTAAGAAGAGGGTCAGTACCTAGTATGGGCCAGTATTTCTTAATGATTTTTTTGATGTCATATGATTGGTTGCTAAACCTGGTAATGAAGAAGGGTGGGAGATTGTCATTAGTTTTAGTAAGAGATGTATTCTTTTTGAGTTTAGTAGAGGAGACTGCTCCCCGTTTAACTATAAGGTTCTCTCTTGGCTCCATCTTTGCACTAAGATAGGCCTCCTGGAGAATAACCGGATCATAACCCCTCGCCTCGAATCTCTCAATCATCTCAAGTGATCTAATTTCAAAGTCCTCAATGCTCGAACAGTTCCTACGAAGGCGTAGGAATTGGCCCCGAGGTATGCCTCTGAAAAGATTCTTATCATGAGAGCTTTTGGCATGTAATATGGTGTTACGAGCATTGGGCTTTCTGTAGATATCAGTATGTACTCTCATATTAAGATCAACATAAAGACAGAGATCGAGGTAAGAGATGTGATGGTGATGGTGCTGGGCAGTGAATGAAAGATTGAAGGGATTTTTATTAAGGTGTGAAATAAAGGCGTGCAATTGAGTGATAGTGCCTTTCCATACTAAAATCAAATCATCAATATAACGGTGATACGTGACTATAAGATGTCTGAAGGGGTTCCCATCTCCAAACACGTGGCACTGTTCCCACCAACCCATAAAAAGGTTGGCATATGATGGGGCAAAGCATGTTCCCATTGCTGTGCCACGCGTTTGGAGATAAAAATTCCCTGCAAACATGAAATAGTTGTGTGTCAAAAGAAAAGAAATACTATTTAATAAAAAAGTGATATGTGCTGGTGATAAATCTGATTGGGTTTCCAGAAAGAAACGTGCAGAAATAAGGCCATGTGTGTGTGCAATGCTGGTATAAAGTGAGGTCACATCTAGTGTGACCCATAAGTATTGAGGTGCCCAGGTGAAATCTGAAAATATGGAGAGTACATGAGATGTATCAAGAAGATGCGAGGGGAGGGCAGAGACCAATGGCTGTAAATAGTGATCGACATATATTGAGAGGTTCTCACCTAGAGAGCCTATGCTAGACACAATGGGTCTCCCCGGTGGAGCCAAGAGAGACTTATGAATTTTAGGTAGATGATGAAAAATTGGGATAACGGGACATTTACACCTCAGGAATTCGAACTCAGTGGTTGACAAAACCTGAAGTATTCTTCCTAAATCCAAAAGTTCATCAAGCTCACGTCCGAAGGCAAGTGTGGGGTCAGATTTTAATAAAACATATGAATCCGCATCGCTTAGCTGGCGTAAGGCTTCTTTAATGTAATAGTCATGGTCGACTACCACTACCGCTCCTCCTTTGTCAGCTTTTTTGATAATGATGGTGTTGTTGCTTTGTATATTTCTTAATGCATCACGCTGAGCAGGGGTAAGATTGGCAGTGGTTTGTCTAGTAGTACCCATTGTAGATATGCCTTGTGATAAGAGTTTCAGATCTCTCTGAACTGATGTTTGAAAAGTATCTATGGCATGGCCTCTAAGGAAATTGGGACAAAACGTGGACTGTCTTTTCAGACCAGAGTCTTTTCTTCCTAGAAAGTTCTGTAAAGAATCCTCACAGATAGTCTCTTGTTCCCTGAATAGCTCTGAGAGGTCCTGTAGATGGCACTGTTCTTTAAATGACAGATGGGCATTAATGTCAAAAATAGGCATTGTAGTGGACTGATTGTTATCAGAGGTTATTAGGTTTGAAGGTCCCCTTGAATCAGTTTGACACGGGGATCATGGGTCACCATGTCTTTAAGAAGAGGGTCAGTACCTAGTATGGGCCAGTATTTCTTAATGATTTTTTTGATGTCATATGATTGGTTGCTAAACCTGGTAATGAAGAAGGGTGGGAGATTGTCATTAGTCTGATAATGATTTTGTGGGCCCAAGTGTTTCCTTTTCAGAGAACGAGTCAGCAGTATCCTCAGCAGATGAAAAAAGCAATCCTGTACCTCAACCAAAGATCACGAAACCACCGTCAAAAAACGAAGAAGGCGACGGAGAAGATCCAGACATCAACTGGTGGTCAGCTCCGTCAAAGAAAATGAGGTACCAGAATTAGAAGACACTAATGTGATTAACATCTCTCAATACTCACTAAGTAAATCAGAAATAGAAATTCTTGATCTGGGATTAACATTTGCACCCACTAAGAACTTTGACTTGTTCTCTACAATTGTGGACCTTTACAAGTTCACGAGAAAATTATCTTTAAAAAGATTTTTCAGACAAAAAGAATGTCAAACTGATTCAAGGGGACCTTCAAACCTAATAACCTCTGATAACAATCAGTCCACTACAATGCCTATTTTTGACATTAATGCCCATCTGTCATTTAAAGAACAGTGCCATCTACAGGACCTCTCAGAGCTATTCAGGGAACAAGAGACTATCTGTGAGGATTCTTTACAGAACTTTCTAGGAAGAAAAGACTCTGGTCTGAAAAGACAGTCCACGTTTTGTCCCAATTTCCTTAGAGGCCATGCCATAGATACTTTTCAAACATCAGTTCAGAGAGATCTGAAACTCTTATCACAAGGCATATCTACAATGGGTACTACTAGACAAACCACTGCCAATCTTACCCCTGCTCAGCGTGATGCATTAAGAAATATACAAAGCAACAACACCATCATTATCAAAAAAGCTGACAAAGGAGGAGCGGTAGTGGTAGTCGACCATGACTATTACATTAAAGAAGCCTTACGCCAGCTAAGCGATGCGGATTCATATGTTTTATTAAAATCTGACCCCACACTTGCCTTCGGACGTGAGCTTGATGAACTTTTGGATTTAGGAAGAATACTTCAGGTTTTGTCAACCACTGAGTTCGAATTCCTGAGGTGTAAATGTCCCGTTATCCCAATTTTTCATCATCTACCTAAAATTCATAAGTCTCTCTTGGCTCCACCGGGGAGACCCATTGTGTCTAGCATAGGCTCTCTAGGTGAGAACCTCTCAATATATGTCGATCACTATTTACAGCCATTGGTCTCTGCTCTCCCCTCGCATCTTCTTGATACATCTCATGTACTCTCCATATTTTCAGATTTCACCTGGGCACCTCAATACTTATGGGTCACACTAGATGTGACCTCACTTTATACCAGCATTGCACACACACATGGCCTTATTTCTGCACGTTTCTTTCTGGAAACCCAATCAGATTTATCACCAGCACATATCACTTTTTTATTAAATAGTATTTCTTTTCTTTTGACACACAACTATTTCATGTTTGCAGGGAATTTTTATCTCCAAACGCGTGGCACAGCAATGGGAACATGCTTTGCCCCATCATATGCCAACCTTTTTATGGGTTGGTGGGAACAGTGCCACGTGTTTGGAGATGGGAACCCCTTCAGACATCTTATAGTCACGTATCACCGTTATATTGATGATTTGATTTTAGTATGGAAAGGCACTATCACTCAATTGCACGCCTTTATTTCACACCTTAATAAAAATCCCTTCAATCTTTCATTCACTGCCCAGCACCATCACCATCACATCTCTTACCTCGATCTCTGTCTTTATGTTGATCTTAATATGAGAGTACATACTGATATCTACAGAAAGCCCAATGCTCGTAACACCATATTACATGCCAAAAGCTCTCATGATAAGAATCTTTTCAGAGGCATACCTCGGGGCCAATTCCTACGCCTTCGTAGGAACTGTTCGAGCATTGAGGACTTTGAAATTAGATCACTTGAGATGATTGAGAGATTCGAGGCGAGGGGTTATGATCCGGTTATTCTCCAGGAGGCCTATCTTAGTGCAAAGATGGAGCCAAGAGAGAACCTTATAGTTAAACGGGGAGCAGTCTCCTCTACTAAACTCAAAAAGAATACATCTCTTACTAAAACTAATGACAATCTCCCACCCTTCTTCATTACCAGGTTTAGCAACCAATCATATGACATCAAAAAAATCATTAAGAAATACTGGCCCATACTAGGTACTGACCCTCTTCTTAAAGACATGGTGACCCATGATCCCCGTGTGGTCTTTCAAAGATCTCAAACAATGGCCAATTTGATTTCTCCTAGTGTGCCTAGATTAATTTCTAAACCCAAGGAATTATTTCCAAACTTGGTTGGTTGCTACCCCTGCCACCATTGTAAGATATGTAAATATCTTTTGAAGACTAAAACATTTTCAGGGTCTGATAACACGAGAGTGTTCAAGATTTTGTCATGTATCACTTGTAACACTGACCATGTGATCTATATGCTCATGTGTGGTTGCAATAAACGGTATGTGGTATTAACCACGCGACCGCTAAAGCAACGCATACTTGAGCATATGAGATTAATTCTCAGGAGAGACAAACTGCACCCGGTCTCTAATCACTTTGACATATGTCAAAAGGGAAGTCTGTTGAACTTTAGATGTGTTGCACTGGAGTCTGTTAAAATGCATTACAGAGGTGGTGATAGAGCCAATTTGCTTCACAGACGTGAGGCATTTTGGATATTTACACTCAACACCTTAGCACCCAATGGGTTAAATATCGACTGGGACCTGAAGAGTTTCCTTTAAGGATATACTATAGTACTATACTTAATTGGCACATATAACGTGCTTCAAAAGGTATTACTTTATTAATGTATCATCTTTATCCCACCATTTATATCCCCCCTCTAGTCGTGCATTTGAGCAGACTCCAGTATCACTATGTATTCTTTATCGGTTGCCAGGGTGACTTACTACTATTTTTTGAAATTCCTTTATGATGTTTTAACATATTAGAGACTCAGATGGTTCAACACTATTATACGTCCACTTACCTATTTATTGCAATATTATTTCTATTGCAATTCCATGCGAAGCTTTGTATGCTAAAATTTATTTGTATACCAGTGAGTTAATTTTCTACCTATCTAATTGGATAGGCTATAATTATTGGTTAGTCAATCATTACATATGAGGCATGACATGATTTGGTAATATTTTATTGGGACATAACATCAGGAATCATCTTTGTCAAAGATGTATCTCATTCATTCATTTGTTTATTTTCACTTATTCATCATTACCCTTCTTTTTTCATTTGTATATAGTATATACATTTATTCTTTTTTCCCTTATTCTGTTTTTTCTCATCCTGCTTCTCTTCTGTTCTGTCTTGTTTCTTTACTATCTGCAAAACAAAATCAAGTGTTTATTTACATCAGCTGTTTTGCATGACGGGGAGTATGTTAAATACCCAGGACCTCCCCTTACCCAGTACTCCTTGAGAAAGCGCCATAGTGGGCGTGAAACGCGTGGGAGAGTTTGTCACTGTCTATTTTTTGTTTTTATGTAGCCCAATAAATTAGTTTTTAACCCCTTTTTGCTGGTGAGTTCTTACCTTATTTTCTCTGGAGCGGATGGACCACGAATCCTTTACCTTCTCAGTCACTGCTGCGAGGATCAGCGTTCACCACCGGAAGCGGAAGCAGCCGCAAACACAGAGGGAGACGCATCTATGCAGGACTGGAGCTGGAAGGAGGAAAGCAGAGCGGTGATCTTGTGAGTCGCGTGGACTCCACACCGGGCGGCCAGCCAGGGTCAGGGATTGAGTGAGTACCTTTCCATTCTCCCGTTAACAGCCCTCTCTTGCGTTATTAGTCACTTACCTTGCTCCTTATCACAGTCCTACCCGACTTTATATACCCGGTGTCAACTCCATTCAAATGCTTTCATATTGACTTTGCCCTGCCTGGCACCTTTGTCTACACTCTTTTGAGCTCCTACACGGTTAATTTTTTCTATCCTAACCATCAACAACCAAGTAATATCACTAAGGGGGATATTACTCTGACAAACCCCACTGACATTGCAAATGCATTCAATGATTACTTTGTGGGGTGTGCCACTAACTTATTAGCAAAACGCAGCACAAACCCCAAACCTGAATCTCATCCTGGGAGTACCCCTATAGTCCCACCCACTCCCAACACTGGCCACAATTTTCAATTTAGCCCAGTATCTGAAGAGGAGATTACACAAGCGCTCCTCAAACTAAAACTAAGCAGCCAATGTGGACCCGACTTACTACAATCTAGGTTCCTACGACTTGGTGCCCCAGCCATTGCCAAACCAATTGCGTCCATAGTCAACTCTATCCTGTCTGCAGGCCATATCCCTAAGACCTGGAAAACTGCCAGAGTTGTCCCAATCTTCAAAAGTGGGGACAAAAACACTGTCTCAAACTACAGGCCAATCTCACTTCTCCCAATTCTATCCAAAGTTATGGAAAAATGTGTCCACTCCCAATTAAGCGATTTCTACACCAAGACAAATTTCACTAGCCAATTCCAGTCTGGGTTTCGTCCCAAACACTCCACCGTAACTACCCTGCTAAAAGTTTGCAATGAAATCCAGTGCGGAATGGAACGGGGACAACTCACTGGTGCAGTATTCCTAGATTTTGCAAAGGCTTTTGACACAGTTGATCATGTTATCCTGCTTAACAAACTCCAGAGCTCTGGAATAGGGAAAAATGCTTTAAACTGGTTTCAGTCCTACCTATCAGGAAGATCCCAACATGTGTCCATCTCAGGCTCTAACTCCAACCCCCTGGATATCACCTGTGGTGTCCCGCAAGCCTCTGTTCTGGGGCCCCTACTCTTCTCAGTGTTCATTAATGATCTCCCCACAGCTTGTCAGGAAGCCTCAATACACATGTATGCAGATGACACAATCCTGTATGCACACAGCCATAGCCTCTCTGACCTTCAACACATAATTCAGTCTGACTTTTTGAGACTCGAAAACTGGATTTCCCAAAACAAACTGTTTTTAAACACTGACAAGACTGTAACAATGGTATTTGGGACCAAGACTAAATTTGTAAAGCTTCCAGTGACTGAGCTCCTGATTAGAACCAACGCTAACACCACCCTAATACCTGTCACTAGTTTTAAATACCTGGGCTTATGGTTTGACTCCCACTTAACATTCGGGATGCACATTGTTACCCTGACAACCAAGACCTATGCCAAACTAGGGGTACTTTACAGGAACAAATCCTCCCTAAGTCTCCTGGTCAGAAAGCGTATTGCACAGCAGATGCTAATGCCAATTATTGACTATGGAGACATAGTATATGGCTCGGCTCCTCAAAGCCACCTTAGCAAACTTGACACCCTCTACAATTCAATTTGTCGTTTTGTTCTCCAATGCAACTACAACACACATCACTGCGAAATGCTCAAAGAACTAGATTGGTCATCACTAGAGTCTAGGCGCAAAGTTCACCTTTCCTGTCTCACCCTCAAATACTTTCTGGGCAAGCTACCCAGCTACCTGAACAAGCTCCTCACCCCTACCACATGCAGTACCTATCACCTGAGATCAGACTCCAAAAGACTATTCATGGTCCCAAGACTCAACAAAGTATCTGGACGTTCCTCCTTCTCCTTCCGTGTACCCCAAAACTGGAACAACCTACCAGAGACTTTCATATCCACCACCAGCTTAAGTTCTTTCAAATCTAAGGCTGTCTCACACTTTAATCTGGTCTGTAACTGTTTCATACGCTCATAATATATATTTTCTTTAACTGTGCATGCAATGTCTTGTATATAATGTATACCCTGTTGACTTATGTAACTGTATTTTTAACCATGTATTATTTTGTTTTACTCTGTGCCCAGGACATACTTGAAAACGAGAGGTAACTCTCAATGTATTACTTCCTGGTAAAATATTTTATAAATAAATAAATAAATAAATAAATTAATTAAGTAAATTAAAATCAGACCCATGAACCTGAAGGAAGTGCCACGCTACCGATATAATTTTCTTAAAATTGTCCAAGTCTCTCGAAGCATTCTTAATGTTCCTGACATGCTCGAGGACTCTGAACCTGAATTCCCATGTTGTCATCCCTATATAGGGAAGCCAACAGGGGCAAGTAATGCAGTATACTACTCCCTTGAATTTGCAGCCAAGGGAATTTTTAATTCTGAAGGTATGTGTTACAGGGGATTTATCCCTGTTCACAAATGTGCCTCTAATCCAGCAGTGTGGTGCTTAACTGCTGGTAGGCAATTAACTAACACCACCTGCCTGATTAGATGGCTTAGAAAAGCCTGTCTTTTTGAGACAGGAAGAGAGACTACTTTGCTCACACCTGAGCTGAACTTGGAGACAGAGCAGAGATTCCTTAGTCCACAACTGGGCTGAACCAAGGAAAGGCAGATGTCTTGAGCGACAAGCTGACCACAAGACAAAGAAGACAAGATTCTAACCTGGAGCCTGACATTTCCTGTGCACACAAGGGTGCGGTTCCAGGAGAGCAGAGAAGCTTCCCCTACAGCAGCCCAGCTAACAGATAAGACTTTTTCGTATAAGACTATTATCTATGTATGTGTATTGATAAATGTCTCCATGATTTGGGGCTGGTAAATAGCTTAGCTAACCAACCAAGTCAGAGAGGGCTGAGCTACATGTATAGATAGTCTCCAAAGCAGAGATAGGGGTTTTTGGTTGGCTCACTATTTCGCTTATGTTGATTTTTTTGCTGTTTAAAGCGACAGGCACAATAAAGCCTTGTTATAATTTCACCTTACAACAGTCTCCATTGTGTACCTCTGCACATGTCCTCCTACATATGGTGTAAGAAATTTGGGATGAGAGGTGGCCTTTGAAGTTTAAAGGGCCGGAGATTGCCTGTAGAATTTTTTTTTGTGCTTTTGCCTGCATACAGTCTTGCAAACAAACCTGAGCAACAAAAACAAAGATTCACCTGCAGCAGAGCTCAGAATTAAAGGGATACACACCCAGGCAGGAAACTTACACTGCACTGAAATCTACAAAACCACAGATGGACTCTTTTCCCCAATCCCAAGAGGAGAGAGACTGCTGAAGCAGCTAAACCTTATTTGCCTATCACAAAGTGTAATATGGTCATTGAAATAGGGGTTTTGCCTTCCAGCCATAGTTAGGGTTCAAGAAGTGTGTCAGCCTTTAAAAAGATATAGGTGTTTGTTGTTTTCAAAAGTTTTGCTGAAGCAGTGAATACAGATGGTGACCCACGAGTGGTACTGATTTTGCAAATAAGGTTGCCACACCGCATTGGACTACCAGCTGTGAATGGAGTATATGCAGAAAAGTGTGAAAATTGATACAAAGCTGTGCTGAAGCAGGGGAATTTTTAGCAAACAAATGCCGTGTGTAAAATTGATAATTGATGAACTGTGTAAAAGGTATTCCAAAGCCAATTGCTGAGTGTTGAGTCACCCTGCCGGGAGTGAAAGAAATATTCCACTGCAAAGAATGTTTTTTTTTCTGCAAGTAAAAAAGTCTGCCTATGTTTCTTGGGAGCAAAACAGACACCCAAAGTGTGAAGTGTGAATGCCATAATACCCAAAGATGATACTGAAAATTACTGAACTCAAGCAGAAAACCAAATTCTGTTGCTGAAGCGGAGGGATGCACCTAGCAAGTAAATGGTGTTTAAGCAAACAGAAGTTTTTACCTAGCAACTACACATCCAGCAGACCTAATGACAGAATTATACCTAGCAAGTAAATGGTGTAAAGCAAATAGACGTTTTTACCTAGCAACTGCACATCCTGCACATCCTGTATACCTGATGAGAGAAAATGCGTGCACAGTACTGCTGATATTGTAAAACTTATCCAAGAAAGAAAAAGTCCACAGAGATGCGTGTGAGAGCTACGACCTCTACAAGCAAAATATGCCCACCTGTAGGACTATCACAATTGGGGGTTCTAGCAAATACAGTGGCAACAGCTGCAATAGTGCCTCCTGAGGTCAGGAAGAAAATTACACCTGAGAGCCCCAAAATGGAGGACAAGATGCAGCGTTCCTGTAATGAACCCTACCCCACGGAAGAGTGGCTCTTCCAGTCCAATAAAGAGGAAGACATCTCTTACGGGGAACCCGAATCGAGTCACACCCACAAAACACCCCAAGAATGGTGGGGGTTCCTGAACTCAGCACGAACCGAAAAAAACGCTCTCTATGATGACGAATAGGGTCAACAAGAGAAAGAGTGGGAGCAGCAGATCACCCAATATTTCTGTCAGCTAAAGCAACTGCAAGAAAAGCCTGGCGTATATAATAAAGCTGCTAAAGTATCAAATAAAGAAGGAGACCCCAGTATTCCTGATGGGACGGAGTCATCCAAAACAAAAGAGCGGAAAAAGAAAAAGGAAAGTGGTTCTTCACTTAACGTGGAAGGAACAGACATGTCCGCAGATCCTGTGGAGAAAAAGGGGGACCGAGTTGCCCTGCAGCCTAGAGAAAATGGAGAATTCGTCCCACGGTTAACCGAATATCCAGAGGGCCCAAGGCAGAAGTCGTGTAACCCAAAGAAGGGTCTGTCCGGTGCCAACAGTGAGGAACCCTCAGCCAACCATCCCAGGGAAGTGGAGCCGGAACCAGTGAGTGACGATCTCTTGACCAGCCCTGAAGATGCCCTGAAAAATGCTAGGCATGACTGTGATATGCTCCGTGAACAATTGAAACAAAAGAAAGATGGTTACACAGAGCTACAGAAAAATAACGTGAGGCTACAAAAAGATGTGCTCACAATTTACTCTTTAGTCAGGACAGAATTGGACGATCTCAAGACTGAGCTAAATACTGCAAACGCTACTATTTCCGCCATGGATGAAAAGCAAAGCCAATCTGATAAAATGATGGATAAGCTGAAGCGGAAGTATGAGGAGGCACTGAAGCAGATGACAGTCTTCCAGCAAGAGGTTCACACTCTTCGCATAGAGCTGAATGCCTCACAACAGGAGGTCAACAGTGTCCGGACAATGGTGGACATATCTCAGAAAGAGGTTCAGACACTCTGCAGAGCACTGGATGCCTCACATCATGAGACCAACAGCTGCCGCACAGACCTGGAAGTTTCCAGAAAGGAACTACACAGTCTCACTGAGGAGCTGGATATATCTAAAGAAACGATTGTCAATCTTAAGACAGAACTCAAAGTCTCTCCGAAGGAGCTTCATACCCTCAACCTAGAGATGGAAATCCCACGCCAAGAGACTGTCGTTCTCAAAGCAGATGTGCGTAAATGGAAGGAGGACTGCAAGAAGGCCCTGAATAGTACAGAGACTGAAAAAGGAGAAAATTTAAAATTACAAAGAAAAAAACCTAACTCAAAGAAAAAAAATTTAATTTGACAAACGACGTCAAGGAAAAAAATGAAAAGCTGCACGAGCTTAAAGAAATAAATAGACTTTTGGAAGGTGAGAAGTTTGAAGCAGAGCACCGACTGCAGAATCAACTGCAAGGTCTGCGTACGCACCTCGAGAAGGCCGTGGAGAAGCAGCAAACTCTGCAGGAAGACAATCTGCAGGCTGTTAAAGAAATTCAAGTGCTGCAGGAACGTCTGATTACCCAGTATGTCGCCACAAAGCAGCATGAGAAACTGAAGGCTACCCTGGGCATCACCAAAGCAACGCTAAAGGCCAAGCTTAGAACCCAGGTGATGCGGCACAAAAGGGAGCACAAGAAGGTCCAGAAACTGAAACAAGTAACTGTGGCCCAAGCAAAGAAGTTCATATTGCTTCACAATGCAATAAAAATGTGGAAGCAAGCTCAGAGAAAGCAAAGTACGCAGATAAATTCCCTGAGAAGAGACTTGCAAGACGCACTCAAACAGGTTGAGACTCTGCAGACCAGTAACTTACAGATTCCTCCAATACGGAAAAAGGTATTGGCTCTGCCCAAGCACCAGTATTCCACAGTAACTAATGCCCGTGAGGACAAGGGTACAGTGAGAGTTGGGGACTCCACGAACCTTCAAAACAAGATTACGAAGTTTGAGCCACCTAAGAAAGCACTAGCCAAACCTACAGCTGCCCAACAGGCAACAAACAGAGGTAGGAGTGCAGAATCAAAGCCAGAAGAATCCTTAGCTGAGGAAGCTGAAATGATAGGACGTTCTCTGGAAAGGGCGGTGGAGGTGCAACTCAGTCCCAAAGAAGCTGAACTGGCGGAGGTGCAGAAAGACCGCTTCAAAAGCGGAAAACTCTACGGGCTAGTCCTAACTGCTCTACAACTGTTGCCATACAGTTTGTCTACAAAAAGAGGAGTGCCCAACGCAACGGAAATCTCATGACCGTGCACTCTGTAAAAAGACTTTACTTGGAAAAAGTCCTCCTCGAGCGACTGAGGAGTGCTGATCTCACGCACCTTCGGGAGGAGACAAAAATAAACTGGAGAAAGGGCTCCAATCCCAGCGGGACACAGGGTTCTCTTCCTCCATCCACTCTCATTCAAGTCACAGAAAGATCTAATGAGAGTAGAAGGATGGGCTTTGGCCGTGGTAAGCCCGAGCTTCCCACAAAAAGGGGAGGTATGTAACAGGGGACTTATCCCTTTTCACAAATGCGCCTCTAATCCAGCAGTTTGGTGGTTAACTGCTGGTACGCCATTAACTAACACCACCTGCCTGATTAGATGGCTTAGAAAAACCTATCTTTTGAGACAGGAAGAGAGACTCCTTTGCCCACACCTGAGCTGAACTTGGAGACAGAGCAGAGATTCCTTAGTCCACAACTGGGCTGAACCAAGGAAGGGCAGATGTCTTGAGTGACAACCTGACCACAAGACAAAGAGGACAAGATTCTAACCTGGAGCCTGACATTTTCTGTGCACACAAGGGTGCGGTTCCAGGAGAGCAGAGAAGCTTCCCCTACAGCAGCCCAGCTAACAGATAAGACTTTTTCGTATAAGACTATTATCTATGTATGTGTATTGATAAATTCCTCCATGATTTGGGGCTGGTAAATAGCTTAGCTAACCAACCCAGTCAGAGAGGGCTGAGCTACATGTATAGATAGTCTCCAAAGCAGAGATAGGGGTTTTTGGTTGGCTCACTATTTCGCTTATTTTGATTTTTTTGCTGTTTAAAGCGACAGGCAAAATAAAGCCTTGTTATAATTTCACCTTACAACAGTCTCCATTGTGTACCTCTGCACATGTCCTCCTACAGTTTGTTTTTGTGAAAAATACGTAAACACTTCCGTCTGGCTCATGTGTCTGCAGGCAGAACAATTCCTGCATTTGAAGAACCCTTTCTTCCTGGAGATGGACAGAAATGTTTCATTAATGCTTGGGACAAAGTGGCTATTCACCAGTTTGTCCTTGAGATTAGGGGACTTACGGCTAGCCATAGTGATCTTATTACCTAATACTCTTTTAAGATCAGGATCTGTCATAAGGAAATTCCACTGGCTCTGTAGTGTGTCACGTAATGTTGACCACTGTTTATTATGTGTTCCTATGAACCGTATCTTTTGTTCAAAGGTAGGTTTGGTCTTTGGACATAAAAAAGAATCCCTAGGTGTGTTAAGTGCCCTTTTAAAACCTCTCTCCACACAGCCATGACTGTATCCTCTCTGATAAAATCTCTCTCTCATCTCCCCCGCTCTCTCTGAGTAGCCTGTCTCGGTGGACACATTATGTTTAAGGTGCAAAAATTCACTCGTCGGAATACCCTTAATTTGATGTTCAGGGTGAAAACTAGTGGCATGGAGTATGGCATTGGTTTCCGTCTTATTACGGAAGATGTCCATATGGAGACAGCCATCTGGCCCTATGGTGATGTATAGATATAGAAATTCCACTCTCGTGTGGCTACAGTTAAATGTTCATTTGATGTTCAAATCATTGCGGTTGAGGACATCGATGAAATCCGCAAACCCCGTGGCAGTACCTTGCCAGAGGATGAGGATGTCGTCGATGTACCTCAACCACAATGACACACACTGTGTATAGCATAGATTCTCCTCAGAGAACACAACCTCTCTCTCCCACCAAACCAGGAAGAGATTTGCATAGGAGGGTGCACACGTAGCACACTACGCATGCGCAATAGCCGGACCTACTGATCACATCGTAGGGAGCAATTAAGGTAATATACAATGCTTGATTTTCACCTGGCAAAAAGCGATTACGGCGCGAATTAAATCCTTTTTAAGTTTGCCCATCATTCTGCTTACCCCACCACTCCTAGTTGAAGGCATCCGCCGAAACGCGTAGGAGTGGGTGCTGTAGGCAGGATCCCCTGGTTTGTCCCCCCTTGGGACACGTAACTATGTTGCTCTTTGCTTCCTCTATGTTATGATGTGTGTTTTATGCTTAGCTGGCATGTGATTCGGGTATATAGTTTGTGGAGTGTGCCTTCCCAAGTCCTTTTCACCCATTGCTCCTATTATTGTACATTTGTACTCTACTTTGCAGGGATTACAGTATATGACTCCCTTGGATTGAGCATTGGATGTTATGATATGTTTACTTTGTCACCGCTATTTCCTCCATATCTGAGCCCTTTTCTGCAGCACTGAGCTTTCCCTTATTTGTAGCACTCAAGGGTACACACTTCTTCAATTTGAGACCTCTTGTCCATTTTGACTTGATTATTAGAGGATGATTGCAAAGTTTTACGTACAGGGGATCCATGCCTGATTTTAACTATTCCATGCTTTCTTTTAGATTCTTTGTTCTGTGACAGCTAATTCAATAAAAATTGTATTTGTATATTCTATTGGTATACTAGAGTGCTATTACTTGGGGCTTCCTTTTCTCCTTCTCATACCACATAATTTGGCCCTTATAGCACATACATATGGTCCCAGCAGCAAAGCTCCTCGCAGGCTTTTTAAAGCACTTGTTTCACTGATGAGATCAGCCCCTGTTTAATCAGTCTTCAGCTGTGCTCTCTCTATGAGGAGATTAACGCTCTGTCTACTGGCTGCAGCGTCTCACCATTCACTGTTCCAGCCTACTCAGTCAGTGACTCTGTCACAATATATATATATATTGTATATATTGTATATATATTGTGACAGAGTCACTGACTGAGTAGGCTGGAACAGTGAATGGTGAGACGCAGCAGCCAGTACACAGAGCGTTAATCTCCTCATAGAGAGAGCACAGCTGAAGACTGATTAAACAGGGGCTGATCTCATCAGTGAAACAAGTGCTTTAAAAAGCCTGCGAGGAGCTTTGCTGCTGGGACCAGCTGGGACCACAACCCAGGATAAAGATAAAGTTTGCTGCTCCCCGGAACCGGCGTTCTTGTTTGCTGTTGGAGCTGCAATACAGATAAGACTTTATTCTTATATTTATTGGTTATACTTTGTGGAGCACATGTTTTGGGCATAACCAGATTAGCTGGCTGCCCTGTTGGTAAGGGCTCAAGAAGTGAGTTAGTTTCCCTAACGGGAACAGGCTTTATTTTCTAGAAAGTAGTTTCTTAAAGGGACAGTGCACCCATACTTTATTTTGGTTGTGGCTAATAAACCACTACAGTTTAAAGTTTCCCATCGTGTCTAGCATCTTACTGACCCCGCCACAAGGCTGTCCTGCCACAAGTGGTGTCAGAAGTGGGATGCTACGCCTCTGGGGTCAGTAGATGAAGATGTGTTGAGACACTGAACTCAAGCAGAAACCAAAAAAATGATTTTTGCTGAAGCATGGAATTTACAGCTAGCAAGTGCTGAGTGTAGAGTTTTCCCCGTCGGGTATGAAAGGATTGCCGTGTAAAGCTAATGCCTTTTGCTGAAGCGAGTGAATTTGCAGCTAGCAAGTGCTGTGAGTAAAGTTTGCCCTGTCTGGTATAAAAGAAAGTGAAAATGGATTTTTGCAAAGAAGTTGCCCTAAGACGAACCCAGAAGGTTCAAATATTGTAAAGCAAGTACAACTTACGTGTATTGTGCAAAGTCTGTCCCTTCGGGTGTGGGGGAAAAAAACGGGGTTCTAAAATTGCCGCCGTCAAGTGTCAGTTTTGCAATGTACATAACCATACAAAACAGTGTCCCTTCAGGCCATATGTTAATTATGATGACGACGCATGTGTGGCCCTGAGAAGAGAGACGTACCCGCAGATGGAAGCTGCAAAAGTGACCAGTGTCCAGAGCGCAGGACCCCATAACCTTGGAGTCGGTGACCAGGAGTTCGGAGCCGTGCCGGCTAGAAGGAAACCAGGTGACTTTCTAAAGAATTCAGTATGCTGGGCCTGTCATGAACCAGGACACACGGGAGGGGTGTCCCCCCAAATTCTCAAATATAAACAGTGGCAACAGGAGCAAGATGATGAATATAGTCTCCCACAGCTGCAAAAGCAGGCAACGCATTGTGAGTACAAGCAAGATGTGGAAGCTGATACCAGTGTGTGTGTGCCCAGTACCACTGATATCTCTGGAACTAATGAAACAAAGAGTAAGAGGAAGAAAAAGAAAAATATTTTTCAAGTCACAGAGGAAGTGACCGAACCACTTGAGCCTGCGATATCAGGACAACAGGCGTCAGCAAGCCACCGAGATGTGCTGCAGACCGGAGTGATGGGCAGAATTGTCACGGGAAAGGTGGCAAAGGACAAGAAGGAGCAAAGGGAAGCTGAATCATTGATCCAGGACAAAGAGGCCTTAATTTTTGCACTCCAAACTGCCCACCGTGATTATGTCTTGCAGGAGCAATTGAACAGGGAGCGAGAAGCGAACGCCGAGGTACAGAGGTGTATACTCCCTGCTATACAAGAGTATGAGGCTTTAAAGAAAACAGAGCGAATATTATAGAGTGAGTTGGAGGAGCTGACGACAAGTTTGGATAAGGCCAACACCGCAATTGGTACCATGGAATCAGAGAGAACAAGTCCTGACTGGAGACTATGTTATAAGATGTCCCAGAGAGATGTGCAAAACTTCATCAAAGACTTAGAAGTTTCTCACCAAGAGGCTTGCGCACTCAAAACAGAGCTGGAGCTCTCATGCCAGGAGGGCCACTGTCTAACTACAGAGCTGGGTACTTTGAAGAAAGCCAATGAGACGGTCCTAAGCGATATAGAGACTGTGAAAATGGAGAATATAAACCTGAAGGAAGAGGTTTTAGACCTGACTGGTCAGGTCATTGATGGGATTGAGAAGCTTCACCAAGCACAGAAAGTGAAGACGCAATTGGCGCAAGAAAAATTAGAAGTACAGGCTGCACTGAAGAATGCAGAGAAAATGCTGGAAAAAGAATGCCTCGTCCTGGAGCAGTGGAAGGTCACGTTGAGCGCCACAAGAGCATCGCTGGATGCGGAGCTTAGAAGCCAGGTGACTCGGTGTGAGAGGGAACATGAGAAGGTCCAGAGACTGAAGCAAGAGCTGCTGAAGCAGAGAGGCAGCGCCATCCCAATGGGTCAGTATACCAAGGAGAAAGGGGCCTGGAAAACAGAAGCAGCAGCGATCCTAGCGACAAGAACTGCAGAGCTCCAAAAGATGAAGGAGGCGCTGATGCAAACCCAGAGTAAGCACCGGGAAGAGGTGAAGGCCCTGGGAGGGGACAGGCAGCATCAGATTGAAGAGTTGCAGATGTAGATGGCTGAGCGCGAGATGCAGCGCACAAAGAGGGAGGAGGTGTCCGTCCGTCAGGTGGCCTGCCTGACATTGCACCATGAAACCGAGATGGCTGATATCCACAAGCGGCTGGACTACACGACCAATGAGAGGGCCCGGCTACAGCTGGAGCTGGACAAGGTCCGGGGGGAGCACCAGCAGCTGCAGGTCCCGAATAAAGAAACAGAGACAGATTTAAGCTTTGCTCTGAGTCTGCTAGGAGATGTAGAATCGCGACTCAATTCTAAAGAAGATGAACTAGCAGCCACACTGAGTGAAAGAAGAAAGGCAGAAGGACTGCTTCAAGACCTGAGGAAGGACCTGGAGACTGAGTGTGCTGTCCGCAAGATGGCGGTGAAACAAAAGTGTGACCTAGGCAAGGAGCTCGAGGCTCTGAAGACTAAGCGGGATGCTACATTGGACTCTACTGCTGCCCAGCAGGAGGTTTCTCAGATGAAGCTGGAGGAAAAGCTTACAACCTCAAGACAGACGTTTGGGTCACTGAAGCAGACCAAGGAAAAGGTGGCGCTAGAGATAAAGCAAGGGAACGCTCCAGGATGCATTACCACGATACTGTTGCAGTACTACAGTCTACTTTCCACAAGGCACGGAATGCGAAGTCCAAATTGCGATGCACTAGCACTGTAAGAATCCAATCATACTACAGTGCCCAGAGGACACAAAGTGGATTCCTTGCCATGAGGGCAATCACTGTGAAGAGACAGTCGCGAATGAGACGGAAAGGTGCCCGTGATCGTAAGAGGAGAAAGACTGCACAGATGGTCCAGCGACTCTCCCAACTGAGTAAGTTAAAGAGTCAAGACAGAAAGGCCCAAGCCTATGAGTCTGCTGACGGTAAAAGAGAGGCGCCATGGGGTGCACTTCGCGTTAATAAGAATCCTGAGCAAGTTGAAGTACTAAAGATAAATATTGTGGAACCCAACACTGAAGGTACGCTGATGGAGAAAGGTCCAAAAGCCATCACCGCTAAAACAGAGTTGCTGTCTTCACAAGAGAAGGCCAAACAGTCACTGGCAAGTGTATGCAATGAGCTGACCGAGGCTCTTCTATAGGGTAAAGGAGACTCTGAGCACAAGTAAACGATGCACCTTCAGGATTTGCAGATCAAGGTCACAACGTGGCATAGAGTCCTGGCAGAGAGAGCTAATAGACAGCAGGATGCTCAGGAACCTTTGCAAGAAGAGACACAACAAAAGCGGAGCATCAACCTTAAACTGGCACAACACAAGGTGATAGTGAGGAACCAGTCTTCAGGCCCAGATGGCCTGGTAATTACCCCAAAAAGAAAATGCCTAAATTGGAAGGCAAGAAAAAAAATAAAGGGGGAGGGAAGGGCCGACATCGGACATTTTCGGCAAAGATGCTGGTGCACGGCGATGGTGCACGGGCCGCTCCACAGGACAATGTTTCGCTGGGGGGAGGGATATGTGACAGAGTCAGTGACTCAGTAGGCTGGAACAGTGAATGGAGAGACGCTACAGCCAGTACACAGAGCGTTAATCTCCTCAGAGAGAGAGCACAGCTGAAGACTGATAAAACAGGGGCTGAACTCATCAGTGAAACAAGTGCTTTAAAAAGCAGGAAGTTGCTCAGACAAGGTGAGCTTGTTTTTCCCCAGGAGTGTGGAGAGACTTCTCCCAGCTAGGAGGCCCTAGCTGTTGCTCTGGTCCCTCAGTCCTGCGAGGAGCTTTGCTGCTGGGACCATCTGAGACCCCAACCCAGGATAAAGATAACGTTTGCTGCGAGCTGGACACAGCCTTCTCCCTGGAACCAGCATTCCTGTTTGCTGTTGGAGCTGCAATACAGATAAGACTTTATTCTTAAACTTATTGGTTATACTTTGTGGAGCACATGTTTTGGGCATAACCAGATTAGCTGGCTGCCCTGTTACTAAGGGCTCAAGAAGTGAGTTAGTTTCCCTAACGGGAATAGGCTTTATTTTCTAGAAAGTAGTTTCTTAAAGGGACAGTGCACCCGTACTTTATTTTGGTTGTGGCTAATAAACCACTACAGTTTAAAGTTTCCCATCGTGTCTAGCGTCTTACTGACCCCGCCGCGAGGCCTTCCTGCCACAATATATATATATATATATATATATATATATATATATATATATATAAGCACACTTAGAAATCCAAAAATTGCATGTATTAAAACATAATAAATATGCTTTAAAAACGTGTGTGGTGTTGTACTTCCTATAATAAAAATAGACAGATAGTCTATATGTTTCTACTCTGGTCACCCAGTTGATATAAGTAGCAGAATATGACTGATGACAATATGCATGTGCTGCAAATCAGATATACTCTCAATGGTGAAGCTGGTTATGTGATACAGATCAGAGGGTATGGGGATTATAGTTTCACTGTATATGCTTAATAGCTATTAGTTGAGATAAATTCCCAAATATCATAGATGGAAGAGGAAGACAGGATTAGTAACACCTGTTTAGTCAGTCTCTGTAACCCAGCAAAATCAAAGTATACCAGTTAATGATGTTTATAAAATAACTCTTTGTACCATAGTAGAAGGATTAGAAGTAGCTATCGTTACTCCTCAAATAGCTCGTAGTGGTATATTTAGAGAAGTGGGTAAATCTTACTACAGTACGCCTGTGTCATATATGTTCCCTGGCAATGCATACCTGGTAATGTGTGTAGTAAATGTCTCTGTTTATACATCCACTACTAAAATAATACCAGTTGGTAGGATAACTCTGTAGTGCAGTTATCAGAGGGTCTAAAGGGGCTGAGTGGCACTATGATTGCTTCCTATACGCCGCTCGTGGTTGTAATGTGCTGTATGTTGAAGGGGTCTTACTGCGCATGCGTCATCTGAGTATCGTGACGCTGTATCCCCGATCGTGTACCCAGTATGTAGGAACGGAGCGGGGTGAGTAAAACGGATTAATTAGATCCTGGACCATGTAATTCTACACATCAAGATGGAAGGCTATCATGCCAAGGGTATTGTATAAGTACAAATCAATCTATCTGCTGATTATATGGTATTTTTCTGTACCCATATCGCGTATATGTCATTTTTTTTTTCCCCAGCAAGATAGTTGGTTCTCCTCCTGAACTATACCTACATCATTGAGCACTGTGAACACCATTCACAGCAAACTTAGGTCAGGGTTTTTTAAAAACACATCCTTTTTGGGTGCAGTACCTCTGCACCACCACTCGGCAACACATGCGTCCTAGGGTCACCATGACAACCACCGGGTATAAAGGAGCGACTGGAGACGCAGACACGCCCACCCCGGAAGAAGTCACAGAGAAGCGACGAAACATGCAGCATGTCGGGTCTTTTTGCCGACAGTTTCTACTTGAAGTCATACCCAGAATAACTAATATACATTGATACACCAATTTAAAGAGGTGTCCTGCATAGCCATAGACTCTTTTACTCACTGTGCATTACCATCAATAGACGTGATTTGCCATCTATTGATGCTCTGAGCTATAGCCTACTATAGCAACCACATCCCCATGCATTTGGGATTCACTGATTGCAAACGAGCTGTATTAAATAAAACATGTCCCGTTTTCTGATGCATTATATCACCTCTATACAAATGATATAACATATGCTGATCGATACCATACTTACCAGCCTTTAGGTTTTATTGCTACACTGTACACTGCTCTAGTAGCAATCGAGCTGTATTAAATAAAACATGTCCCGTTTTCTGATGCAGTATATCACCTTTATACAAATGATATAACATATGCTGATCGATACCATACTTACCAGCCTTTAGGTTTTTACTGCTACACTGTGTACTGCTCTAGTAGCAATGACATTAACATCCGTGTGCATTTGGCATCTGTAAATAAATACTTACCATACTGCACTTTGAGTGAAAAACTCCTCTGGTTTTCAGTCTATAGTCTATAACATATGCTGATCGATACCATACTTACCAGCCTTTAGGTTTTATTGCTACACTGTATACTGCTCTAGTAGCAATCGAGCTGTATTGCATAAAACATGTCCCGTTTTCTGATGCAGTCTATCACCTCTAAACAAATGATATAACATATGCTGATCAATACCATACTTACCAGCCTTTAGGTTCTATTGCTACACTGTATACTGCTCTAGTAGCAATGACATCAACATACGTGTGCATCTGGCATCTGTAAATAAATACTTACCATACTGCACTTTGAGCGAAAAACTCCTCTGGTTTTCAGGGTGACCAACTATCTTGCTGGGGGAAAAAAAATGACATATACGCGATATGGGTACAGAAAAATACCATATAATCAGCAGATAGATTGATTTGTACTTATACAATACCCTTGGCATGATAGCCTTCCATCTTGATGTGTAGAATTACATGGTCCAGGATCTAATTAATCCATTTTACTCACCCCGCTCCGTTCCTACATACTGGGTACACGATCGGGGATACAGCGTCACGATACTCAGATGACGCATGCGCAGTAAGACCCCTTCAACATACAGCACATTACAACCACGAGCGGCGTATAGGAAGCAATCACAGTGCCACTCAGCCCCTTTAGACCCTCTGATAACTGCACTACAGAGTTATCCTACCAACTGGTATTATTTTAGTAGTGGATGTATAAACAGAGACATTTACTACACACATTACCAGGTATGCATTGCCAGGGAACATATAGACACAGGCGTAGTAAGATTTACCCACTTCTCTAAATATACCACTACAAGCTATGTGAGGAGTAACAATAGCTACTTCTACTCCTTCTACTATGGTGCAAACAGTTATTTTATAAACATCATTAACTGGTATACTTTGATTTTGCTGGGTTACAGAGACTGACTAAACAGGTTTTACTAATCCTGTCTTCCTCTTCCATCTATGGTATTTGGGAATTTATCTCAACTAATAGCTATTAAGCATATACAGTGAAACTATAATCCCCATACCCTCTGATCTGTATCACATAACCAGCTTCACCATTGAGAGTATATCTGATTTGCAGCACATGCATATTGTCATCAGTCATATTCTGCTACTTATATCAACTGGGTGACCAGAGTAGAAACATATAGACTATCTGTCTATTTTTATTATAGGAAGTACAACACCACACACATTTTTAAAGCATATTTATTAATAAACTTATTTTTGTACACACTTTATCACTCCAGACCACATTATTATATAAGGTCTGCAGTATTTTCACTCCTGACCACATTTATTCTATAACAGTCTGCGGTGCGCCTACAAAGGGACTCTTTCTGTGTATCTCTCTAGATACACCCGTATAAATCTATATATTTAAGCACACTTAGAAATCCAAAAATTGCATGTATTAAAACATAAGCATTAAAAAAGCAACCATACATTGGAGATAAATCTCTATTTTGGGGTCATCCACGGGGGTAGGGGAGTCCGAGATAGGCAGGGTGCACTTGATCATGTGGTAGCCACATACAGCTCCTGCCACGAGCTGGCACCGATCCACTGTACCTAATGGTGTCTCTGCGTCCTCTGCTCCTGCTTCAATCAGGTACCGGCAGTAGAAACATCAGCTGGCTAGATTGCTGGGTTTGATTGGTCAATGACAGCCAATTAAATAGGCTGAAGTTCATGTATGCTATTCTCTAATTTCTAATTGGAACATTATTTTGGACTTATATTTTTATCACTGGTCACCTTATGGTTTGTTGTAATATATAGTTTTAGTTTAAAATTGAAGTATTATCATTTAAGAATATTTTTTTTACATCTTTTATCACTTATCACTATATTCCACCTTTGCGCTACATCTTTGTGTGTGGTTTATATAAATAGCCCATGTTCCCCCCCCCCCCCCCCAGACACAGATTGTACCTCTAGGGTGTATTGAGGGATGGCTACATGTATATGGTGGTGCATACCTGCTTGGAACAGGAGGGCCTGAGTCTCCCGCGTTGGTATTGGGGACAACATGGCCAGGCTTCTGGGGTATATGACTCCATCTTCTTTGCAAACCTTGTGGTGCAGTGCCTCCATCTCTATAAGCCCCAGGGAGGTGGGGTGGGACCCTTACGGAGAAGCCCTGGTCCCAGGGCGAATGATCCAGATCTCACACAGTCTTAGATAAAATAGCAATGTTCTTTATTGTCCTTACAACATCAGCAGTTCATAGGTAGCAGTGCTCCAATTGTAAACCCGTCTATTCCTCCACTCCTCTCCTCCAGGATGTACTCAAGCAGGATGGTCTGGATGAGGCCTCAATACCCCAATCCTCACCTCAGAGTGTACCCTCTGGGTGAGGTTAGATTCTCCCTCATCACCCCCTCAGCAGGGTGAGGGGCATTGGTCCACTATAGCTGTATCAGCTCTACTCAGACTGGGCCCTGAGTTTCTCCTTCAACTGTAGTTATTACATCCTCTTGACTCTAAGTCAGGCACTCCTTCTCCTTCTGCTCCCAGGACATAACTCCTCTCTCTCCTAGACTCCAAACTAGACTCTCTTCAGCACTCTCAACTTCCTGCTCCCAGGACAGAACTGACTTCCCACTCACAGGAGCAGGCAGTACTAACTTTAGTCAGCCCCACCCCTCATGATGTCAGCAGGACATCCCCTCTGTCTCAGGCCTGTAACAGAGTCAGGGGCCTGCCTCTACCAATCACGGCAGGGCTTGAAGCAGGGAAAATCCATGATAACTACTGGCGGCCTGCCCTTAACAGGACTTACACCAGTAGGAGAAAGATATATAGCCCCCATTCCTTACCTGGGCTACATATATATATATATGATATACAAAGCATCCGGCGCAATGTACTGTAGAAATGCAACAATGTTAAAAAGATCTCTTAGTGACTGGGTTATTTAACCTTTTAGAATGTGCCTTGTTGATTTTGTTTTTATATATAATTCTTAACATCATTATGTGTTAACTATTAAAGTATTTTAAAATAAGAATGTATTTAAAAAAAGGATGACAAAGGCCAACTCACATGGTGCAAGATAAGATACATCAGGTTAACGGAACCGGCTTGAAGAGTCCAGTCAGTAATATTTTCGAAACATTGGAACAGAGAAAGCTCCTCCTCACAAGCCACAACCTGACTGTATACACTGGATCCACACAGGACTCGAGTAATGCCAGCAAGCTGAAGTGGTGAATAGAGGATTGCTGGTATATAACCAGTGAAAGTCCACACTCCAAACGCTGCAACGATAATGCTCCGGCAGGTGAGGGGACGCCAAACTGCTTGCCTCGACTGGGTATTTCCTCCTGCACGGTCTGACAAGACGTGCAATGTGATGACGCAAATGCCCAACACATTTTGTAACCACATGGATGACTTAATCAGAGGTATGACCACTCAATGAGCATACAAAATATTTATGGTGAATCAATTACACCCAAGTGATCACTTGGGAAATGATTGCAATGTTTTAGTTTATATCTGGAGATTGCCATGGACTTTTGTCTTTCTCCCTCGATGTTGCAAGACTTATGGTCTCCAAATCAGCGGTTAAAAACTTAAAGCCGCAGCTCTCTTGACATGGTCTGCTGGGGTCATGTGGCATCCGCACCTTCTGGATTTGACCCCCCACAGCTATAATTCTAAATACAAACAATTATTTTCATTTCCTGAAATTAAAAATATAAACTATTGGTATGGTTGAGAATAGTCAAGTGGGAACATGTAACAAGCAACATTAATTATTAATGTGATTTCCTACAATCTTTATTCCCTTGCCTACTCCTATTTAATTTACTGTTCTATTACCAGTTACATTTTCTACCCTGTTGGATAGTTCCAATTTCCATATGGGTTGAAGTAAATCATATAGCTCACCAATATGAAACACAGTATATGTTATGAGTTACTGCAAATAAGGTTAGGTCTCAGGTTATAAACCTGTCACCTCCACCTCTAATGTTTTCTTTCCTACACCTACTTGTAATCAGGGTGCAATTTGGCAGAAAGATTGAACTGATGTTTACACAAAAACAACTCAAGTCTTATTTCAAAGATATATTCCTCTATTGTGAAATTCCGAATATCTCTTCCTTTGATTTTCAAACATGTCAATTTAAAGGGTAAATCAATATTAAGTTGAACAGTATAACTATTCATAACAAACTGTCCTTTGTTTTTAGGTTTAGGAGTACTTTTATGTGATATGTGATTAAAAATATATGCATGAAAAATCTGAAATGAAATGACTTCCTTTTAAAATCTCTGCAACAAATAATATTATAAAAATGTGGTAATATTTAAACGAAATAGTCATCACAAATGTAATAGTGTCTATGGGAATTCAGCAAAACATTATCATGAAACTTACATTATCATAGAAAAGAAAGGTCCTCAGTTACAGATTTAGGCCACAAGATCTCCTCTTTCCACCTTGCCAAGGTAAGCCCCCAAAACATAGGTCCAATAAATTTGTATCTATAAATATGTATTCTTTCTCATCAGCTGAACTTCTCCTTTTTCTCTCTATTGGGTAGATACTCAAATCTGGGCTACTAACGTGATGCTACTTGAATAAGTAATGAGCTAACTCAGCTACTCTGAGTTTAACTGGTATCTACAAAACTAAATATATGCAAAACCATTTGCATATGACTAACTGTATCTAACGCTGGCTCCTGTTAGCCATATGCTAAGGACAATGCCAGGTGTATATTGCAATGCAATATATACCTTTCATCTGCCTTCCCAATTCAAATATGTGTATTAACCAATTGGGAACCAGAGTGGAAATCAGGGCATGCATTATGCATACCTTCATGGCCACTATGGTAACCAAGTTACTAAGTACCCTAACTATCCATTGTGTGTCCTAGTGGTACAACTGCTATAGCACACTAGGGGATAAGCCCTGTCCACATAATCCACAATGGGCAGTCTAACCAAATATGGCTAATAGGGTGTTTGTCCATTTAAAAACATTATAACAAACATTTAGAATAAATCCATGCAAAAATACAAGCATATAATAAAAAAGCAATAATTGTAATCCATTAATTTTCACTGTGACTAGCTAGGACCTCAATGGGTGCCTATATAGCCACATTGGCAATCAATGTTAACCATTAAAAACAAAGGGCTCACTTACCTCTACCGGTATGAAGACCATCCTCAGATTTAGTGCGGAAGCCTGATGGGTACAAATCCCACCCCCCAAAAAAACATAGAAATAATCCAAGCTCATTGGTTATCCAAACCCCCTACTCCCACAAAAGCCATAAAAAAACAATGCAAGGCACGATGTTCAAAAATGTTAAATAAAATGAAAATCAATCCAAGGTCCGATGACCAAAAAAAGCAAAGTCCAAAATAAATCCATGCCCAATTACTCAATTCCAATACATAGCCATTCTATCTGGATCACTTTGGATCTAAAAGAACAAAAGTTAAAATGACCAGCACACACTCTAAATTCCCTTCTCTCTTTCATTTAGATTTGCATAAAATTCTGTAATCAATATGTGGCCCTTGTTCCCCCGTGACTAAGGGGCTACCAATACTGCCGTTACCTGTGTGCTCAAAAAAGGCCTGAACCTCCGCCACTGGGTGATTCGAGTGATATGTTTGCTTCGGTGCAGCACCTCCACCTGAGAGGGATCCCAACTTATCAGGATAAGCCCCTAGCAGGAACAAAGTAAACAGTAATACCTACACATGTAGATAATACAGTAACAACCTTTACTGAACATATATCACAGTACCTTGTAACACAGTGTATAATATATATATATATATATATATTATACACTGTGTTACAAGGTACTGTGATATATGTTCAGTATATATATATATATATATATATATATACAAAAACACAGAAAAAACAGGCGCACTCATAGCGTAAAATTGTATAACAATAAATTTATGGAGTAAGGGATAAAACTGCACACTCACAAACAAAGCTGAAAAATGCGTTTTGAGTACAACTCAGCCCGTTCAGACGCAGGAACCCAAGGAGGAGGACTTCGGTGTGATGTCCGCGGTGTGTCTTGCCACAATAGCCCCTCTAGGTCCTGGCAGGGACCGAAAGCCATGAGGGACGCCGCCTTCCCCTCTCTCCGGTGCTACACAGAGCATACACTGAATAGAGTCTGGGATTTGTATATCTTTTACATATATTTATCTGGACATTTTCTTTTTTGATATTTTATAATGTATTTTATTGGTTCATTATTTTTATTTTTTTACTACATCCACTGTGCTTAGCATAGGTTTTTTACTTTTATTTGTAATAACATTTTCCATTTCACTTTTATTTATATTTTTACTCTATAGAGATTTTATATAGTGATAGGTTGGCGCTAATATATTTCTTTTTTTTGTTGATATATATATATATAAATATATATATCAGGGTTCCCCCTAGGCCCCCCTTACGTCCACTTAGCGGGGGGACCCCCGCACTGTGCTGGGGAGCTGTGGAGGCGAGTGCATTGCCGGGGGCTCCTGGTGGCATCTGCAGCCAGGCGTCACCATCTTGTATGCGGTCGCACATGCGCAGAAGCTCGCGCATGCGTGGTGTAGTCTCAAGAGTTGACACTCAGACCCTACCTTCCCCTTCTCTGTCCTGGCTCTGACTGGCATGGTCCCGCTGAGCACGCCAAATATATCAGTCATATATCAGTCTGTTGCAGGGGGATTCCGGGACCCCTATTAGCTACAGTGGGTGGCTACTGTGGGCCTCATGTCCCTACTACCAGAGGCTCATGGAAGTTGTAGTTCCCCTGCGGAGCTATGGGTGTAATGGCAACCGGTCCTTACTGCACTGAGCATGCCCAGAGTGTAGCAAGATGGCTGCCACTACTCTGAATACCCTCTGCCCATGCGTGGCACTTCTAAAATGGTGGCACCCTTACCGGCATCCTGCCAAGGTGCCCCGGTGATTGGGTCACCCCTACAACCTCCCCGACTGCCTGGTGAGTTCCCCGCTTGTAGCGGCGGTAAGGAGGGCTAAAGGGAGGACCAGGCTACACATATAAAATTAACACTTTATTCTTAATTCTATTTAAAATGTTTAATAAAGCCTGAAATACAATCAAATTAACCCTTTAATTTTTCTCAAAGCATGTTTGAGCGTGTGATTCAATTCTGCGGTTTAGCCTATATTTTATTGACCTCCAAATACTGCCCTTTTCAGTTTGAGATTTTCGATAAGCATTAAATGATAAACTAATTGTTACAAATGGAAAGAAAGGGAGACAGTCTCCAAGGAGGATTAAAAAATCATATTTGTCATGTAAGGCAAACATAAAATACATTCTGTCCATCAAAGTAAATAGAACATTTCCAAGCAATCACGTTGATTCTATTGATTGTCATTCAGGGGGTTGTTTTCTACCATTTATCTAGCTGTCACTTTTATTACATAAACTATTAAAGTGATTTAGCCTTGAACCCTCTGATTCAGAGACAGTATCTATAGTTCATGTCTGGAATAGAAAGCACTACCACCAAATATAAACTTACGAGGTCTGACACCAATGCATACTGAAACCAAACCCTCTTATGGTTTTGAGGTTGCTTGTATTGTATTATTTCTTTACGTTATGTTTTCTGGGTTATTGCAATGCTGTTTTTTTTTTTTTTTTAATGGTGCAGAGATATTTCATGCAATTCATAACACTGTATTCTTGTAGCCAGCATTTATTTTTCTTTGTCATCTTGTAGCCAGCATTTATTTATTTTTTGTCTTCTTGGAGCCAGCATGTATTTTTCTTTGTCTTCTTGTAGCCAGCGTTTAGTTTTCTTTGTCTTTTGACATCCTCCTTTTCTTTCACATTCATACCCGTAGAAACAAAACTTTGGGGGAGCCCTTTATAGGATTTTATCATTTACTTTCTATTATGTATATTCACTGTTTATACAATGTGCATGTGCTATATAGTATCTCACTTTAGTATATAATACAAATAGACTCACATCTATATTATATAAATTAATACACATTTTTTTCTCTTTTTTTTCTTGTCTATTATTAAAATGCAATATTTGTTGAATCAAGTGTGATCCAATTTGAAAATGTTATGAGATAAAATCATAGTCCTATTTAGTTATATAATTAATATAATAAGAAACACGTTTTCAATTAAATAAAGTGTTTATTGAAGGACATTTAATGTTTTCTATAGATTATAGATTTTTTTTAGACCTTTTTGGAGTTATATAAATAGGGACCTTACAGCCGTTCTATACAGCATTCGGCCGTGCGGCCGCGCATTCCTATGCGAATGTGTGCACGTGCAGCATGCTTTCCGTGTATATAGAGCCGGGAGCTGCAGGTAAGTGTATATGCGTGTATGTGCGTGTATATGCATGTATGTGCGTGTATATATGTTGTGTAAGTGTAAGGGGAGTGTAAGTAAGATTTTTTTAAATTAAAAAAAAAGTTTAATAATTTTTTTTTGTGTGTGTGCATTTATTTATCCCCCCCCCCCACACACACACATCCATACAAACATGCATACATACATACACACATACTGCTGCGGCCAAGTTTATTCGAGCATTTGCCCGTTCTTGGCCGCAGCAGTAGCCTGGCGCGCGCCCGAGAGTGACGGGCGCGCGCCGAAGCAGCGGAAGAGCGCCCTCCGATCGGGGCGCTCTCCCTACCGCTACCGGGTCCGCCGGGTCCCCCGGAACCCCCTGCGGCTGTCCCGCGATCGCGGGACACCAGGGCTCCCTCGGGGAGCCCCTGGACGCGCGTGCAGGGGGCGCACGCTCCCGAAGACGCGTGACCGCACGTCTATGACGCGCGGCACGCCGAGGGGCGGCCACTAGCAAGCCGGGAAATCTCCCGGCTTGCGGTACCGGCCACACTCTAATAAAGTGTGTCAGTAGTGTACACACCAATACATACATTTGAGCGCAGGCAGCGGCGCGAAAAGATGAATTTCTTCATCTTCGCCGCTGTCTGTCGGCTCCCCTCTCCCTGCCGTGCGCGCAGCACATCTATAGAAAGGCTGACTAACGTCAGCCAACTAAAAATCCACGCGCGCGCACGGCTTAGCACGCACCCGGCACTATAGAACATGCCTCAGAAGGAGTCCTTAGGATCCCCACAGCATTTACTGATGAAGCCAGCTGTATCTTACTTAAGTAATAATCCCAGGAGAACAGGGCATTACTAGCCAATAATACCCAGTTCTGAGGGGATAATTACTATAATAGGTTAAATGCAGGCTTATTTCATAAATAATAGACACTTTTGTATAGTTATAAAGATTTTTTTTTATTAAAATAAAATGGTAAGTACATTGAAACACCTCTATATACGCTTACACTGCAACTATCTATATCCACACACTGCTGCCCCCTCGGTGTACACACAGACACACATACACACACACATACACACACACACTGCAGCTACACACACACACACACACACACACACACACACACACTGCAGCTACACACACACACACACACACACACACACACACACACACACACACACACACACACACACACACACACACACACACACACACACACACACACACACACACACACACACACACACACACACAACACACACACACTTTACAGATGAAGCCAGCTGTATTTTACTTAAGTAATAATCCCAGAAGAACAGGGCATTACTAGCCAATAATACCCTGTTCTGAGGGGATAATTACTATAATAGGTTAAATGCAAGCTTATTTCATAAATAATAGACACTTTTGTATAGTTATAAAGATTTTTTTTATTAAAATAAAATGGTAAGTACATTAAAGCACCTCTATATATAATTACACTGCAACTATCTAAGCTGTGTTCACAGAGGGAGGGGGATGCGTCACTGCCTGCTTCTGCTTCCTGGCCAATCCCCTGCCCTGTCTGAGAGCTGTTCCTGCCTCCTGATCAATGCCCTGCCCTGTCTCAGAGCTGTTCTGACAAAAGGAAAAGCTGATTGGCTGGAAATAAACACATTGCTAGCTGCAAAATTTCCGGGCATTACTGAATAAATAATGCCCGGAATTGTAACCAATCATAGAGCAGGGATTTCAATAATGGCCAGAATTTTACGGCTATAGCTAACAATTACTAATAACACAGAGTTTCAATAAAATTCAATTCCAGTGATAATGCAGAATATCACTTCCCTGGCTACATCTGCACACTATATGAACATCACAGTTTACTACAATACCGTGGGGAGGATGCTTAACATAACACCCTATCAAATACCCCCCATGGTTGTTCAAGAGCATAAGGACAGAGTTCCCACAGCACCACCATTTACATTTGTTGAAGACTGCAGACATGGATGCTGAAGTTTAGATGACATGTTGAACTTTAAGTTTAAAATGGGGGGAAATATGTGGGTTATAACTTTTGCAAACATTCCCATTTCATGGAACAGACACCCCCAAATGGTTTTCAGGCAGAACTAACATCTGTGAAAAGACTATTTCCTGTTAACTTTTTATGACGATTAATGGGCCTATGCAGAAAGCTGCAAAGAAAAAAAATTGCTGTGCCGCTTAAATCACCATTTTTTCAAGCGTTGTTCTCACGGTGTGCAGAAAGCCCCAAAAACCAGTGATAGCAACATTTGCAAAAATGGCGAGTTGCCGGTAGCGAGATGATCGGCCATCCGAAGAGGGCTCACCCGGCAAGTTCTATCTTATGCAGAGAAAGGGCCGCCTCTCTCTCTGCGCAAATCTCGTCAGGAAAAAAATATTTTTACATTTTCATTTTATTACTATTGTACGTGAGTAGGGGGTCTCCGGAGCAGAACTGCGTTGGTTGGAAGTCCGGGGACCCCCTGCTTACTGAGATACAGGCCCCATTATGGGGTGCCAGTATCTCCTATGCATTTGATTCCCACGGTCACGTGATCGGGACATTTACATGCATAGATGATACCGGCACCACATAACGGGGCCTGTATCTCTGGAAGCAAGGGGTCCCAGGACCTCAAATCAATGCGGTTCTGCTCTGGAGACCCCCTGCTAATCTATACTAGTATTAAAACAAAAATGTAAACAATTTCAAAATTTGTTACAATAGCGGCAATCTGCTATTGTAATGAAGCTGCTTTAATGTAATTTTTCATAATAGTGTGCGGTAGCAGTAGGTCTCCTGAGCTGAACCACTTTGATTTCAGCCTAGGGGACCTCCTGCTTTCCGAATTACAGGCCCTGGTATAAATCACTCTGCAACATCACACTGACCCTTTAAAAATGGTGGTTGTCCGGCACCCGATGCCAAATACCAGTGCCTGTAACTCGGGAATCAGGGGGTCCCTGAGGCTGAAATCAAGTTCAGTCCAGGGGACCTACTGCTTCCTGTGTTACAGGCCCTGGTATGGTACTGCCGCCATTTTTAAAGGGTCCGCATGATGTAAAAGGGTGATTTATACAAGGGCCTGTAACTTGGGAAGCAGGGGGTACCCGAGGCTGAAATCAAACATTAAAGCAGCTTCATTACCTTAGTGGATATACGCTAAGGCAACGAAGGGGTTAAACACCTGTGCATGCTTATACAAAACAAAGAAAATAACCCCTCCAAAAAGCGCTTACCTACACTAATTAGGGTGTGATAGATACAGTGCTGAAAATTAAATAATGCGTGCTAACACAACAAACAGTCTAACTACTGCTGTAAGAGCAAGCGGCTAGGTGACAATAATGTCAGGTTATTCCAAACCTGATACAAAACAGTGCACAAACAATATTAAAGTCCCCAGCGCTAAAGTCCAAGATACCGTGATCTTCAGATAGTCTCTGGTATTAAAGATGGTAACTGGGCTCTGTTGAAAATGTTCCAGATGGGATGTGTCCTAGGAATGGACAGATGCACGTCTGAAATACAGATGAGAGGCACACCTGATTGCGCAGCGTTTTCTAGCAATCAGTTCCCTATCTAAGACAGTGATGATTCCTACTCACATAATGAACGCCAATGTAGTCAGTGGAGAGAATCTGTGCTTGTTCCTCTTCTTTCAGCTCCTCTCACGACCCCACGTGCAGGCAGCTTTCTGGAGGGGACCTCAATCCACAATGGCGTCGGCGGTTGGCTCCGTTGCGAAACCCCCACCGAGGGAAGGAATGGGCACAATATGGTGTAGTTTGAAACACTTTAATTAGCTAATACACTAAAAATCACATTAAAATACACTCACATGGTGCAATACCGAATTGTATTGCTCAAATTGCCGTCCGCAGCTTGCAAATCCTGCCCGCAAGATACAAAGAATCCCTGCACGCAGACACGCTGATGGTACTAAGCGTGTGACGTCACCGCTGCCGGGAACTCTCCTTGCAGAGGCTACGGTGGCTGGGTTGGCTCAAGTGACTAGACTCCTCCTCCCTTTTTTTTTTTTACGCGTTTCGTGACACGTGGTCACTTCGTCAGGGGATAGTGGAGTCTGGTCAGTGATACCTTTTATACTACACCAAATGGAGAGAGCCTCCTACTTGGGGTGGAGCCTAGCTGTTGAAAAGTGGAGTATCTGCTTTAATACCAACAGCGTAATAGGAATTGGTCCCTTGGCTTAATTAAGCACATGTACCCACATAATATAAAGATATGAACTCAAAAATCTTGATAATAATGGCAATACTCGTAATAGAAAATATAAAAACATAAAATATAAAAATATATCCCAATCACACTAGGGCAATAATTAATTACCACAGGGCAAAAGGCGTAAATGAAAAATAATCAGTTAAAAACTTTACATTATCTCACTGAACTTTGCCACATCAATGAATGGTACTAACCTATGTACTATCCCAAATGGGAAGAACCCCCTGTCGGGGGCGGGATTACGGCATTGGAATAAAGATTATCAGCTCTGGGTTTAACAGTGCAATGGGGGTGGTTATCTTATTATGAATGTGCGCATGTCTCCGCATGGTACATAGATAAGAGCTTTACAATATGATGGTGGCAATAACTCCAATTATGAAGTCAGACTGGAATGAATAGAATTAAGTGCATCCCAGTCACATCATGCAACTAGGGGTTAACACTTGGAAAATTGGTACTCCAAATAACAATACATTTCATGTCTAAACTATACCACAACAGTGAACAGGAATGGACTAATGGTCCTTCAAGAAGGCTGCCAAGTCAAATTCGATGTTTAGACCTAGGGGGGTCAGGGTCTTGAGTGTGTAGATCCAATAGCTTTCTCTTTTAGAGACTAGATTAAGCCTGTCCCCCCCACGCCAGCTGCTCTTCGGATTGTCAATTCCTACACACATTAACCCTTCAGGGCTTTGATTGTGATGTTGCCTGAAATGATTTGAGACACTATGTGTCTCGAGACCCCTTCTGATATTATAAACGTGTTCTGCGAACCTTCGTTTAAGGGGTCTCCCCGTGCGGCCCACATACTGTAGGCCGCACGGGCATTCCAGCAAATAGACGCAGAAATTGGTTTTGCAGTTGATAAAGGTTTTTATGTCATAGCTTTTACCTGTCACATTGGATCTGAAGGTCTTAGTTTTTTTACTATGTTTGCATCCAATGCAGCTTTGACATGTATAAAAACCTTTAAGATCTTGTAACCATGTGACATGGTGATCTTTTAGATTGTCCAGTGGACAACTGGGGGATAGAGAGGATTTTAAATTTTTTGCTCGCTTGAAAACTATTTTCAGTTTGATTGGGAGCACAGTTTTAAGGATTGGGTCTCGTTGGAGAATGCTCCAATGTTTATTAAGTGTCTTAGATATAAATGGAGCTATCCCACTATATTGTGTGATAAAAAACGGAAATGGGGCCTGACCCACATCAGCTGTCCGTTTCCCCCCACACAGCAGGGATGCTCTGTCGGTCTTATTGACCTCTTTAATTGCGAGATCCAATTCTTGGTTTCCATACTCACGTTCAATGAACTTGGTCTTCAACTCCCTAATTTGATGGTGGTATGAGGGAGGAGGAGTCTAGTCACTTGAGCCAACCCAGCCACCGTAGCCTCTGCAAGGAGAGTTCCCGGCAGCGGTGACGTCACAAGCTTAGTACCATCAGCGTGTCTGCGTGCAGGGATTCTTTGTATCTTGCGGGCAGGATTTGCAAGCTGCGGACGGCAATTTGAGCAATACAATTCGGTATTGCACCATGTGAGTGTATTTTAATGTGATTTTTAGTGTATTAGCTAATTAAAGTGTTTCAAACTACACCATATTGTGCCCATTCCTTCCCTCGGTGGGGGTTTCGCAACGGAGCCAACCGCCGACGCCATTGTGGATTGAGGTCCCTTCCAGAAAGCAGCCTGCACGTGGGGTCGTGAGAGGAGCTGAAAGAAGAGGAACAAGCACAGATTCTCTCCACTGACTACATTGGCGTTCATTATGTGAGTAGGAATCATCACTGTCTTAGATAGGGAACTGATTGCTAGAAAACGCTGCGCAATCAGGTGTGCCTCTCATCTGTATTTCAGACGTGCATCTGTCCATTCCTAGGACACATCCCATCTGGAACATTTTCAACAGAGCCCAGTTACCATCTTTAATACCAGAGACTATCTGAAGATCACGGTATCTTGGACTTTAGCGCTGGGGACTTTAATATTGTTTGTGCACCTGTGCATGCTTATTGTGGGTAGCAGTGGTAGGCGAAGGTGGTATTTGGTCCTTGAGGGTTGCTTAGGAGTTGCGGGGGGGAAGGGTTTGCTGTTGGAGTTAACCCCTTCATTACCTTAGCTTAATGAAGGGATTTACCCCTCCAGCTACCCACCCGGTAAGCTTAAACATCTATCCTTGGGGCTAATACCCCCTTCACCCACCCACACTATCCACAATAAACACAAATACACAACCCAGGACTACTAACCACCTCCTAGGCCCTAATAAACCATTACACTATCTTATAACACGAATACACAACCCACCCATTCCCTGTGTCCCACATAAAACAAATATATATATTTTTTTAAACTTTTTTTTACATTTTTTTACACACATGATTAATACCCCAGACCAGTATGGGTTCCCGGGTGGTCCCGACGGGTGTCTTAAGGCCACACAGTGCACCTTAGGTGGTGCCAATGGGTGTCTGGGGGCCCTCAGGTGGTACCCATGGGTGTCTGGTGCCCTCAGTTGGTTCCCACGATTCCCCAGGGCCCCCACAGTTGTCTGTGGGTCCTCAGGTGGTCCATGTGGGCACCCGTGGGTCCCCACTGGCCTGCAGTACCATTCCTCTATTTCAAAAATAAACATGGCCTACATTTAAATTAATACAGCTCAACCCTCTCCCCCCCCCCCCAAACACATACAGTGCAGTAATGGGCAACATACTGCTGCGACACACTTTATTCGAGCAAATACCCAGTATGTACCTGGCAGATACCTGGAATGCGCCGCTCCTCACCTCTGACAAGCCCCGTTGCATTTGCCTTCCCAGCCATGGTTCATGCCTGGCTGACGGGCGGCTGATCTGTTAAATGATAATGATTAGGATTTAATAGGCTGCAATGCTTCGCGTGTCTACCAGATGGCATAAATTCATGAATTGTAATGCAGTATATATATACTGCTGCGGCCAAGTTTATTCGAGCATTTGCCCGTTCTTGGCCGCAGCAGTAGCCTGGCGCGCGCCCGAGAGTGACGGGCGCGCGCCTAAGCAGCGGAAGAGCGCCCTCCGATAGGGGCGCTCTCCCTACCGCTGCCGGGTCCGCCGGGTCCCCCGGAACCCCCTGCCGCCGTCCCGCGATCGCGTGTGCAGGGGGCGCACGCTCCCGAAGACGCGTGACCGCGCGTCTATGACGCGCGGCACGCCGAGGGGCGGCCACTAGCAAGCCGGGAAATCTCCCGGCTTGCGGATCTGGCCGCAGTGCGATAAACTGTGTCGCCACTGTATATACTGTGCAGTATTGCAGCCAGCGGGAATAAAATGCTTCAATCCCTGCCTGGAAAATAACGCAATGCACTCGGACAGAAAACAGTCACAAACCTCAATACACTCGAGTATACCCGAATTCGTGGGACTAGCCGAGCTCGAATAAAGTGTGTCGCCAGTGTAACAATTATCCAGATATGGATAATAGATTTTTTTGCCCATTATTATACACAATATTAGCCAGGCAGTATAAATAAAGTTAAAAAAAACCTTCTACTTACTCCTGCAATGTGAAAGGCGTCATTGTCATCTTACTGCAGGGCCATGTCCTCCGTTGCCAGAAAGAATACATAGTCAAAGTATCTAAATTCCCCTAACCCCTTAATCACCTTAGCGGTTAACCCACCCTGCCCCACTACCCACCCGGGAGGCCTAACCACCCACCCCGGACCAACTATAACCACAATTCACCCATTAATTGGTACAGTGGGTACATCATGCTCATATAATATGGGCAAGATTTACCACTATAGCAATAAATGGTGAAGGAATAAAAAAAGAGGACCAAATAAAACACATAACATTGCCAAATAATATACATTACATAGCCAACTAAATACATAACAAATGGCAATAAAACAATTGAATTGCACAGTGGGTACATCTGTCCATATAATATGAGCATGATTTAACACTATGCCAGTCAATGGTCAACTTTTAAAAAAACTATCTCCTATGCATTCTAAACACTCACAAAATAAAAACAAATTAAGAAGTAAACACAACAAAATTAACACCAATCAATTAATCAAATCCAAAATAAAGACCAGAATAAACAATTAAAACACCAAAACAATACCATGAATAAATGAAATAAATATCCAAAATAATGTCACAAAATAATCCAACATTAAACAGTAAACACCAATCTAAGCCAGAAATAAACCATGTAAAACACCACCAAAAATGCCAGCATACTAAATACAAACACAAAATAAAGAGCATAATAAGTAAAAACAAATTACCAATATACATGTAAAATACATAAAAGCAAGCATTTGTCAAAACAACCATTGTTTGTCCCTATATATGTCTATATCCATAAAGAGACATACATAAATTTAGTGGCAATGCATGGGCATAAAAAAAAATTAAATCACAATAAAAATAAAAAAACCTGTAAACAAAAAATAACATAAATTCAATATTTTTTCTTACCTTCAGATGTCTTCAACCTCCGATTCCCGTGGTCACCGCATGCTCTCGAACCAATCCATGATCCAGAAAAGCCACAGCCCACAAGTAAAAAAATCCAAAGTCCTTTACTTCTTCTTTCTTTATTTTCTACTGTAAATTGTAATCCATTTTCATCACTTTCGGGGGTCTTCTTGGGTCTTCATCTGTATCTTCTTCTTCATCTGTATCTTCTGGAGGAAAGCCCTTCTCCTCCTATTGGTGGAGGAGGTCCTCCCTCCTGGCTTCTTGCCGCTAAATTTGGCTGCACTGCCTTTTATAGGCATGTGCCGTCACATATAAGTCATTTGGTTCTCACGCCATCTGATTGGCCATTGAAAACCATGTGGCCAAAAACATTGGCAGGGGTAAGTAGAACGGCTTTTATTTACTTTATTTATGCTGGCTTGCTAATGTTGTGTTTAATAATGGGCAAATAATCTATAATATAATATAATCATTATCTTTATAATAGTTATTTTGCCCATTACTGTACTGTATGTGTTTGGTGGGGGTGGAGGGGGAGGTGTATTTATTGAAATGTAGACCATGCTTTTACTTTCTAAATACAGAAATGGTACCGCAGGCCAGCGGGGATGCACGGAGACCACCCGAGGACCCCTGGAAACCCGCTGGGACAACTTGAGGACCCACGCACACCTGCAGGGAGGAACCACTCGAGGGCCCCAAGACACCCATGGAACCACCTGAGGGCTCATGACGCCCTTGGGAACCACCTGGGGTGCACTGTGGGGCCTGCAGACAACTGTGGGAACCACCTGGGGAACCCCACATGCCTATGGTATTAATCCTGTGTGTAAAAAATAAAAAATAGTTTTAGGTGGGGGCACAGGAGGTGGGTTGTGTTTTGATGTTTATTAAATATTGTAATGTTTGTTGGGGGTCTAGGAGGTGTGTGGTGGGGCTGTTGTGTGTATTTGTGTTTATTGTGTGTAGTGGGAGTTGGTGAAGTGGGTAGTAGTCCCAAGGGTGGGTGTTGAGGCCTAATAGGTGTGTAGTGGGAGGGGTTAACCCCTTCCTTACCATAGCATTATTAACCGCTAAGGCAAATAAAGGGGTTATGTCCACTTGCAATCCCGCCGCAAGGTATAAACACCCACCAAGGGCCAAATACCACCTTCCCCCTCCCCCGCTACCCACAATAAACATGGCACTGGTGTTAAGCCCTTCATTGCCTTAGCGGTTAGCCGCTAAGGTAATGAAGTGGGCTGTAAATGCATTTTTCAGTCATCCGATTCATGCTGGGGGTCTCCGGTGCTCATATTAATGGATATCATCTCCAGAATCTCCCAACATCAATCTGATGCAGGAAAAATGCAATTTATTTTCTAAGTGCCGTCTCGCCGCTTCTTCCCACCTTCCTGACAACTTTTTGTGGCGAGGCAATTTGGAGAGGAAATCTCAGTTCTAGATTGGTGAATAGCCACGATAAGCTACTCAGGGCTAATAGAAAAGTATGAGTTTGAAAACATGGTGCAAAGTGGCATTTCACAGCGTGCTTGGCAATTATTTTTACTCGTTATAAAAAATTGCGAAAATCTCTCTTATCGTCGACTTATCGGAGTTTAATGAATAGCAGTAGGCTTTTTTGGCAAAAACGTGGTGAGAAGTGACTTATTGGAGCTTTCTGCATAGGCCCCTAAGTATTTTTCATTCTGTATCAAATGTTTCCAATGAAATATTCATCACGCATCAATCAAATTATTCATCAACCACAAGCTATGATTGGCAGATTGATTGGATATTGGCAAATTCTGTAGATCTAACTGGAAAAGATACACATCATTCTTGGAATTTCTTCAGAATCTTTTGAAGCATTTATTATCAGTATTATTATACATGTATATTAAATATTACCTAGCATGACATTAATAGCTACAGATGTAGCAAACATTATAAACTTCAATAATGTTCAAACTAATTAGTAAAATATCTTGTAGATTATCATTGCATTAACAGGTGCAATATTGTCTGCTACAGTACATCTGAGATTGAAAGACCATGCTTAGATTGAATAACAAACAGAGCACACAGAGATGTTGGCTCTTGGAGGCTTTTTCTTTTCTGTATACATCAATTCGTGATGAAAGGTTTCAAAGCTAAAACTGTGACAGATGTATATGAAAAATGTAAAACTAACAACACCCTAAGGGGGCTATGCACTAAGCTTCGAGCTTTCGCGCTGGCCTGAAAAAAATTAGCACGTCCGATAAAAAATGAAGCTGGCGGCGCGATTCACTAAGGCCCTGAGCCCATTTTCTATCGGACGTGCCCAAAACTGGCTTATTGTGCGTGCAATGTTTTTTCCCTCTGCTAGCGCACTGAAACTTCCCATATGCTAGCTGATATAAAAAATAAGCCGCCTGTGACATTTGCATGGAGATGCAGCAAGCAAGGCTGTTACAGGCGATCGTACACTAAATAAATACATTTTAATTATAGTGTACATGAGCAGGGGGTCTCCGGAGCTGAACAGCATTGGTTTCAGGTCCGAGGACCAGCCACTTCAGGAGATACAGGCCCCGTTATGGGGTGCCGGTATCCCCTGCAGAATTTCAATGTCCCGGTCACGCGATGCGGACGCTTGAAAGTGCAGGGGATACCGGCACCCCATAACGGGGCCTGTATCTCCTGAAGTAGGGGGGCCTCGGACCTGAAACCAATGCGGGTCATCTCTGGAGACCCCCTGCTCATGTACACTATGAAACATGTATATTTAAAAAAGATTTAAGAAACATCAATACACGAACCCCCCCCCCCCCCTCCGCCCTATCACATACAGTACAATAATGTTCAAAATAACTATTATCCAGATATGGATAATAGATTATTTGCCCATTATTAAACACTGCATTTGCATACCTAAATAAAGTAAATAAAAACAGTAGCCAGCTAATCCAATGAATACAAGCAGTAACAACATCAACAATGAATTCATTAAACCATTAACCAATGAAACCAATTAATTCCTAAACCAACTCAAATAGAACAGTAACACTAACCAATCAAACCAATGAATTACTACAACATTAATGAATGTAAACATTAAAAGACAAAGAAATAAATTCAAACAATCTCTGAAATAACCATAAAACGCATTAGCTAACATAATACAACATTAACTACAAACGAACAGCAATCGCAAACATTTTATTACATTAAGCAGGAAAAAAACAAACAATCACAACCACATAAGAAAATGACATTAAAAAAACCAACATGATGACCTGACTTTAGCCTGTGATTGCTGCCATGGACTCACAATGGTGTAATGGGGGTCACACCTTTTGGCACAGATTACTGTCTTGCAGAAGGATTATATCTTTACACTAAATATTAAGAATCCTATTACAAAGTTGAACCTGTAGTAAAGATTATTATAAGATTTCGTAAGTACAATCAATAATAATAATAATAATGTCTGAGAGCGGTATAAAGTAATATCTGTGATTTATCGTATACAACAATAATCAGTAATAAAATAATAACAATAGTAACAAATCCATAATAAAGCAGAGTAAAATTCTTAGTTACAGTCTATGCTTGCTTATACATACCACCAAATAGCTTACCAAGGTCAGTCTCACTAACGGTTCTCTCTGTGTCTCTGTTCTGTTCTATTCTGTCTCTACACTAACTTATATGTCTTATGCATACATCATACTGTTGCTTAGCAGAAAATCTATGTTTCCTACTGTATGTTCTGTAGAAAAAACATATTTGCCTAAATCTTACCCTAGCTAGGTACTTTCCTCGTGCAGTTATTGCGGTTATGCCAAGTGCCAAGTGCATCCTGTATACCTAAAACTGTGTTATTAGAAGTTTGTGGTTTCCTACCTGTCTACATACTGAGCAGAAAAACAACTACTGTAATAATCTTGGCATAGGAAAACAGATAAAATCTCAGCACAATATATATGTATGCTCACTGCTGTACTAAAGAGTAGATATGTGTAGCCCTGTTTCCCCCCTTATCTGGGAAATTCTACTGCTACATGGGGTGTCATGGTGCATACCTGTTGGGAGCAGGAAATCTTGAGCTGCCAAATTGTTATAGGGTGAACAGGACAGGCATTTGGGTTCTTATTATTGCAGTTCTTCTCATGGTACTCAGCGCCTCCAGCTGTAGTGGGCTCCAGGGTATTCCAGAGATTAGTTCCCACCACTGCATACTTTTTCCACTCTGCCGAGGAACTGACACTACTGCCCAGGAACTGGCAGGTGAAAAGTGAACAAGGATTTTTATTGTGCATCCTGATAGACAGCCACTGCAATTCCTCCTACAAGGCTGTAAGATCTTCGAAGTCCCAGACTTCTGGAGGGTGCCTACCCCGATAGTAGGGGTAATGAGTCTTGATTTTCTCCAGGCCTGAGCCTGGAGTGGGCCAGCTCATCCTCGCAATGGGAGAGACTGACAGCCCATGCTCTCTCCTCTCTCTCCAGAGCAAGACTAACAAAACTAATTTCCTCAGGAAGCAGGGGTGGGCCCATGGACTGCACCTATCCCTGATAGGCTACACATAGGCCATGAGTCATCACCGAACTCCTGTCTATCAAAGAGGAGCCTGCAGGGGGTCAAGAGCCCACAGATTTAACCTATTACTGCCTGCATATAAACCGACTTACATAACAGGGGGAAAGACAGGTAGAATAGATTTACCATGTTACATTCTCCCCTGGGTGAAATTACCAATGCCCTCGCTTGGGGTCCAAATTTGGGGAACCATCCGCCATCCTGGAATCTACAAGATGACATCAAATTAATTAATATCATACACACGATACATACTATATAAACTATATCATACACTGACTATAACGATACAATAACTGTTAACCAGACGGGGTGGAACTAGATATAATATCTAGGATCCGGCTTCTGAACAGACCGCCCATCAAAATCTTCCACCCAAACAGAATACACCTTAGGGGCACCTGCTTGCTGTAGAACCTCTACCCTATCCATAAAGATACACGTCCCTATGAGCTATTCCCTCATGATTGAACAAATAAGGGAGTCAGTTATGAACTCCTTATAACTGGTCCTAGCCTGAAGATAGTCTGTGACTGCTAACTTTAGCCACTCATGTCTATTATCCTCTATCTCCTGCATTATGGGCTCAGGGACATAAGGAAACTTGTAACCATGGGAAAGCCGGAACCTCTTTCTTATGGCCCAGTCAGCTCTACTTAACTTAAGGATTTTCCGACCAGCTCCCTGGCCAGGTAGTACCCAAATTCCCGGAATCCTTAGAGTTCACCCTTTTATATAAACTATCAGGGCCCTTAGGTATGCGTACCCCTAACTTGATTTCTCTCTTACGTAGAGCTTCTGATGACTCTTCAGGAGAAAATACACACTCTTCCCACCAATGGTCAACTATGAGGCCATTAAGATAAACCTGGTGTGCTTTATTTCAGGGGCATAACCTTGGAACATAGGATCCTACCATTTACATATCTCCTGAGATAGGTACTCAGATCCCACACTTGCAGGTCTGACACGCACAGGTGAAAATGCGCTTGAGGGTACAGATGGTGGGGAAGATACTGACGCATCTGACATCTCAGACTGAGATCCTGAGGACCTCCTAAAGGAGTGGTTTGACCCTCTACTTCCAGGTCTCTTGACACATCTAGACACTGGAATATCCCCATCAGACTCCTCAGAACTCCCACTCACCGAATTTCCCACATTTGTATCATCAGGGAACTTTGTTAACACAAACGGTGTAATAGTAGGGTCTATATACTTTACCCTCTGTGAACTACAGGATGAGAATGAGGGAGTCGTAGGGGCAGTATGGGCCTGAGCAAAGTCCTTAACCCTTTGCGGTCCAATGTCGGAATATATCCGACAAAATATTTTAGTACTTGCGGTCCAATGTTGGATTTCCCCAGCATTCCCCTTGCACTTCTCCCAGCAGCCGCACTGACCCCCCCCCCTCCCGCCCAGCCTGGCTCCGATCCCCATCAGCAGCCCCGCACACCAGAAGCCTCACTGACCCCCCCCCCCACCCTGGCACTGATTCCCCCCCCCGGCACCGATCACCAATCCCTGCACCCCAACCCGGCACCGATCCCCCGAGCCAAGCACCAATCCCCCCCCCCAGCCTGCACCAATCCCTGCAGGCAGCCCCACGATGCCCCAGCAGCTGACACTGGAAATAGGGGGGCAGGGGGGGCTGTGAGTGTGCTGTGTGTGCTATGAGTGTGTGCAGTGTGCTGAGTGTGCTGTGAGTGTGCGCAGTGTGCTGTGAGTGTGTGCAGTGTTCAGTATGTGTGCAATGTGTGTGTGGATCACGCTATAACAGGGTTGAGCTGTATGTGTTTTTTTCCCCGAAAATTAAATTAGACCTGATGAAAATTAATTGGACCACAAAGGGTTAATGTCCAGCACAGGGGTAGTGGAAGATGGGGCATTAACCACTAGGGCCTGTGACTGGGGCTGAATGAAGTCCATAAGCTGTCCTCTGGAAAGGGGCTTTCCTTTAACTGGGGATTTTAACTTGAATTCTGCAACACAAATCCCTAATCCTTCCGGGAGTGATGTCGGTATGGGGATATGCTGCTCCTCTCTTGGGGAAGTAGCCTTCCCAAATCCTGCAGGGGTGATGTCAGTATGGGGACATGCTGCTCCTCTCTTGGGGAAGTAGCCTTCACCGGGCAGGCGACATCTTGCGGAGGCAGGTCCACACTCACCGCAGCTGAGACCAGCGGTGGTGCGACCGGCTCCGTGGGCACCACCTTGGTGACTGCACTAGGCTTTGCCAATCTTGCGAGAACACGGGAGCAGCTCAAGCCCGGCGCCAGTGATGATGTCACTTCCGGTAAGACCGGAAGTTTGTCACCGAGCTGTGCACCGGACAAGGCCGCACCCGGCGCTTCATCCAGGTAGACCCAAACCGGATCCGTTGTGAAGTAAGAACGTGGCTGCTCACCCAGAGACAGGTAGGGGACATCCCTCAATCTCTCTGCATATGCATCAGGAACAGCATCAGCGTTATCGGGGATGGCAGATCTCACCAGATGGTACAGAACCTCCGCAGCCTCTTGGAAGGACACATCTGGACTGGAACTCGACAGGAACTGGCAGGTAAGCAATGAAATCTTCTCCGCAGGTCCTGCCTGATAGAGATCCTCTTCTTCATCTAGGGGGGACAGCTCCACCAGGACGCGATGCCGGGGCGAGTCAGTCGCGACCATGCGTATAGTGCTGGCACCGTTTTTCCAGGCCGACAGGGCCATCAGTCAGGCGACAGTGCACGCACAGACATCGTAGGTGAACTTGGCCTTCAATCCTCACAATCAGGTAGCCACCTGGGATGGAGTTGTTGGAAACTTCCAAATCCTGCGCTTTGTTAGAGGCAGCCATAGTTGAGATGATTTCTCTCAATAATACAGCAGCTCCTCTTTCTTTGACAACTCACAGCAGAATGAGCTCTTGGATCTGCTCTGCAGACTCCTCCCATCCTGGACATCAGCTCCTATTGGCTGTAGCTCACTCAGCTCCTCCCCTAGGTGAATCTACAGTAAGATGTTGGGTTAGTAACATTACATAACTTGACTCAACGTGAGCCAATCAGCATAAGGGGCGGCACACTTCGCTTGGCGCCAGAAGCTTGCAACTTATTTTGCAAACTTTTGCAAATAGTGAACTGCAGCCCATGCGGTCCCGTTTTCTTGGCGTGAGCACCATCTTGGTCTTCAGCACACACACATCCAACACACGGTGGATGCCATTTTGAGACTCTGTAACATGCCTTAAACTTCAGGCTAAAGCACTGTCCCCACAACCACAGGTGCACAGGGTCCCCCAGCACCAACTGAAAGGGCCCGTCCCTATGATTTTCCTTTCTCTTATCGCAACTTGCAGATGAGTATCCACGCTCTCCGGTATCATAATCTCAGGGTACGCCCCAACTATTTTTGTATTTGCTGATGAAGGGTACTAATGCTCCCTGGTAACATGCCCTTAGGGTACGCCCCAACGTCTTTTCTGTTGGTAAGGTTCCAGGATAGTCCCCTCCCTGGTGTCACCTCAGGGAGAGGCTCCCCCATTCCTTAACTCGAATGGGTGCTGAGGGAACCTGGTGAAGCCTCAGAGGCCCAACCACTTCCACTACTGTGCTGCCAGCTGCACTATCCTTAAAAACCTGTCCTGATGATCTCAGCAGCGCCTCCAAATGTAGCCCTGTTTCCCCCCTTCTCTGGGAAATTATACTGTTACATGGGGTGTCATGGTGCATACCTGTTAGGAACAGGAAATCTTGATCTGCCGCGTTGTTATAGGGTGAATAAGACAGGCTTTTGGGTTCTTGTTATTGCAGTTCTTCTCATGGTACTCAGCGCCTCAAGCTGTAGTGGGCTCCAGGGTATTCCAGAGATTAGTTCCCACCATTGCATACTTTTTCCACTCTGACGTGAGATGGGCCTACAGTAGGCCTGCACAACATGCGGCCTGCCCGCACTCACTGTGTGGCCCGCGGCGGCTTTCCCTCTCCTCCATCCTCCCGAGTCCGCTCTCCCCTCCGCCTACGCCTATGGAGTCCGCTCGTCCGCTCTGCCTCCCCCCCCCCGACTCTGCTCTGCCTCCCCCCGAGTCCACTCTGCCTCCCCCCGAGTCCGCTCTGCCGCCCCCAACCCCCGAGTCCGCTCTGCCTCCCCCCCGAGTCCGCTCTTACGACTGCAGGGTAAGAGTGCTTTCTAGAGCGAGAGCGTTCCTGCAGTCCTGCCTGCTATAACGCCGCAAGATGATATGAGGTACAGGGTGGGTTATTTGAGGTACAGGGGGGGGTTATTTGAGGTACAGGGGGGGTTATTTGAGGTACAGGGGGGGGTATTTGAGGTACAGCATGGGGGTTATTTGAGGTACAGGGGGGGGTTATTTGAGGTACGGGTGGTTATTTGAGGTACAGGGGGATTATTTGAGGTACAGGGGCAGGGGTTATTTAAGATACAGGGGGCGGTGGATTTGAGGTACAGGGGAGGTTATTTGAGGTACAGGGGGGTATTTGAGGTACAGGGGGGCTTGATGTGTGGTGCAGGGGGCTTGATGTGTGGTGCAGGGGGCTTGATGTGTGGTGCTGGGGGCTCGATGTGTGGTGCGGGGGGCTTAATGTGAGGTGCTGGGGGGTTAATGTGAGGTGCAGGGGGGTTGATGTGAGGTGATGGGGGGTTTATGTGTGGTGCAGCTGGGGTTGATGTGTGGTGGAGGGGTGTTAATGTGTGGTGCAGTGGGCTTGATATGAGGTGCAGGGGGCTTGATGTGTGGTGCAGGGGGGGTTGATATGTGATGCAGGGGGCTTGGTGTGAGGTGCTGGGGGGTTAATGTCCAGGACATACTTGAAAACGAGAGGTAACTCTCAATGTATTACTTCCTGGTAAAATATTTTATAAATAAATAAATAATGTGATGTGCTGGGGGGTTAATGTGATGTGCTGGGGGGTTTATGTGAGGTGCAGGGGGGGTTGATGTGAGGTGCGGGGGGGTTGATATGAGGTGGGGGGGTTGATGTGAGGTGCAGGGGGGGAGAGGGATGTGTGTGGTGTGCAGGGGGGTATTGTGTGTTGTTTGTGGAGGGGTAGTATTGTGTGTAGGTGAGGGGGAGAGATGGAGGTATGAGGGGTTGAGATGGGGGTATGAGAGATAGATGGGGAGACTCGCAAAGGTTGATGATGAGGGGTGCTGGGGTAGATATATGATGATGATGATGATGATGATGATGATGGGTGCTGGGGGAGATATATGAAGATGATGATGATGAGGGGTGCTGGGGAGATTTATGAAGATGATGAGGGGTGCTGGAGGAGAGATGATGATGATGATGATGATGATGATGATGGGTGCTGGGGGAGATATATGAAGATGATGATGATGAGGGGTGCTGGGGAGATATATGAAGATGATGAGGGGTGCTGGAGGAGAGATGATGATGATGATGATGATGATGATGATGATGATGATGATGATGATGATGATGATGATGATGATGATGATGATGATGATGATGATGATGATGATGATGATGATGATGATGATGATGATGATGATGATGATGATGATGATGATGATGGTGGTGGTGGTGGTGGTGGTGGTGGTGATGATGATGATGATTTTACCCATGCGGCCCAAATCTGTTTTCCTTTGAGCAGTTCGGCCCTTTTCACTTAACGAGTTGTGCAGGCCTGGCCTACAGTATATATAGAGAACAAATTGGCATAATTGCAAAACTGTACCGGACAACATAAAATGAAGTGCCACATCCTCGAAAGGGTGAAATGTTTCCATGTCTTTATTTCCATTAAACTGAATGAGACTAAAGGTGTGCTAAAGCTTAGCACCCTTTTGCGATTCTGGTCATATATTGTATGTACAAATTATGTTCATCATGTATACAATATGAATGTATAGTAAGTAGAAAATTGGATTATGTGTGTATAACAGGGTCCCCCCTGGGTCCTGCTTACCTCCGCTGCTGTGGGGGAGGTTGCTGAATGGTTGGGTGGTCAGGGAGGCAATCGGATTGCCGGAGGCTCCCGGCGGCTCCCTTAGCAGGACACGGCCATCTTGGATGGGATCGCGCATGCGCAAGGCGGCCATTACCCAGTGCAGACTCCGCAGAGACTACAACCCCCGGGATGCATAGGGGTGACGGAACGCATGGGCTGCAGAAGCCAACAGGGCACCAGCATTCCTGCATCAGAGAAGAATACTTTATGTGAGTTAGAGACCACACCAGTTGGACCTGGGACATCAGAAGTGTAGGGTGTGCATGTGCAGGGTGTCAGTGGTCCCTGCACTACACCAGAGACCCCCTTTGGCCTCTGCTAGGCCTGACTCACCTCAGCTGCGGTTGCTGCAGAGACAGGCCCATCTGTTATGGACACTGCCCCTGTAGTACCAGTGTGAGGGACACAGCCATGACGCGGCTGTATCCTGGCCTCTGCCGTCTGGGAGCAGACCATCAGCTACATATGAGATACTCTCTTCAGTGTGGGACCCTTCAGCTGGACACCACCCATCAAGGAGGCTGATTCGTCGCTGACCACAACCGTCACTAGATCAGTGGATCCTATCCTTCCATTGTGCGTTACCAGGTGTTGGAGCACCCGGCAGATACCTCGCTTTGACAAGTGCACCAACTGTACACACATTAGTGAGGCAGCGCTGTCTTACACATGGGTGGGTTGCTACTTGCGGACACCAGGGTTGATGGGTGCCCAAGGGCCCCTCAGTACTTTGGGGACTATTTACCCGGTGTGGACATTGTGGCGGAGGGCACAGTGAGGGTACGGATGTGCGTGTCCTAATTAGTGGGGACTTTTTATGGTTACTCTTTTTATGCATGCAGGATACTGTTATTATCATCAGTGTGTGTATTAATGCACATGGTCCTGTAACGGGTTTATCCCACATAGTAGGAACCCATACAGGTGGTGGCGCTGTCACTCAACGGATCAGGCACACCCAAGGCTCCCAGCAGCAGAGGCCCAGGCTTCCTGTGAGCCCCATGTAAAGCACCACATACACAATAGCCGTCATATCTCCCAGGGGGTGGGGAAAGTGCGCTTCATCTGTTTAAATGCTGAAAAGCTTTATCAAAGGGTGTTAAGATTTTGCATGCCTTTAGTGCCAATCCTGTGATTGTTTCATTTAATTTATTGATTTATAAATATGTTTTACCAGGAAGTAATACATTGAGATTTACCTCTCGTTTTCAAGCATGTGCTGGGCACAGAGTTATAAAAAATACATGGTTACATTAAAAGAACAGGGTTATACAGTGAGCTCACAGACATTTCATAGACAGATAGAGTTGGAAGATAGGGTACAGGGGATAAAGGGCTTGTGAGTTCAGATTGAAATAGAGCAGCTTTAACATCCCTTTAACATCACCAAACATCAGCGAATGGCAGCAAACAGCTCACACCCTTTGGCAGTGCCAAAGGCTGTCCGCCTTTGGGGCAATGCAGACATACTGACTTCAGCGGCTGTTATTCGAACATTTCACGCGTCATGTACATCGGAATCCCGATTTGAAACAGCGGGATGAATTCCAGCCTTCCCGCACTAAGATGCGAGCGTGGCGAGTGCAGAAAAAATTAATTTTAGTGTTCTGGCTTTTAAAAACAAGAAATTGACACAGTAGCACAGTAGCACAATACTGTACACATTACAATTCATCCATTTTATTGCAAATAAAGAAAAAGAATCCATGAAATCAAACAAAACATCCATGATAAGCGCGGGTGCCTGGGGCGATTTGCCGCGTTCATGCTGCGTGGGGAACAGCAGAGAACTCAAAATTGGCGCCGTGATGTGTTCAAATAACGGTCGCTGCATCAACACTGGGGTGGTTGAGATTGAATCTGTTGCACTCTGAGCAAAATGTTCTTTGTATCCTCTTGGCTCATTAACATTCCAGTGGGGGGGTTGACGTTCCACAAAGTACAAGCACATGTTAACCCTTAGCACACTGGTTCTATGCAGAGGGGAGCAGTTCTTTGGGAGCCCCATCAGATTGTCCACCTTTGGGGAAACGCAGACATACACTGGTGTGGTTGAGATTGAATCTGTTGCAGCTGTGTACAAAAAATTATTTGTGTCCTCTTGGTTCATTAACATTCTAGTGGGTGCGGTTGATGTTCCACAAAGTATAAGCACATGTTAACCCTTAGCACGCTGGTCCTATGCAGAGGGGAGCAGTTCTTGGGTAGCCCCATCAGGCTGTCTGCCTTTAGGGCAACGCAGACATACACATTGTCACCTGAGGCATGGTAAAAGGTTAAAGTTATTTGTGCTAGTAATCCTACATTTTTACAAACATTTTTGGGGGAACATGCCTAATCTTTAACAATTGATACATTGACAGAAATGTGGTCTAAAACATTGGAGTGAATACCAATCAGTAATATATGGATAATTCTACATACAGTGGTGTCAGCTAAAATAATAATCAATTCGCTGAAGTAACCTTGGAACATTTTTCTAATCACATTATAGCAAGAGAATGTTTTTTTATACTTATGTGTTAGTTTATAGTGTCCATATCATTTTTACATTTTGGAGAAATGGAGTTATGAGTTTTATGTGTAAGGGGACTATTTGGACATAGTGATTTTTTTAGGATAGTCATACAGATGCAGCGGCCGTTATTTGAACACTTCACGTGCTGTATACCTCAGAATACCCATGTGATGGCGCACAATTTCTTCCAACCGTACCGCCTTTAGACGCGAGTGCAGAAAATGGCATTTTAGTGTTCTGGTTTTTAAACACCTGAAATTGACACAGTAGCACAGTAGCACAGTAGCACAGTACTGTACACATTACAATTAATTCATTTAATTGCATTTAACTGCACACTATCCGTGAAATTCAAACAAAGCAACCGCGATAAACACGTGTGCCTGGGGCGATTGGCCGCGTTAATGCCGCGTGGAGTACAGCAGCGCACACGAAAACGGCTCTGTGATTTGTTCGAATAACGAATATCTGGAATTATTTTAAGATTCCTTACAAGCTTTATCCTGTTGCAGGTCACGACGTTTACCAAAGTGGGCAGACCGACCACCTGTGAGGTTGAAATCGCCTCCATCAGCCTGTGCTACTATTGCTCAAGGTAGAGTTCCTTAAGTGGACCACCTTCTGTCCTTTGGTCAGACAGTTTTTTTTTTTCAGATGTGCTTTTGCGATAGCACATCTCACCAAACTACTTTGAAGCCACTGTGCCATTTATTAAGAGGTCAGGTTCCTCAGCAATGAACCAGGACCATCCTAATCTTGCCTGCCTGATTAGAAGGGCCGCTATCTGCTGTCTGGGACATTTGTATTACTTCAAATAAGTTTGGGATCTGAGTAACAATCATTATTGAACTTATATTTATCTTTAATTTTAACTTGTCCATGACATTAAATAAGGTTAATGCGCATGTGCATTATATATGCATAAAACATGTTTATTAGATGTAAAAAAGCATGTTCTACCTACTTCTGTATTGAGCATGTGAGAAATATCAATGGCCATGTTTAGAACTGTGGTTTAACTTGTATAGTAATAGTAGATGTGAACATATAGTTTGGCGTTAACATGTTTAACGCACAAATGTTGGCAAGCATCTGAACATACTGATAAGCCTATGCTAAAGAGTACCCTAATAGACGTTGTTTTTGTATAAAATTAGCTTTGCGAATCTCCATTAAAATCACAAAGCATTTGTTAAATATTCCAATAACATGACGTTAGTGTCCCGGACTGAACGGAGCTTTGTGAATCTACCTCATAGTCTATTATGACATTTTTAGATTCTAGATTTTTTAAATGCAAAGGTGTCAAAAGGGTTAAGTTACTCTAAGTGAAAGACGAGGTGATGAGGAGTTGTTTTAGCCCATTGGATTTCTACTTTTTTTTTTTTACTTCAGAACATTTAGGTTAAAATAAAAATAAAGATATCGTTTCTTTTTGACAATTTTGCAATATGTAAGAAATGTAGTTTTTGATACACAAATTATAATCACATTAGTATAAATATAGTAACACACATCAATTACATTATGTCACTACAAATATAAATTTGAAATGTATTTAAATGTATTAGTTATATAAAAAATGTTTATGTTTATAAGTATTCTTTTAATATGATGATAAATGTAAGATATTATTTTCCAACATACAGTATACTGTAATAGTAATATTATTTTATTATTTATTATTTATAGTTGTAATAAAGATGTTATTTTATGGATTAAGTAATTAAGTTGATTAATATTTATATTATTATAATTAAAATTAAATATTTATTGCATTTTTTTAATTAAATATGAACTTTCCAGATAGGATTCAAATTTCTCAATCCTCTCCTTCATATGAATTCTGATGGACTTAATTTTGTTTGATGAATTATTTGTATAGTTTTAGTATTGCTATAATTCATCTGGACATGGATGCATATATATTGATTAGTAATGTTGGATTTATTTATTTTGTTAAATTTTTTAAGAAATTAGTATATATTTGAATTATTATGATTTGCAATTATGCATTTGTAATATATTTCTTTGAATTATATAATATATGTATGCGCTCCAAATTTATTAGCGTGTTAGCTATTTTGAAACATATTGTTACTGAGTTGTAGTCCCAGTACATCATCATGTGAATCCTGATGAAGTGTATGGGAAATTTATAGAGGGCATGAAGTGAAACTCTAGATGGATAGGACGGGAGTGAGAGTGCAGTAGCAGAGGACATGGGCTGCAACTTCCTATTGAACATGTGTACATTTATTGAGCTGTAAGGGAGACGCTTCCTTTTTTAGATTAGATCATTTGTCTTTCTCCAGAATGTGCCACCGCAAAGTTGGGAATTGGAAGAAAGTCACATTGTGACTGATGAATTGTTGCTCTATGCTTGAATGGAACAAACACTGACAGGAAGAGCTGGCATGCTTATATACAGGTAGGGTTTCATTATAAGTTCAGAACAAAAAGTTAAAACTCGGGGGGGGGGGGAAAGTTCTGTTGTGAAGATGCTATTTTATCATTTTCAATGAGCAAATTAGAAAACGTTGGCCAATTTGGACCCTTTTGATAGAAGTTTTTCCTCAACATTTTCACAGGTTTTTCAAACTTTTAAGAAAGTTTAAACTTTTTTAGCAAATCTCAACAAATTTCCACATCACTGTTCTAAAAGTGAAAGATATTCTATCAAGTGGATAAGACGATAATCCAAAAATGTTTTCCAACGTTCAGTATAACACCAGGCTGTGAAAATCAGCAAAAATTAAAGTACAATATATAGAACGCTCAACAAGAATCATGGTTCGGATACATCTCTCTTACAAGGATCAGCAACACTTCAATAGCAGTATCAGGAAATCGTCATTTAATTGGGGAAGAACAGCAGCATAGTACAACATTTCAGGTCTGCAAGGTCTTTCATCAGGTATGTGTGCCTAACTTAACACAGATAAAGACACTGTTTAAATACCCCACCAAACACAATCTAGTGACCTAAATAAATACTGAACAATATATGTCCATGGGAACAACATACTTTCAAAATGCGAAACCGGTCTGGGGTCCATCTTAGATATGAAATCAAGTTTTTCAATGCAGCTTCTCCTTGGAACGCAGGGGAGAAATCTTCAATCTAATTGTATAAACCTCGAGGCACCCAGACTCCGTGGCAACATGTCTATACATAAAAGCACCCAACGAATAACAGGGAGCGCAAGGTAACAGTATAAAATACAAAACTAACATCAACACTAGAGAAGGAACAGCAAGATACCAGAGAGAATCAGTAAAACAATATACATATATGTATTTATACAAAATAGGGTATTGGACCGATGGACACCAATGTGTACTGTATATAGAAAAATAGTACTAAGTAAATATAATGTGTATTCCATGTATAATAAGATGAAAAAGTGTACCAAGCATTTATGTCAAAGAAATGTGAAATAAAATGTATATACCCATATTTCTAAGATTCAATAATGAATCAGATTAATAAGAAAAAACTTGTTGTGCTATACATCTATCTAACTAATTACACAAAAACTCATATACGTATATCAAAAATACGTATGTAACGGATTTTCTGGCCTAGCCTGACCCACCCAATCTCACATTGGCCCCTGTGGTCTAACCAGTCCCCATTACAGTATAGTGTCTGGTGGTGCACCTGTTGGCAACAGGACTCCTGAGTCTCCCGCATGATGTTGTGTGGGGATTGCCAACCCAGACAGGCAGCTGAGGTAGTGTGCATGAGTCCTACCTATATCCAGTGCAGCGCCTCCACCTCATCAGGATCCCAGCATCCGCTTGTGGATGGTCCTGGTGAGGAACTCCTCTGTGGTGCACTCCTCTGTGTAATCACTCCACACTTACACACGAGGGTATGAGTTAACAAGATCATCTTTATTGACTTGCGGCGGGCCAGCTGCCCCTCACAGCGGTTGTACTCAGCCGCTCATGTTTACCGCACTTCCCTCTGAAAGGTGTCCTTTCCCAAATTGGTGGATTCCCTATGTCCCCTTAGGGAGATAATCCCTGTGCCAGGTCCCTGGTCACAGTCTTATGAACTGTCTCCTCCCAAGTACTCAGACTTGCTCCTTGCTTCAACATCTACTACCAACTCTACTGAACTCCACTGATGATCTAACTTTTTAGCAGTGCTGTGCCTTATGTATCCTCTGGGGGCAGGCACAACTCTGACATCACTAATCATGGATTCAGAGCATGTGACCACTCCCATCCATACATAGGGCACCTCACCAGGGTGTGAGGGCAAACCTCCATAATTACTGCTGGCATGCCCATAACTTACCAGGCCTTACTGTCAGCAGGAGAGATGACTGTAGCCATTTTACAGCATGGTTACACATATATAAAAAATACATATACTATATAGAAACTAACATGCACAAACGTCAATAAAGATCCTAAATAAGTACATGAATAGCAATTATGAAAAACACATTATAGAAAAACGTTATAGAAAAAATTTACTTTCATTACCTTCATTTACCCTCTTAAGCAATATACAATCTAATTCATAAATCCAACAGCATTCTTTTTGTAACAATGCCTAATCTCTATCACCACCATGTCTCAATGGAGAAACCCAATTAATAATTTGAAAGCAAAATTAAAATATAATATGTTGCTTTTCTTTAAAAATGTTTGCCACCGGCGAATCGGTAAGTGTACTGTCTTGTATTAATTGCTAAACGTATAGCATATGTGTTCTGAGATACATTTTTACCAGAATTCATTATCTTACAGGGGTATGCCTGTTACCCAACAGATAGAGCTGCTGGGTGTTAGCCAGGTAGTAGTTAATCCCTGTCTGGAGGATAGCAGGGCTTCTAACGGGCTCACCTGAGTGTACTGTAGCAATCATTTAAAAGGCAGGAAAGGGAAGTGTTTGTCTCTCTCCCCTGGTCTGCATACAGACCACATGTACGTGCCCTTGCTATCTAGAGACTGCAGGCCATGCAGACCTCATGTACGTGTCCTTTATAAAGAGGGACACCAGGGCATCCCTTTTTATACCTGCAAGTCCTTAATACAGAGGGACTTTGGTAATTGGATACCGTGGACTTTATACTGCCGGACTTTGGCATCAGAGACCCTGGGCTTTTGGCAATGATGGCCAAGCTAAGCAGACAACAGGTGCATGTCCTGATACATAGGGACCCCAGGTACCTGCACAGACGTTTATAGATGCATATAGACTTTAATCCGCAATTTAAAAATGTTCTTTTTGTTGCTGCATTTTTTTGCTAGAAGAAGTCTCTATTTTCATTAAAGCTTTTGGGCGAAATAAAGCTTACATTTATTTTTGGAAGCCGTCTCCTGGTTTAAACCTCTGCACACATCTCCTACACTTACCGACATAACATTAGCCACAAGGGCACCCCAACAAGTACACAACATGATCCGAAGTACCTGCAAAAAAGTTTCTGATCTGATATTTTTTGCCCGAATTGGGATGTCGAAACATTTGTCTATTAATTACTGAGTTGTAATGGTTACAATTATAACAAGGGTAGGTGCCAAACTTCCTAGAGGTTAGGAAAGTCTTAGAATCACCAATTGTCCTATCTGCTTTGATTACATCGCTATTCTTGAAGACTGTTCTATTTATCTACTAATCTTTAAAAATACAAATAAAGTTTCCAGATATTGTAATTCCCCTGAGTCTTCCACCTTTCATCTTTCAACCTTGACATTTTGTCTTAGGGTTTTCTTTCCTCTGGAATTCTATATGCTTTCTGTACCAAATGTAAGACTCCAATATATTTGGCATTTTCAATCAATGTCCCATTTCCTCTTTGTTCCAGGGTGTTCTTTATACTGTTGAGATTGTCTATCTCTATAAACTTTAACATGAGAGTCATTGTTACGGTAGGGGGTAACCAGGCTCTAAATACAGGTCAAGCCCATGAATGGCTACCCCTGATACATATAGAAAGGTTCCAGAGCATTAGCTCTTGGCCCCAGTAACAGTGTATGTTTTAAATGCATGAACTGTAGTAAATATGTTTTGTGTTTTTATCTTTCCGGGCATGGCAGCTAGCAAGGATTGCTAGGGCATGAGTTTCAAGGGGGATTTTGCAGAGGAATTGTTGTAAGAGTGTGTCTAGGTAGTTGGGGTTCTGAGTTGTCGGTTAAAAATGTACCGGGGAATCATGCCTGATTCCTGGATACATGTAGGCACATTGTCCCGGCAATATCTCCCCTTGAAAATGCTTGCACGACTCACCACTAGGGTTCCTTGCATCAGCAAGCCCAGAAAGGTAAATGGGGCACAGGGATGAAAAGTGTGCCTGTATCTGAGGGGATCCCTAGGTTTAGGAGGATACCCCCAGTTAATGCCCAGGTAGCCCAAAACCTGTATTGGGTTTGTGGGTGCCCCCCAACTGTAGATAAGTTTGTGTGTGGTCTCTCAGAGTCCAGTAAGTCCCATCGATAAAGTGTGGGGAATAAAGGCTGATAGAAATAAAAGTACACCTTTCAATTCTATTCCCCATATCCAGGGCTTAGGGATGTCTAAAACTATATTTTATCACTACATTGTAACATACTGTACAGTAGTGCTGTGTACTGTATGGGCTTTGGACTTTCAGAATCGATGCCCGTTCAGGCTGCCAAAGCTACCAAGTTGATGCCAGTAAGTCTGATGGACATCAGAGTTCAAAGTAATCAGAGGATGCAGGAGGTGTGAAAGCCATTTGGGTAGCAGGGAAAGGCTCAAGTACCCATGTCCTGGGAACATTGCCAGTTATCCAGGCTGCCATTTGTTCTGCCAGACCTGGAGGAGCCTGACCCACGGGTGGCATAAGATAGCCTGGACAGAGGTGGCAAACTTGCGCATGTCCCTTGGCAATTTCAGATTTCCTACAGACCCGGCGTTCCATACTGGCTTCGCTCTGATTGGCTACTGAGAAAGTTCCCATGCTGTGATTGGCTGTAGTATTTTGTGAAATGAAACTCAGAAATACTATAAGAAGCCGTGAGCCAATAAGTTTGTAGATTCCCAGTAGTAAGAGCGCGGACGGGCTTTTCAAAGTTGCTTCTGTGCGAATACCAAAGCAACCAGCTGCTATTTTTAGCCTGAAAAGCCTGCCTAAAGTACAGTAGTCTAAGTCACACTTTTTGCACCCAAGTTCTCAGAATCGAACGTTGCGGTCGCGGCTGGGATTGTAGCCAATTTTAGTTTCACGAGTTTGGTACTAACAGCCGGTCAAGAAAAAGTTCTCAGAAGAGAAGGGAACGGTAATGTGTTGAACCGTGGCGTGTGAAACTTCACGCTGATTTGGGAACCAGAGGATTTCGGGCTAAGTCCCGGTCAGGGGAAAACTCTTATTTAGAGTTCTATGCCCCTAAGAGAGTCTAGTTTTCGACCCAAGAACGCCAGTAAGTGTGTCTTTTTGTCTGTATTTTGTGTTTCACTGTGTGTAAGCGATTTTGAGCGAATAAACTTCAATTTATTTCACTATTCTGTTTTGCTCAATGAATGATCCTGTAAAAAGGTGTAAACTGCCTGGTCTCCTGTGACAGTCATGTACCATCTTTGTTGGAGCATTTTGTTTACAGGTATATGTATTTTTGGAGATGGGGTCTCCAGATATGAACGCAGTATGGCAGATGAGCTCTCATAATTTGTCCCAGGACCTACTTGAAAACAAGAGGTAACTGTTTTGGGAGACCAGGTTTATCAACACATTTATACCGGGATCATATGATTGAGCAAAGCAAGGAGGTAAAATAAATTGTAATTTATTTCACGAAAAGACATACACATAATGTTCCACAATTACAGTCAAAATACACTTACTGGGATGGGGCAAATTAAATAATTTGTTTCCAGAATGAAATCTTGTCAAATAAAGTCTGTAGGAGTAATTTCCCAGGAGCGGGAATTACTCGCGAAAGCCTTAGTCCATTCTCAAATCTGCCGCTGATGTAATGGCACTGGGAATCTTGATGAAACTTTGGATGAATCTTAGGTGAATCTGATTCCTGATGCGCTGCAGGAATCCTTATAGGGTTTAGACCCCTATACCTAACAAGTGCAGCCAATCTCTCCGTGGGAATAACTTCTCCCACCCATCCCGGATTTGCCAATAGTTCAGAAAGCTGGCAGGGGTAGCTTTCCATTCTGCTAAGGGCATGCGCCAACCTAGCACCTTTGCCACTTAGCATATGGGACCCAACCCCTCTACCTGGCGACAGTAATTCTGGGCTGGGAAACCATTTGCCAAATGGCCTAGACTTCACAATAGGATGGGGGTATTTGAGTTATCCCTCCCCACCTAACACCTCAGAAACTCTGATACTTTCAACTCTGGACTGTAACAGACATTGTGGCATCATGCCAGCCGGTTGCCTTAAAAGTCTGGAGCTGTAAATTCCTCAGCTCATTTACCGTGAGACACTACACGCATACTAAGTGGAGTGCTATAATAAAATGAGTGTTTCCCTGTCTCCGGTGTTCTGAATGAAAGCCCAATTATTCCTATCATGTTTAATACATCAATATAGGGGGACTTTCATTCATCAATTTTTATAAAACGTTATAAAAATTGAGTTATGGTCATTTTATATGTTTCTGCCTGAACTATGCGCACGGACAGTTTTAGAGCGCTAGGAGCTTCTTAACAGAAGTTAGCAAAAAGACGCTTTTTATTCTCTAAACGCTGGACTTACAAACATTTCACTCTCGCCACCTTATAAATGGTGGGAGAGACTCTGAACTCTTATACTGGGTTCTGGGGGTTTGGGCATATACCGGGGGGCCCTTGAATGTGATTTATCCCCTTGCCTCATCTTACTGTTCTGGTTTGTGCTGAAGTAGGGAGACCTGGTGGTGAGCCGCCTAACTGTTTCCGAGGGAGGATTTTGTCCATTGGTCTGTGTTTTTATGTCCCCAGGAATCTGGTACGATTCCTGGGTACATTTTCGTGGTAGCCATCAACTCTCGTGGTAGCCATCAACTCTGGTCCCCTTCTACACAAATACACCCTGACAAAAATGCTACCGTAGAATCCCTCCTGAAACCAACGCCCTGCGAATCTCCACTGGGTGTATTTTATCCTGCTAAAATATTTTATAAATAAATGAAATAAATACATTATTTGCAAAGGGAAACTTATATTTTCTACTGGTATTACCTAATCTCTATAAGACACATACAAAAATTTCAATTATTTATATTTCACATGAAGGTAATTTTAACAACAACAACATATATATATATATATATATATATATATATATATATATATATATATATATATATATATATGTTGTTGTTGTTAAAATTACCTTCATGTATATATATATATATTATCACACACACACACACACACACACACACACACACACACACACACACACACATATATATATATATATATATATATATATATATATATATATAAAAAATTAACCAGAGAAAAAAGAAACCCGCTTGTGAGCACTCAGCTATATGGTATACCTGAGTGCTCACAAGCGGGTTTCTTTTTTCTCTGGTTAAAATACTATTATTGACCCGTGAGCACCACCTGTATATAATGGCTTATGGTGACCATAATTCTATTGGAGTAGATGCGAGGAAATGGGATCACTTTGTCACCCTCTTTCTCAATTCGTGAACCACTTGCTGCAACCTATGGTTGCTAAGATGTCATCGTTTGTCAAGGACACAACGGCCTTTATTACTAAACTAGGCACGATCTCTTTTGACATCTCTGACATGTTTCTGGTAACGATGGATGTCTCCAGTCTCTATACCAATATCCCACATGGGGAGGGACTTGAGGCCATTCGGGAACATTTTTCTAATCTAGATGGATATGATGGTCCTCCAAGTTAATTTGTTCTCCTTTTGATCGACGTCATTTTACATAAAAACTTTTTTCGTTTTGAGCGGGATTTTTTACTTCAACAAACAGGGACAGCTATGGGTTCAAATATGGCCCCGGCTTATGCCAAACTGTTTATGGATAGCTACGAACAACTACATCTACTGAACGACGCTCCCTTTTCTACAAAATCGTCCATTACACCCGCTACATCTTCTTAATCTGGGGTGGACAGGAGGATGAACTGTCACACTTCATCTGTCACTTGAATACGATACCGTCCACGATACGGTTCACTGTTAACTATAGCATGGATCGAATTCCTTTCCTAGACACAGTGGTCTATAAGAAAGATGGAAGAACAGCGACTGAGATTTTTCAGAAACCAACAGACAAAAATACACTATTGTGTCCCATAAGTCACCACCCGGAGTCACTTAAACGTGGCCTGCCATATTCACAGATGCTAAGAGTCAAACGCATTACCAGTGACCCCATGCTGGTCGAGGAAGCATTATGTAAAATGGCTAAGAGGTTTCTGGATAGGGGATACTCGAGATCAGAAGTCAATGTGGCCCTAACTAAGGTATGGGCAGTTGACAGGGGATCCCTTCTCTTACCATCTGCTAAAAAAAAATGAAAAGACGTGTCTCAACATCAGCAGTACTTATACTACTTCATCCAATCTAATTAAACGTAGTATAAAAAGGAATTGGAATATTCTGGCCAATGACCCTAAAATTGGAAATATCTGTCAGATACTCCCAAGGATGTGTTATCGCCGTGGCAGGAACTTGAGGGACTCGTTTGTTCAGGCTGTTCCAACTACTAAATATGCTAATTCAACAACATGGCTCCAGAGAAAACCCGGTGTCTATAAATGTCGTGGGTGCATTAATTGCAGTTTCGTACAGACTGGCCAATTTTTTGCGCATCCACATAGTGGGAAATCTATTGGCATTAAAACTGCTATTACTTGTGAGTCGCGATTTGTTGTCTATTTTATTAAATGTCCCTGTGGACTTTATTATATAGGCAAAACAAGCCATATGCTTAAAGAACCCATGGCTGTGCACAGGTTAACAATCCAAAAGGCCCTCTTGGACCAAAATACTGAGGATGACCTTTAACTCCTCCCGGTGGCGAGACATTTTAAACAACATCAACATAATCTTTCATCACTTAAATGTATGCCGATCCTACAAGCAAACACATCGACCCGTGGTGGGGACCGTAACAGACTGCTGCTACAATTGGAGGCCAAAGCCATCTATGATCTTAGGACAGTGTCACCTTATGGCCTAAATGAGGACTTTAGACTGGGATGCTTTATTTAATTAATTTTTTTAATGTAATTTTTGTCATGTAATTTCTGTCATGCGTTTTTTCCTCTACATCCCTTGCCTTGCTCCTACCTTCCTCTGCTATTGATGTTGCTATGGCCCTGACTATACTCATTGGTCTTTATTGTTCATTACCTTTTTTTTATTATTTTTTGACCTGTCTGTATTTTCTTCCTCATTCCCTACCTTTCCCCTCCCTGTTGTCCTGTTGTGTTTTCCTTTGTCCTTTTCCCACTGTATGCTGCCTCTCACCCTTTTCCTCCCTTTCCCTTCTTGCCTACACACCCCTTGTCCTTCCATACACTGCTTGTATTCCATTGTGGTTTATTTATATTCTTTAGCACTTTGGTGTTTTGCACAGTACTTTGTGTCCCTTCTGGATGCATCAGCTCTTCTATGACTGCCTGTTTACTCCCATATGCCGTTTTATTATCTGGCAGAGTGATTTGGGCTTTCTCAGCACTATGCCTAGTTTGTTTGGCTACTGCGCGGTCGATATTGACAGCGCACGCATGCGCAATGTTCTCTCTCTCGCGCGACTCGCCCGATACTGACAGCCCACGCATGCGCAATGGACTCTCCCTCGAGTGATTCCCCTGACTACACCAGAAACTCCGTGTCTTGGTGTTTGGCGCTACGCATGCACAATAGCTGTTTGTCGGCTCAGGTGGTTTCCCTGACTACAGGAGACGCTGCCTGCCTGTCAGTATCGCGCAGTGATGACGTCATATTGCCATTTTATATGAAGTTGCATTCAGCTGAGCTAGAGAGGTGGGGCAGGCTATTAGCCTATCATGTATTGTGTTTGGTGTGGGTGTGGGTATTTAATGGTGGGTTTTGTCACTTAGGGGTGAGCACTCCCTTGAGAAAGGTCCTGTTTAAGGACCGACATGTCGGTTGAATGTGTCTGTCTTTAATACATCTTTTGGACATTATATTGAGTGCTGTCTCTTTTCTTGCTGCGTGGTCTTTATAGATAGAATTATAAGGCACCAAACTTGGATTCTTTGGTCTGCCTGGTAAGGAACACCTGTTATATATATATATATATATATATATATATATATATATATATATATATATATATATATATATATATATATATATATATATATACATACATACATGTAAATACAACTGTATGCTCATCTGCATGTCGTAGGCAGGTCTGCAACCCTGCCTTTCACCTTTATCACCCAGCACACAGCACTTCCACTGCAGCAAGGGATTCTGGGGAATGACATGCAAATGAGCACACAGTGCCACTTTTTGCTTCAAAAACCATTTTTAACATGGTTCCCTATAGGCTTAAGCTTGCTGCATGGTTGTAATACCGCTGAGAACTCACTGTGTGACGCCGGATTGAGAGGAAGGTGGTGTCCATCGTGTTCTCCGGGCCGCGGAGGCGTCCATAGAGGCTGCTGCAGTGAATCTACACCGGACACTGAAGTCATCTGGTACCGGGTTCCTGTGTCGGGCTGGCTGAGTTATACTCAAAATTGCTTTTTATTAAGCTATGTTTGTGAGTGTGCATTTTAAATCCTTTACTCCATAAATATTGTTATACCTTTTTACGCTATGAGTTCGCCTGTTTTTTCTGTGTTATATATATATATATATATATACAGTATATGTGTGTGTTTGTGATATTTTGCAACAAATTCTTTTTTTATATAGAAATAAGAAATTTAACTTATTTTCAATTACTTGAAACAATCTCTTGCTTATTTGTCAAAATTGTACCAAATTGTAAAAAAAGTACCAGTTTATGAAAATTAATATGCAATGCTATGAAATCATCTTCTGGAAGTAAAACAGTTAATGTTTTTTTCATCAAAATATTGCTCACTAAATATTTCATGAATTATTCATGAAATTTCTTATACCCATTTAGTAGAAAGTTGCTGAACTTTGATGAGCATTTAGGATCTGCTGGAGAACATTTATCACAATTTGCTCTGTCAAAAATCCCATTTTTTCTGTATCATTATCCAGACTATATTTGTACAATACATTACATGAACTACAATCCTCACTGTATTAAATATTGCATTCTAAAATGGTTTGCAAGAGCCCTTGTTTCTATTCCCTTTACATCTAATTATATGCCTACAATTTTGTCATCCAAGAAAAGACTAGTATAGAGAACTATGTATAATGTAGACATTGACATTTTCATTTTAAATTTGGACACCAGCGATGTGCTGCTGTATCTCTGAAAATATGAGATGTATTAGGTAGTTCAATAAAATACGGTATATTTAATGTCTAAAGTCCCATTTCAGAGTCTTTTTAATCTTTTTGTATATAAACATTCCTGAAAATCATCAGTTTTTAAAATGCTCCTTAGAAGTAATTCATATATTATTTTACTGTTTTAAAAAATGTAACCTATATAAAATAGATTATACTTAGTATAAATATATGTACTTGCCTACAGTCAGCTACACAATTTAGCAAGGTTGCAATTCAGGAAGCCTCGATGAGTTGGCCAAATCGTATGGAGACTGCATTTTTGGCGAGTTCTAGCTCCTTGCCAACCTCACGGAGCGGGAGCTGCCAAAAGTCAAAAGATCGCCATTTCGAGAAATTAACGTTTTTCTAGAAGCCTTGAGAATCTCATCTGAGCTCTGGAATAGCTAGTTTCTCGCAGATCTCATCTCACCAGCCGACGGTGCTTTTTTACTGCACCGGATTGAAGTCAGGAAACTCCGGAGCTGATAAACATTAAGACCATCTCCGGAGACTCCCGGCTTCAATCCCATGCAATAAAAATGCATTTACAGGCAGCTTCATTACCTTAGCGACTAACCACTAAGGCAATGAAGGGGTTAACTACCAGTGCCCAGTTTATTGTGGTAGTGGGTGAAGGTGGTATTTGGTGACATGGTGGGTGTTTAGGCCTAGCGGGAGGTTGTTGGAGGAGTTAACCCCTTCATTACTTTAGCAGTGACTACTTCCAAGGTAATAAATGGGGTTAACCCTTCCCGCTACACACCAAGTAGGCATAAACACCCACCATGGGCCAAATACCACCTTCACCCACCCCCACTACCCACAATACACATTAAAACACAATACTAGCCAATAAAACCATTCATTCATTGCCAATGTGGTTACCTATGCCCTCAATGGGAGCAAAGATAAACCCAATGATAAAGAAAGGGCACACCCTCTGCCCCCAACAAACATTACATTACAGTAATGGGCAAAATTACTATTATCCAGATATGGATAATACACTGGCGACACACTTTATTCGAGCTCCGCTAGTCCCACGAATTCGGGTATACTCGGGTGTATTGAGGTTTGTGACTGTTTTCTGCCCGAGTGCATTGCGTTATTTTCCAGGCAGGGATTGAAGCATTTTATTCCCGCTGGCTGCAATACTGCACAGTATATATATATATATATATACTGCATTACAATTCATGAATTTATGCCATCTGGTAGACACGCGAAGCATTGCAGCCTATTAAATCCTAATCATTATCATTTAACAGATCAGCCGCCCGTCAGCCAGGCATGAACCATGGCTGGGAAGGCAAACGCAACGGGGCTTGTCAGAGGTGAGGAGCGGCGCATTCCAGGTATCTGCCAGGTACATACTGGGTATTTGCTCGAATAAAGTGTGTCGCAGCAGTAGCTCATTTTCCCATTCAAAATAAAACATTATTCAGCCAGCATAAAATAAATAAAACTTCTACTTACCCCAGCCAGGATGAAGGCCGTCCTCATCACCGTCCTCCGCATCCATGTCCTTCGTGGGCAGAAACAGTACAATAAAAATACAAACTAATGGCCCCTAGCCCCTTTATCACCTAAGTAGTTAGTAACCACTCTCCCTCCCCCGCTACACACCTGGGTGGCCTAACCACCATCCCCTCGGTAACTACCCCCACCATCTACCAATTGATTGGCACAGTGGTACTGTACATTATGCCCATGTAATATGGGCATGATTAGCCAACATGGCAGTCAATTGGCAACCTAAAAAAAATCAAAAATCAATCACCAAAATAAACCACAATAAAAAAATCAATCACCAAAAATAAACCAAGAATTAAACAAACCAATCACCAAAAATAAGCCAGAATTAAACAAAGAAAACAACAAAAATAAGCCAGAAATAAAAAATCAATCATAAAATAAAAAACAATAAAAAAATCAACAAAAATACACAAGAATTAAACAAAGCAATCAACATAAATACATATCAATGAAATAAAAATTTGCCAAAACTGTGCAGCTCAGATTGCGAGAAGCTCACAGGTGGAGAAATTAGAAACAATCTGAGATCAGTTTGCTGTTACGCCGAGGGGTATTGGCATTTTCCTACCTCGCAGTTTGAGATGGTTTCAGATTATTTCTGAATACAGTCATAACACAAATGACAAACCATTCGGCAGGAACATGCCACATCATTCCAGATAGCAGCAAAGTCATTGAATCTACTAGAATAGGCCCGTTAATGTATACAGGGGACACAGGGCAATAATATGTGGTTGTAATTTTAGCGAAAGAATTGTATTTTTTAGAGATATCTAGGACAGCATACATAAAATAAGATTATTTTTTATGACATCATCTTGGTCTCACATGTTATGCAATCAACAAGACAGGTACCATTGAAAAGCCCAACTTGTGTTGAAAAAAAAACAATATACTGTTTGCATAATCATTTATATATTTGCTCACAGGAATCATACTAAACACATTTATAGCAAAACTTTCAAAATATGTTTGGCCTTGCAGTGGCAAAAACCCTTGGTACCGAAGGGGTTACATTAGTTGTGCTTTCTGTCATCAATTAAATTTTATTCTGTGTTCTAGTTATCACCTGACATATTTTCAGGTTCACTGGATGTTGATATTTTGGTTCTGCACTGTACTCTTGAAAAGGAGCTGCCTGATCTCTCCTAATGCCTTGACCCCTAAGCAAGATAGCTTGAGAATACTACACATTGTAGAAATAGTATGAAAGCCCACTGGGGAACCAGTAATATGAAACATAAGCAATGTACAGTATTACTAGACTCCAATCTCTCAACTGATTTCTAGTTGTTTCATTGTTACTTGTGGTAAGAGATACATGCATCATAAAATGTATTTTTAATTTGCCTTAAGTGAAAGGCAAGACCGTATTTTTAACGCTAGACCAAATACAATAAACTATAGCAATATACTAAAACACACAGAGATAATGTATGTTTGTTTTCCTTAGTTGAATAGAAATAGAACAATATTTTTTCCAATTAAAATATGTGGTGTTATACATTCAGATTTAGACGTACAGTATAACACCACATTTGGAAAGTTAAATTTAAATATTTTCATCTAATATTTTATTTTATTTTTCTCATTTAGTTTCTAACAACAATACTGTAGTTTTAAGAATTTTAATATGCATACTGTAATCGAACACCATCAACCTTCATTAATATTCTTTCTGTATTTCTACTATGCACCGCAGACAAGAAGGGTATTTATACTAAATAACACATTGTTTAACTTAAAACAATAAATATTAAAATTCATTTGTCGGCAATTTAATGATTCCCAACTGTCAAACAGTATGTGTAAAGGATTTCCAGTTTCCAGACAAAAATGTGACAACTACTTTTGACTTCAGTCATTTTAAACCTGGTCACATCTCAGGAAAGATACAGCCTGTATTTCAAACACTAGGTTCAACGATCTTTGCTCTAGGTTGTCTAATCTGTTACTCTACTGATGTAAAAGTCAAGCAGTTGACGTGATCTCCTATTAACTAAATCTATAGGCTTTAGCAATGTCACTTGGTACAGAGCAAGGACTACTGTGTTTTTGTTCTGATGTTTGCATTTAATTTTCACTTGCAGTTTTGTACTTACAATGTTTTCATCTTTCCTTTGACCATCCCCAATGTCTTCATATGTGATATATTAACTACAAACAGCTCATTAACATTTTAAAGATAGGACTACAACTTTGTTAGTATTATGCCTAGAAGTTAAAACCTCAATAGGCAGAACCACTTTAGGCGGTGCCATGTAACAGCACAGCAATACATAATATAATTCTAGAATTGTTTGACACTTGTCGTAACAAATAAATATTGATTATTTTTAAACCTACAAATCTGTGGGTTTCACATTTGAGTATAATTGAATTACATGTTTATATCTATGCACCTCTTCCAATGTCCCCTATTATTTGTACTTAATGTGCTACACTTCAATGTTGCTTTGTCTAGCTTGGCAGCATATATACAAATCTTGCAGACAAAGGAATATGAATATTGAATGTAGACAACATTTTACCTATTAGAAAGAATAACATTATACAGACTGCAGGAAAACCAGCCGGAGGCGTCCCAAATACAAAAAAGAACATGGTAATGCAGGTGTTAGGCAGTTTCAGGTCACAGGAACACATACTTTGCTGCACTTTATCATCAGCTAACAATAGGCACCTGTCTAGGTAAAATATCTAGCTCCCTCTTGGAGCACTGACTATCCTATTGTTACTGGTCTGCCATAGCAGCCTGGAGCTAGCTAGTTTCTCTTCTGGGCCCAGCAAAGCCAGGTCCAGGAAACCTCCCACAATCCATTCCAAGCTTACTATTTAAAAAGGGTCAGAATAAAGGTTTCTTCTCCCAATGCAGTTCATTTACAGAATTCATTTAGTAGGGCTTCTCCTCCTGATGCTGGTTGCTGCAGGGAACACTCCCTCCCTTCACCATGCTCATTGAATTTCTGTTCTTTTTGCTTTTTTATAGCTTCTTGATTGCCACATTTGGCTTGGATATTTGGCCTGCGTAGACATCTGGCCAGCATTCTGAAATCATGGTCTGAATGTCACTTTTTAATCCCAGCTGGTGTATTTCAAACTGAGAAACTGTCATAATTGCTCACACAAAATAAACAGCACTTTTTTTTTGCAAAAGTCAAATATGATCTATACAGTAAGTCATAATTTGACAGTTATAGGTCTTCAGTGAAGTTTTATATGTTTGTGTGTTTTTGCTAGCTACAGTACAAATGCCCAATTTTAGAGAATATTATTTGCCTCTGTGGCAGTGGGTCCATTGGCAGTATTGCTGGTATTTATAATGTCATTATTAATGATTATTGTAAATTGACTGCAATGGATGTCGCCCTTTAATTCCACAAGCATACAGTATGAGAAGTGACTTCAATTTGTAGTATGTAAAAATTGTTAAACAGAGATAGCATGTTTTCCTTGAGGTTTAGCAATTGCTATTTTTTTATAATGGGTGTGCTTTTTTAGGAATAACATACAGTAGAAGGGATTAGTACAACCAGGGTACCCAGCAATATTCCCCTGTAAACGGCATACTGTATATGAGTGCCAGTGCACAGGAGTTGTAGCAGCACCCACCAAACTTCCCTTCATGCTCCTAGCCTTAAGAGTCTGTGAAAGGGTATGGCTGGATTTTGATCAAATGAAACAAGCTGTATGTCTGAGATTCAGCTGGTCAGTCTCATAGACTCGATTCTCATGGGATTTAGGAGAAGTGGAAGCTATAATACAGAGCAGAAGGTGTAAACTTCCTCTCTTTAACCCTCCTTTTGCCTTACATTTTCTCCCTTCTCCACCTTTAGACCAAAGGGGTACTCATTCCTGCATCCTTCTTTATCATGTACTGTGGGTCTTCCACAGCCTGGACTCGGCATTTGCCTACAGCAGGTCTCCCAATCCACCTTCACTTGAGGAGAGTTGCTCTAAAGCATAAAACACTGTCCCCTGCATATATGGAAAGCTGGTCTCCTGCAGGCTGGCCTCCTAAACCGTCACCTTCATGCAGCAGAGCTCTCTCCGCTCCCTCTAACCCCCTGTACCTGTAGAGAGAACACCCCAAATCTTCTTTTGAATTGGCTTTCTCACTGCCCCCAAGTCGTTAATTCCTTTTCTCCATGCTCTCCCTAGTCACCTCTTGCCATTTCACATGTCTCAGTCTCAAGACCCCCTCCTCTCCTTGTACTTGGGGAGAGGAGGTTCCCCTGCACCCAAGACTGTCCCCTGTCCTCCTAAATCATTGGGCAGCTGGTCTGCCCCTGATACCCGAACCTGCAGAAAAAGCAGCCTTCTCGCAGCCTCCTCCTTGTATTTGTGGAAAACAGGAATTCAGCACCTTCCCCAGTGCAGTACTCTCCAACTGTGGCACTTACACATCTTCAGCAGTCTCCCCATATTCCCCAGCACCTAAACCAGCTCACTTCATCTGGGCTCCTGAATCCTGACTCCCCAGAAAGAGTGAGAACAGTTTGTGTGATAAACCAATTTTAGATGCAGGGGTAGGAAGTCACTCTGAGTCTGATGGTGATGGGATCCTTGGTGCAACAATAACTGTTAGTGCTCTTTGTGGTAGCATCTGTGAAGAAGTGGATGATAATAATGATAGTCGTCAATAACTCTGTAAGCATCAAGCAGCCATGGTATTGGCCACTTCCACAACTACAGTATTAGCAATACATTGAAAAGCAAACTTGACTCGGACCTGTCCATATATTCTACATTTGAAGAAAAAAAATGCCCTCACCTCACTAACCCCATTAATGTTGTAAGTTTCAGAAACAACAGACTGTTATTAGACAACAGCAACCAACACCCTTTCATTTGTTATCATCATCATCATCATCATCATCATTATTATTATTATTATTATGAGTGCATGGTTCTGGGAATTTAAGTGAAAGTTGGGGGGAGATGGGGGGGGGAGGGAAGAAGATATTATCAATCTCACAAAAAACAGCATCACACAATATTACACAACAGAAAACAGTTGAGGTGAAGGTGTATGAAAATGATGATGAAGAATATGTTAGTGGTGCTGGCTCTGCTGAGGGCAGTAGAGACAGTTTATTCAGGGGGAGAAGCAGGATAGCTTCTGCTAGAATGGTACTTTGTCCAACAGCAGCAGCTGCAGCAAGTACATACATCTACATCAATAAGTCATTGCAGCCTGTCTCACTGTGTTTCTTCAATTCCCTTCATTTATTAACGTGGAGGATAAGAATGGCGATGCCGTTTCTTGTTGTTGGTGCCAAGCCATTGTGAGAAAGGGGAAAGTAGGAACTCATCCGGTTAGCACTGAATGTTTAGTGTACATGACCAGTCATTATAAGGCTACTTGGCAAATAAGTACAGTAAGAAGTTTGTGAAGAAGAAAAATCGCACATGTGTGGACTTTTATTAACTAGGATCAACATTTTGGTCCTCATATGGCACAGATCCACAAAGCCCCATTAAGTCAGGGCTCATAATGTCATGTTAACAAAATCAGTAATTGACATCATGTATCCTGAGGTCAACGCGTATCCACAAAGCTAATTATTTAAAAAAAAAAAAGACTCTTATTGATCTGATTACCATAGGCTTAACAGCATATTAACCTAAATTAGCACTGTCTTCCGTTAAACCTACCTAATCCAAAAGTGGCATTACCTCCCTCCAGAGCTTGAAATATTTTTTTTTTTGGAAAGAGAAAGTTATTGAAATATATTTTGCATATATATATATATATATATACTATTTGTTAAGTCAATAGTTGAGCTTTGTGGATTTGGGCCATGGACTTTCATCATAATAAAGTTAAACGGCAGGACCAAAATATGTGTCCTGGTTAATTACATTGTGTCTTACTAAGCATATGTCCATGGGAGTGCCATATTTTTTCTTCGTGTATTGCTTCAGATTTATCCTGGATGAATGTGCACTCATGGCAGGAACAGGCCATATTCAGTTATTGTGAATGCTCTTCTAATCCTCTCTAAAGAAGGGAGAAGATCACAAGCAGTAGCACTGTTGGGAGGAGGGATGGCTGCTACCAGTCATGGCAGCATAAGTGTACTGTAGGAGAAAGGGTCCATATGGCCTGATTAGAAAAACAATTAAGTTTGAAAATCCAATACATCAACCAACTATTAGTGAAACTTTCAACATTTTTGATCGCACACATAATAGGGCCCTTTTGCTGAAAAGTACGTAATTGGCCAAAAGGCATGCAGTTGATACAGATGTAGTCATATCTATTGTCACCCTGCTGCTCACATGATCTGGTGAACCGCAGACCAAGTGCTGAATGATCACTTACAAGTGAAGAGCATGGGGGAATTTCCCATAAAGATTAACACAGCAGGGGTCCCTGCTTCTGAATGGGACTCCCGCTACAGTGCTGTACCTGTTCGAAGAGCTGCGCAGTGAGAGCAGACAGACGTTGTCCTTCACCTTGCATGGCTCTAACAGGCGATCACAATGTTTTTATTATTATTTTAATTACATACCGCATTTATTTCAGCCCTGGGGACCCTGTGCTTCCCATGATACAGGCCCCGGTATGAGGTTCCGGGATCTCATGCAAGTTTAATTCTTCTGCGTCATGGTGCACTTGACCAGTGCATTTAAATGTGCAGGAGATACCGGCACCTTAAACCAGGGCCTGTATCTCAGGAAGCAAGTGGTGCCCGGGGCTGAAATAAATGCAACTCTATGAGAGTTTCAGTTTCAACTGTCACTATTCCCTTTAGATTCTGCTTCTCTTAGAAATATATACACCTTTTTAATCAGTGCACATTTGTTGTACAGTAGTTTATGATACTTTTTAAGGGACCAACCATAGAGTTCTTTATAGATAGAATTATAAGGCACCAAACTTTAAAATGCTCTACTTGGAAAAGAGACCTGTTTAAAAATCTATGTACATCATAAATGAATAAACTATTTACGCATTGGTCCCCTAAAAGTTATAATAACCTGAAAAAAACCTACCTGAGGTTATAACTTAAATTATTATAGGTGTAGCCCTTGTACCCCCCCCCCCTTAAGTGAGATTGGGGTGGGTAGGCTTCTCTGACTACTTCTCTAGGTGTTATGCTGTACCTGTTGGTAAACAGGAGGGATGAGCGCTCCACAATGGTGTGGGGAGAACAGGACAGGATCACAGAGTTACCTTATTTCTTCACCAGTGCAGCTCCTCCAGTCAGCATGGATCCTCTGTGATGGCAGGGGATGGCCCATGCTGACACCTCTTCTTCTTTCATTAGCAGACTGTGAATCACACTCCTTTTGCATTTTCATAGTCTTTATTGAAGCAGAGCAGACATATACAGCAGATGTATTCCTTTTCCCAGCTTCCATAAGGACAAAGCCCTGATTCAGGCTTTTGGCCCAAATCAGGCCTGGTGGACCCCTCCTCTACCTCCTTATGAGGTGAAGGGCTGATATTTCTCACTCCATAGAGAAAGGCTAGAGACAGGAATTCTCAGAGAGACAGGGACCCACACTTTAGGAAAGTGCAAATATTTATAACCTGATGGTGGTGATTGTAAGAGAAAACAGGGAAGCAGGGGGGAGCAGGGCTCAGAAGTAAAACTTCATAAGACTCCGAATGGGAACCTACAAATGCTCACACCCTCAATGACATAAAGGAGAGTGAAACTTCAAAAACAGCAGTGCGGGTGTAACAGGGGACTTATCCCTGTTCACAAATGTGCCTATAATCCAACAGTGTGGTGGTTAACTGCTGGTAGGCAATTAACCAACACCACCTGGCTGATTACAGGTGTTATATAAAGCCTGCCTCTGTGACAGGAAGGACTAAGATTCCTTAGTCCACAACTGGGCTGAACCAAGGAAGGACAGATGTCTTGAGCGGCAAGCTGACAACAAGACAAAAGGGGACAAGATTCTAAACTTGGAGCCTGACATTGCCTTAGAACACAAGGGTGCAGATCCAAGAGAGCAGAGAAGCTTCCCCTACAGCAACCCAGCTAACAGATAAGACTTTTCTTATAAGACTATTATCTATGTCTATCTATGTATATAAATGTCTCTATGATTTGGGTTGGTGAATCGCTGGGCTAACCACGCAGTTAAAGAGAACTGGATCACAAGTGTATATGTACTCCAGAGTGGAGCGGATTTTGTTTGCTGATTTACATGTTTGCTGTGTTTAAAGCAACAGGCGCAATAAAGCCTTATTTTAATTTCACCTTAAAACAGTCTCCATTGCGTACCTCTGAACACGTCTCTTACATATGGTGTCAGAAGCAGGACGAGAGGTGGCCTTGAACTTAAAAGTGGCCCCGGAGATTGCCTGTGAAATTTTTTGTGCTTTTTGCCTGCATACTGTCTTGCAAACAAACCTGAGCAACAAAAACAAAGATTCACCTGCAGCAGAGATCAGAATTAAGGGGATACACATCAAGGCAGGAAATCTACATTGCACTGAAGAAAGCCACAAAACCACAGATTCTTTTCCCCGATCCCAAGAGGAGAGACGGTGCTGAAGCAGGTAAACCTTACTTGCCTATCACAATAAAGTGTAATATGGTTGTTGAAATAGGGGCTTTGCCTTCCAGTCGTAGTCAGGGTTCATGAAGTGAGTTAGCGCTCCAATGAAAAGAGCTAGGCTTTGTTTATTGTTTTCTTTAAAAAAAAAAAAAAATTGTGCTGAAGCAGTGAATACAGATGGTGACCCACGAGCGGTACTGATTCTGCAAATAAAGGCCGCCACACCGCATATGACTACCAGCTGTGAATGGAGTATATGCAGAAAAGTGTGAAAATTGATGCAGGACTGTGCTGAAGCAGGGGAATTTTCAGCAAACAAGTGCTGAGTGTAAAATTGCCCTACCGGGTAAAAAAGGGATTGCTGAACTGTGTAAAAGGTAACCCAAAGCCAATTGCTGAGTGTTGAGTCACCCTGCCGGGAGTGAAAGAAATATTCCACTGCAAAGAATATATTTTTTTTCTGCAAGTAAAGTCTGTCTATGTATCTTGGGAGTAAAACAGGCACCCAAAGTGTGAAGAGTGAATGCCATAATACCCAAAGATGAGACTGAAAATTACTGAACTCAACCAGAAAACCACATTATTTTGCTGAAGCGGAGGGATAGGACCTAGCAAGTAAATGGTGCAAAGCAAATAGAAGTTTTAACTTAGCAACTGCACATCCGGTATACCTAATGAGAAAGAATGCGTGCACAGCACTGCTGATGTTTTAAAACTTACTAAAGGAAAGAAAAAGTCTACGGAGATGCCTGTGAGAGCTACGACCTCTACAAGCAAAATATGCCCACCAGTAGGACTATCACAAGCTGGGGTTCTAGAAAATACACTGGCAAAATCTGCAATAGCACCTCCAGAGGTCAGGAAGAAAAATACACCTGATAGCCCCAAAATGGAGGACAAGATGCGGCGTTCCTGTAGTGAACCCTACCCCACGGAAGGGTGGCCCTTACAGTCCGGTGAAAAGGAAGACATCTCTTACGGGGAACCCAAACCGAGTCACACCCACAAAACACCCCAAGAATGGTGGGGGTGCCTGAACTCGGTACAAACCAAAAAGACCGCTCCCTATGATGACGAATTTGATCAGCAGGAGAGAGCGGGAGCAGCGGATCACCGAATATTTCCGTCAGCTAATGCAGTTGCAAGAAAAGCATGGTAGATCCAGTGAAGCTGCTAAAATTTCAAATGAAGATGGAGACCCCAGTATCCCTAGGGGACGGAGTCATCCAAAACAAAAAGGCGAAAAAAGAAAAAGAAAAGCGGTTCTTCATGTACCGTGGAAGGAACAGACACGTCCGCAGATCCCACAGAGAAAATGGGGGACCGAGATGCCCTGCAGCCTAGAGAAAATGGAGGATTCATCATGCGAATGACCAAATATCCAGAGGGCCCAAGGCAGAAGTTGGGTGACCCAAAGAAGTGTCTGTCCGGTGCCAACAGTGAGGAACCCTCAATCAACCATCCCAGGTAAGCGGAGCCGGAACCAGTGAGTGATGATCCCTTGACCAGCCCTGAAGATGCCCTGAAAATTGCCAGGTGTGACTATGATCTGCTCCGGGAACAATTGAAACTGAAGAAAGATGGTTTCGCAGCGCTACTGAAAAATAACATGGAGCTACAGAAGAATGTTCTCACGATGTACTCTTTGGCCAGGACAGAATTGGACGATCTCAAGACTGAGCTAGATACTGCAAACGCTACTATTACCACCATGGATGAAAAACTTAGCCAATCTGATAAAATGATGGCTAAGCTGAAGCGGAAGTATTAGGAGGCACTGAAAGAGATTACAGTCTTTCAGCAAGATGTTGTAAGGAATCGGGGGCCACGTCCCTTGCGGCGTGACCCCTCCTTACCCACTACCAGTACTGCAGCGGCTGCTGCCCCTGCCCCCCGTCGCTACCCATGCCGCCGCCCAGTGCATACCTTGAACTCTGCCGTCGCCATCTTGGATTCTGGCACTGGTGTTACAGACCCTCAGCTGGGCTCTACTATTTCCTGGTCTCTCAGCCATTCACGAGCAGCTCCTCGACACGCCTCCGCCATGCCCCTCGTTCGGATTGGTCACTGTCGCTTTAAATATCCAGCTGTGACTTCACTTCCTTGCTCTGCATAGCTCCTTGCTTCCTGTGTAGCCTGGATACTGTGTCGTGCTCCTGTTTGTCTTTTCTCCTACAGATTTGAACCGGCTTGTCTGACTCCTCTGGCTCCTGACTTCAGCTTACCCATCACGATTCTTACCTCTCAGACCCTTGGACACGGAAACGGATTTAAACTACGGAACTCTCTATACTCCTGAACTCGGCAAGTACAACGACTATTCTAAATCTTAACCCAGGCCTGGCCACGCTACAACCACATCCCGGACCCGCTCCCTCTGCTGTCGGTGTGTATATTCAACATCCCACCTCAGTACAGGGGACTGGCCTGGTCTATGGGCTGCACAGCGTGACATTATGCAGAGCCCAACAGAAACAGACCTGACTGAGGTGGGCCAACTGATCAGGGGACTCGCGCAATGCATTGATACTTTGGGAAATCAGATCACAAGCCTGGTAATGCAGCTTTCCCAGCTTTCACTACAGCCTATTCCGGCCCCAGCCGCGCAGGGTGGCGACCGGCCATCAGAACTCAGGATTCCTACGCCTAAAGCATATGCGGGTGACCCTCTAGCCTGTCGTGGGTTTTTGAATCAATGTGAAATACAGTTTGAGATTTCTCCCAGCCTGTTCCCCACCGGACGCACCAAGGTAGCCTATGTTTACTCTCTTTTAACAGGGGACGCCTTGGCATGGGCCTCTCCCATCTGGGAGTTGCGTGCGGAAACCACCCAGGATTACCAGCTCTTTCGCCAAGAATTCCAGCAGGTATTTGATATTCCCGCCCGCAGAGATACTGCTGCTGCTTCTCGTGTTCAATTGTCTCAAGGTCGTAGGTCCGTAGCCAAATATGCATTGGAATTCCGGACTGTCGCGGCGGAGACGCATTGGAACCAAGAAGCCCTTATTGCTGTGTTTTGGCAAGGTTTGTCCGACTCTATAAAGGATGAACTTGCAGTTCAGCCCAGGCCCCAGGGATTGGAGGAATTGATTGCAATATGCATACGAGTGGATCAGCGCCTTCAACAGCGCCGTCATGAACGCCAGCGTCCCAGAATTTTCTCTTCTGACCCTATTCTTCCCAGATCCTTTCCAGCTATTCATCCTGTTGTAGACACTGTGGAACTCATGCAGATTGCCAGTCAAGAGTTCCGTAATACCGACAGGATTGCCGATAGAACCCATGACCGGACTGCCGAAAGGGCTCGTCGCCGGAATGAGGGCCTTTGCTACTACTGTGGATCTCCTGAACATACGGTACGTTTTTGTCCTTTAAGGCCCAAAGAACAAACACAACCAATGGGGCAAGAGGGACTCATTTTGGGGTCAATATCTTCTCACCCTATCTCTGAAGAGGAACTCCCTAAGAGAATTATGCTTCCAGTCTCGCTTAAAGGTCCGAATTTTCGCGTAACCACAGCCGCTTTTCTTGATTCAGGATCCGGTGGTAACTTTGTGGATCAAGATTTTGCTACTCTTAACAAGATTCCACTCATCGCTAAGAAATCACCGATTGGCCTCGAGGCTATTGATGGTCGTCCTTTGCAACCTGCCTTCATCACGTTAGAGACTCTTCCTCTTACCCTTTCTGCCGGTACTCATACCGAAATCATATCCTTTGACGTGATGCACTCTCCTGCCGTTCCAGTTATCCTAGGATTACCCTGGCTACAGCAGCACAACCCACGCATTGATTGGAGGGATGGCAAGACAATTCAGTGGGAGCCAGAGTCAGATGCCTCACCATTGCCGGTCATTTCTCCTACCACAGTCCTCGCGGGAGTGGAAACGCCCCCGGCTAATGTTTCCGCTCTTCCTGAAGCATATGCGGATTTCATCGACGTGTTTAGCAAGACACAATCGGAGGTTCTACCTCCTCACAGACCTTATGATTGCCCCATTAATCTGGTTCCAGGCGCTGTTCTTCCGAAATGTAAGTCCTACCCCTTGTCTCTCCCTGAAACTGAAGCCATGGCACCATACATCAAAGAAAACCTTGAAAAAGGATTCATTCGTAATTCTACGTCCCCCGCTGGTGCCGGTTTCTTTTTTGTCAAAAAGAAAGATGGATCCCTGAGACCATGCATTGATTACCGAGGGCTCAATCTCATCACAGTCAAGAATCGATACCCCCTTCCGCTGATCTCCGAACTTTTTGATAGGCTTCAAGGGGCAAAAAAAATTTCCAAGCTATACCTCCGAGGAGCTTACAATCTTGTTCGCATCCGAGAAGGCGATGAATGGAAGACTGCCTACAATAACAGAAGCGGCCACTACGAATATCTTGTAAAGCCCTTCGGTTTATGTAATGCTCCTGCTGTTTTTCAGGATTTCATGAATGATGTATTCCGTGATGTTCTCAACTCTTTCGTAATTGTCTATCTGGACGATATCCTAATTTTTTCTAAAAATCTTCAAGATCATGTCCAGCATACCAGGCTCGTTCTCGCTCGCCTTCGTGTCAATAATCTCTACGCTAAGCTCGAGAAATGTCTTTTTCATCAAACCTCTACTGCCTTCTTAGGCTATATAATTTCTGATAAAGGATTTTCAATGGACCCTGAAAAACTTAAGGCTGTTTTGGATTGGCCTCAGCCCAACTCTCTCAAAGCCATCCAGCGTTTTTTGGGCTTCTCCAATTACTATAGGAAATTCATCAGAAATTTTTCCACCACTGTGGCTCCTATTACGGCCCTTACCAAGAAGGGAGCTGACCCGTCTGTATGGCCTCCGCAGGCCGTCTCGTCCTTCGAAACCCTGAAACAAGCTTTCGTCTCGGCACCCATCCTGCGACATCCCGATGTTAGTCTTCCTTTTACTTTAGAAGTTGATGCATCTGATTGTGGTGCAGGCGCCATCCTGTCCCAGAGATTCTTCCCTCAAGATAAGCTTCATCCATGCCCCAGTTCTCTTGGACCGCTTCCACAAGAAATTTCCGCAGAAGCCTTGGATGGATCGTCCTGAGGTCGATCCTGAAGGGGGGGGTACTGTAAGGAATCGGGGGCCACGTCCCTTGCGGCGTGACCCCTCCTTACCCACTACCAGTACTGCAGCGGCTGCTGCCCCTGCCCCCCGTCGCTACCCATGCCGCCGCCCAGTGCATACCTTGAACTCTGCCGTCGCCATCTTGGATTCTGGCACTGGTGTTACAGACCCTCAGCTGGGCTCTACTATTTCCTGGTCTCTCAGCCATTCACGAGCAGCTCCTCGACACGCCTCCGCCATGCCCCTCGTTCGGATTGGTCACTGTCGCTTTAAATATCCGGCTGTGACTTCACTTCCTTGCTCTGCATAGCTCCTTGCTTCCTGTGTAGCCTGGATACTGTGTCGTGCTCCTGTTTGTCTTTTCTCCTACAGATTTGAACCGGCTTGTCTGACTTACCCCTCTGGCTCCTGACTTCAGCTTACCCATCACGATTCTTACCTCTCAGACCCTTGGACACGGAAACGGATTTAAACTACGGAACTCTCTATACTCCTGAACTCGGCAAGTACAACGACTATTCTAAATCTTAACCCAGGCCTGGCCACGCTACAACCACATCCAGGACCCGCTCCCTCTGCTGTCGGTGTGTATATTCAACATCCCACCTCAGTACAGGGGACTGGCCTGGTCTATGGGCTGCACAGCGTGACAGATGTTCACAATCTTCGCACAGCACTGGATGCATCACAGCATGAGATCAACAGCGGCCACACAAAACTGGAAGTCTCCAGAAAGGAACTACACAGTCTCACTGAGGAGCTGGACAATTCTAAAGAAACTATTGTCAATCTTTTACAGTTCTCAAAGTCTATCAGAAGGAGCTTCAGATCCTCAACCTAGAGAATTAAATCTCACGCCAGGAGACTGTCATTCTCAAAGCAGATGTGCGTTAATGGAAGGAGGACTACATAGAGGCCCTGAAAATTACAGAGACTGCAAAAAGAGAAAATTTAAGACTGAAGGAAGAGAATTCTCATTTGACATACCACGTCAAGGAAAAAAATGAAAAGCTGCACGAGCTTAAAGAAATAAATAAACTTTTGGAAGAGGAAAAGTTTGAAGCAGAGCACCGACTGCAGAACCAACCGCAAGGTCTGCGTACGCTGCCAGAATGCTGAGGAGAAGCAGCAAACTCTGCAGGAAGACAATCTGCAGGCTGAAAAAGAAATAAAAGTGCTGCAGGAACATCTGATTACCCAGTATGTCCCCGCAAAGCAGCATGAGAAACTGAAGGCTACCCTGAGCATCACCAAAGCATCGCTAGAGGCCAAGCTTAGAGCCCAGGTGACTCGGCACAAGAGGGAGCCCAAGAAGGTCCAGAAACTGAGACAAATAACTGTGGCCCAAGCAAAGAAATTCACCGTGCTTCACAGTACTATGAAAATGTGGAAGCAAGCTCAGAGAAAGCAAAGTGCGCAGATAAATTCCCTGAGAAGAGACTTGCAAGACGCACTCAAAAAACAGGGATCTCTCACAGATGAGATTACAGTCCTACAAGGACAAGTATTGACCCTGACCAAGCATCAGTATCCCACAGCCACAAAAACCCAAAGGAAAAAGGGTACAGTGAGAGCTGGGAGCACTTCTCGCCTTAAAAAACAAGGTTGCAAAGTCTGAACCACCTAAACAAGCACTAGCTAAACCTTCAGCCACCGAACAGGCAACAAAAAAAGATATACGTGCAGAATCAAAACCAGAAGAATCCTTAATTGATGAAGCTGATAAGATGGGACATTCTCTGGAAGTAGATGTGGAATCCACTCAATCCCAAAGAAGCTGAACTAGCAACTCCATTGAGTGGAAAAAGTGCAGGGAGACAGCTTCAAGAGCGGAAAACTCAAAGGGCTATTCTTAAACGCTCTGCAACTGTTGCCATACAGTCTGCCTACAATAAGAGGAGCACCCGACGCAAAGGAAATCTCATGACCGCGCATGCAGTAAAAAGACTATTCTTGGAAAAAGTCCTCCTCGAGCGATAGAGGTGTGCTGATCTCAAGCACCTTTGGGAGGAGACACTAATAAACTGGAGAAAGGGCTCCAATCCCAGCGGGACTGATGGTTCTCTTCCTCCATCCACTCTCATTCAAGTCACAGAGATATCTCGAATGAGAGTGGAAGGATGGGCTTCAGCCGTTGCAAGCCCGAGCTTCCCACAAACAGGGGAGGTATGTAACAGGGGACTTATCCCTGTTCACAAATGTGCCTCTATTCCAGCAGTGTGGTGGTTAACTGCTGGTAGGCAATTAACCAACACCACCTAGCTGATTACAGGTGTTAGAAAAAGCCTGCCTCTGAGACAGGAAGGGAGATTCCTTAGTCCACAACTGGGCTGAACCAAGGAAGGACAGATGTCTTGAGCGGCAAGCTGACAACAAGACAAAAGGGGACAAGATTCTAAACTTGGAGCCTGACATTGCCTTAGCCCACAAGGGTGCGGATCCAAGAGAGCAGAGAAGCTTCCCCTAGAACAACCCAGCTAACAGATAAGACTTTTCTTATAAGACTATTATCATGTCTATCTATGTATATAAATGTCTCTATGATTTGGGCTGGTGAATCGCTGGGCGAACCACGCAGTTAAAGAGAACTGGATCACAAGTGTATATATACTCCAGAGTGGAACGGATTTTGTTTGCTGATTTACATGTTTGCTGTGTTTAAAGCAACAGGCGCAATAAAGCCTTATTTTAATTTCGCCTTAAAACAGTCTCCATTGCATACCTCTGAACACGTCTCTTACAGTGGGGGGTTTAAAAAATGAATAGAATAACAATATACTACTTACACGGCCATGTGTAAGTACAGGCTCATAAAGGGTTCTTGTCTTTCAAACCAGCAGTGGGGGGTTAACAGAAAGATAACAATTATATAATACTTACACGGCCATGTGTAAGTACAGGCTCATAAAGGGTTCTTTGTCAGATGTAGCCTCTTAATAGAGTCCTCTATTCATCCATGTCTTTCTGATGAGACGTTTTCAGATGACTGGATGACGTCACTGCCATGGGTCTCCACCAGACCAAGGAAAGAAATTGGAGCGAGTAGGGAAAGTCCGTGTCAGCAACTCAAGGGCTCCAGCTCGACTCTTGCAAGCACTAGTACTTCGCCTCCGCGTCCGGTGTGAAGAAAGCTGCTCAGCTGGTAAAAATGAGTGTCGCCGGGTCACTACGGAAGCCTCCTCGTGAAAATCCTGGAACAAAGATGGAGCAACGCGTTTCATTGTAAAACGGTTTCCTCAGGCTCAGTTGGTGATTGTAACCCTGCCCCTTAACAGAGCAGGTTGAATACTCATTGGTCATCACAAACTACAGATGAACCAATTAGTATCCTTCCCTCAGGCTGACAATCTCTGGCTGTTGATAAGGCCCTTCCTTGGTTACATCTAATGTAGCCAAGGCTGCAAAGCACACACAGGGCTTAAAATAAGGAATTCATCCCTCCACTGGCTGCTCCTAACAGGACTTACACTGGAAAAGTCCAGGAGAAGAAGTAACGGCTGGAGGCTAGGCTACATAGACTTTTTAATTTGTTATGAAATTATTTTTTAATAATGATTTATTCTTATGAATTAAATTAATGGAAATTGTTGTTTTTGATTTTCATTTGTCTAATTTATTAAAAAGCTTAAATATTTTTCACTCAAAACAGCTCTATTTGCCTCTGCTAGTAAGCATGTGAGATTAAGCATTAGAAAATGAGAAAACCCCAAAGCAAAGGGTTCTTAACAGTAAGGGCAGTTAAAATATGTAATTCATTACCCATGGAGACTGTGATGGCAGATACAATAGATATGTTCAAAAAAAGGTTGGACATCTTTTTGGAACGGAAACGTATACAGGGTGTGACAAACGGCTTACTCCGGGGCTCCGTCGTTTGTCCGGGACTGTTTAGAACACGGTCTTTTAGGGTAGGTTAAATGATGAGGCGTCACGTACTGTTCCTTTAAACAGGCTATGCCTGGTTTATTCAGTCCCAGGCACTGAGACTGCCACAGTGCATACAACAGAAAACAGATCAAAACAAAAGCTGCTCACCTGAGCGATAACTTAACTTAGATATCCCTGACTCAGGGTTGGAAGTGGCTTTTCCACTTCCAACATCAAAACATGGTACTTTTGCAGTCTTACACAAATGAACAGAAAGATTGAACCTGTTTGGGGAAGAGGCTTCTCCCCTCTGTAGTTCAGTAGCCTTCCAGCCTCCTGGCTCTTGTGGGGAGACCAGAGCAAACAGGAAATCAGTCTTTCATACCTGATTCCTAATTAGCATGACAGGAGACAGAAATCAGGCAGCAGACAAACTCTGGTCTGGATCTCTCATCCCTCAGTTCCAGCGCTTGCCAAACTGTGGGATGGAGTGTATGTATTATAAGGCTGCACTCCCAGGCCAAACAGGATAGAAACTGTCTAGTATCCTGGGAGCCCTATATACGGAATTTATTACCAACCCCTGGTTTCTGTCACATATCCTCCCCCCCAGCTCAGACCTCGAGGGATGAGCGACCATGGATATTAGGGAGTGCATCCTTGACAAACCGTCAGCATTGCCATGTTTGTGCCCTGACCTGTGTTCCACAGAAAATTTAAAGGGTTGTAGGCTTAGGAACCACCTGGTCACTCTAGCATTCTTTTCCCTGTTTTGACACATCCAGGTAAGGGGTGCATGATCTGTGACCAACCGGAATTTTCTCCCCAACAGGTAGTATTTGAGCGTCTCTACAGCCCACTTTATTGCGAGACACTCTTTCTCTACTATGGAGTAATTTTTCTCCTGGGGATTTAGTTTCCTACTTAAATAAAGGATGGGGTGCTCCTCACCTTGAGACTCCTGGGAGAGTACCGCCCCCAGCCCTACCTCAGATGCGTCGGTTTGGACTACGAACTCTTTGGAGAAGTCAGGTGTGACCAACACTGGTTGGGCACAGAGAGCTTCTTTCAGGCTTCTAAAGGCCTGTTCGGTTTTGGGGGACCACTTTACCATTAGCGGTCCTCTTGCTTTTGTGAGGTCGGTTAGTGGGGTTGCCTTAGTTGCAAAATTGGGAATAAACCTTCTATAGTACCCAATTAAGCCCAAAAAGGTCCTTACTTGTTTTTTTGTAACTGGCCTTGGCCAATTTTGTATCGCCTCCACTTTGAGTGTTTGGGGTTTGAGTAAACCTCTGCCAATAGAATATCCCAGATACTTGGCCTCCTCCAGACCAATAGTGCATTTAGCGGGGTTAGCAGTTAGTCCAGCAGACCGGACTGCGTCAAGCACAGCTTGGACCTTTGGAAGGTGGGATTGCCAATCTTCACTATGGATTACCACATCATCCAGGTAGGCGGCAGCATACCGAGCATGTGGTTTTAAAATTTTATCCATCATTCTTTGGAATGTGGCGGGAGCTCCATGTAAGCCAAAAGGCAACACCTTATACTGAAAGAGGCCGTCTGGGGTTGAGAAGGCTGTCTTTTCTTTTGCCCTTTCTGTGAGGGGAACCTGCCAGTACCCTTTTGTTAGGTCTAGGGTTGTGAGATATCGGGCTTTGCCCAGTCTCTCTACAAGTTCATCTACCCTGGGCATAGGATAAGTATCAAATTTTGACACCGCGTTTAGTTTCCGGTAGTCATTACAAAACCTTGTTGTACCATCTGGCTTTGGGACTAAGACTATAGGGCTGTTCCACCCACTTTGGGATTCCTCAATTACACCTAGTTTTAGCATTTTTTTAACCTCTAAACTTATAGCCTTTCTTTTGGCCTCTGGGATTCGGTACGGTTTAAGGTTAACTCGGACCCCCGGTTCAGAGACTAAGTCATGTTCAATTACGCTAGTTCTACCTGGCCGTATAGAGAAGATTTCTTTGTTTCTTTTCACTAAATTCTGAACCTCTCGTTTCTGATGAACAGACAGTGTTTCAGCTATGCTAACCTCTGGGTCAGTTTCTTGATTCTCTGACGGACCTGGGGGTACTAGGGTTAACAAGACTTCTCTATCTTTCCAGGGCTTGAGTAGGTTTATATGGTAAATTTGCTCAGGTTTCCTCCTACCTGGCTGTCTTACCTTATATTTTACTTCTCCCACTCTTTCCAAGACCTCATATGGCCCATGCCATTTAGCAAGGAATTTACTCTCCACGGTGGGAACCAGAACTAGTACCCTATCACCTGGAGAAAAAATTCTGACCCTAGCACCCTTATTATATGTATTCCTCTGTGCTTCTTGAGCTTTCTCCATGTGTTCCCTCACTATGGGTAGGACTGCAGCAATGCGGTCCTGCATCTGGGCAACATGCTCTATTACACTTCTGTAAGGGGTAACCTCGTGTTCCCAAGTCTCTTTGGCTATATCCAGTAAGCCCCTTGGGTGTCGGCCATACAATAGTTCAAACGGGGAGAAGCCTGTTGATGATTGGGGAACTTCCCTAATGACAAATAACAGGTACGGTAACAAACAATCCCAGTTTTTCCCATCTTTATCAACCGCCCGCTGTAACATGCTCTTTAAGGTTTTATTGAACCTTTCCACTAAACCATCTGTTTGTGGATGATAGACTGAGGTTCTGAGATGCTTGATTTTTAGGAGTTTACATAGCTCTTTCGTAACTTGGGACATAAATGGTGTTCCCTGGTCAGATAGAATCTCTTTAGGAATCCCGACCCGGGAAAACAGAACTACTAACTCTTTTGCTATGTTTTTAGCTGAGGTGCTACGTAGGGGAACTGCCTCCGGATATCGGGTGGCATAATCTAATATTACCAATATATGCTGATGTCCCCTAGCAGACTTTATTAGGGGTCCTACTAGATCCATAGCAATCCGGTCAAATGGTACCTCTATTATGGGAAGGGGTACCAATGGGCTGCGGTACGCCTTGAACGGGGCGGTGATCTGACATTCTGGGCATGAGGAACAATAATTCGTAATTTCTGCCAGAACCCCAGGCCAATAGAAGCTTCGGAGAACCTTTTCTTTTGTCTTTTCCACCCCTAGGTGTCCCCCCAATGGATGACTATGTGCGAGGTGTAATACTACGTTACGGAATGTCCGTGGTACCAACAATTGTTTAGTTGTAACTGATTTCCTTTTATCAACCCGATATACTAGGTCGTTCTCTACCTCGAAGTAGGGGTAAGCAAGTGACCTATCTGGTTGGCCAGGAGTACTATTCTGGTCCCGTATATTTCCCCTTGCTACCGCTAATGTGGGGTCCTCCCACTGGGCCTTCTTAAAACTCCCAGGACTGACCTCTAGGTCAGCGAGGGTCTTATCCGGTTCTGGGGTGGTAAGTGTCTGCTCAACATCTTGATTTGGGGTATTCCCTACCAAAGTAGTGATGGGGAAGGGAATTTTACAGCACTCCTCCTTTTCCCCCTTCTTATTTGGGCCCTCGTCAACCTCCATTTCTGAAAAAGGGAAAGGATTTGTTTCTTCTAATACTTCGTTATGGTCCGCTATTGAACTCTGGGCGCTATTCTGAGCGGGGACCACATTTTTAGAAAATGGGGAAAGTCGGTCCCTATTAACACATCATGTGCCAGTTTGGGTACAATACCCACCTTGAAATCTAAAGAACCAAACTCTGTTTCAAAAAAAACATCAACAGTGGAATATTCATGATTATCCCCATGTATACAACAAATTGCCACTCTTTGTGAACTGTTTCCCTGTTTCTTCTTAATGGGCAAGAGGTATTCGGACACTAGTGTGACCATGCTCCCAGAGTCAAGAAGTGCCCGAACCCTCTTACCATTCACCTTTACAAATGCCCACAGATGGTTATTCAAGGGGTCCTCTGGGCTAGGGCCCATACATTGGGACAACAGCGAATAAGGTTCCACGCTGTTGCATTGCATGGGCTCATAATTTAGTGGGCAGATTTTTGCTGTGTGGCCCCTCTCATGACAATTTACACATTTAGGTACATAGTCTGTGTCCCACTTAGAGCCTTTTCCCGGCTCCCCATGTTGGCTATTGCCCTTAGTGTGCGAACCACTGTTGCTGGTGCTGCGTGAAGGTGGTCGCCGCTCTTCAGCGCCCCTTAACCCCGGTACCCTTTTACCGTCTCTGGAAGAGTCCTGGAACCTCGGGTAGTGGGGTTGCTCCACGACTGTGGGTTGCGGGTGCTCTTCTGCTGCATTGTACCTTTCTACGAGGGCCACAAGCTCATCCGCATTGTGGGGGTCACTCCGACTGACCCAACGGCGTAAGGCAGAGGGAAGTTTCCTCAAGAACTGGTCCATGACCAACCGTTCCACGATGTGGCTGGCTGAGTTGATCTCGGGTTGTAGCCACTTCCGGGCGAGGTGGATGAGGTCATACATCTGGCTTCGGGTGGCTTTATCCATCGTGAAGGACCATGCGTGAAACCTTTGGGCGCGAACAGCCGTGGTTACGCCGAGGCGGGCGAGGATCTCGAACTTCAATTTTGCATAGACGTTAGCTTCGGCTGGCTCTAGATCAAAGTAAGCCTTCTGGGGTTCGCCGCTTAGGAAGGGTGCGATTAGACCAGCCCACTCAGCTTCTGGCCATCCCTCTCTCTGTGCCGTGCGTTCAAACGTGAGAAGATAGGCTTCCACATCATCCGAGGGTCCCATCTTCTGAAGGTAGTGGCTTGCCCTGGTCATTTTCGGAACTGGGGCTGCCGCTGCCAGTGGAAGGTTACTGATAGTCCCCCTCAGGATCTCGAGTTCCTGCTGTAAGCCCTGAGCGAACCGCTGTTGCTCCTCTCTCAGCAAGCGGTTTGTCTCTTGCTGGTTTGCATTCGCGTTTTGCAGGGCTTCATTCGTCTGTTGCTGGTTTGCATTCGCCTGTTGCTGGTTGGCATTCGCCTGTTGCTGGTTGGCATTAATCTCTTGCTAGGCTATTAGCAGCTGTTGATGGGCTGCATTCGTCTGCTGCTGGTTTGCATTAGTTTCTTGCTGGGCTATTAACAGCTGTTGCTGGGTTTCATTCGCGTCTTTCTGGGCAGCGACATTGCGTACCAGCGCACCCACCACGTCTTCCATCTTGTTTGCAGAGGATGAAAAAAACTTTTTTTTTTTTTTCAAAGTTCTTCAACCCGCAGACCCCCTAGTGCTCTGCCCGCATTCTCCACCATATGTGACAAACGGCTTACTCCGGGGCTCCGTCGTTTGTCCGGGACTGTTTAGAACACGGTCTTTTAGGGTAGGTTAAATGATGAGGCGTCACGTACTGTTCCTTTAAACAGGCTATGCCTGGTTTATTCAGTCCCAGGCACTGAGACTGCCACAGTGCATACAACAGAAAACAGATCAAAACAAAAGCTGCTCACCTGAGCGATAACTTAACTTAGATATCCCTGACTCAGGGTTGGAAGTGGCTTTTCCACTTCCAACATCAAAACATGGTACTTTTGCAGTCTTACACAAATGAACAGAAAGATTGAACCTGTTTGGGGAAGAGGCTTCTCCCCTCTGTAGTTCAGCAGCCTTCCAGCCTCCTGGCTCTTGTGGGGAGACCAGAGCAAACAGGAAATCAGTCTTTCATACCTGATTCCTAATTAGCATGACAGGAGACAGAAATCAGGCAGCAGACAAACTCTGGTCTGGATCTCTCATCCCTCAGTTCCAGCGCTTGCCAAACTGTGGGATGGAGTGTATGTATTATAAGGCTGCACTCCCAGGCCAAACAGGATAGAAACTGTCTAGTATCCTGGGAGCCCTATATACGGAATTTATTACCATCCCCTGGTTTCTGTCACAAGGGATATACCAAATAGGTAACATGGGAAGGATGTTGATCCAGGGAGTATTCTGATTGCCAATTCTTGGAGTCAGGAAGGAATTTATATATCCCTTTATGAGATATTATTGGATGATGTTTCACTTGGGTTTTTGTTTGCCTTCCTCTGGATAAATATACTGTAAGTACAAATATAAGATAAAGTCTAAATTTATCATAGGTTGAACTTGATGGGCGTATGTCTTTCTTCAATCTCATCAACTATGTAAAATGTGAGCAAACCTAAAAAAATTAAAACTATATAATAAAATAAAAATAATTTTGGGGTGTTTTAGCACAGTACAGCAGGTTTCCCACTGCAAAAGCTAATTCTATTATTTAAAAATAATTCTATGTGAGTGAAAACTACCTAAAATGCAATAAATAACCTACACTTTTTTTCTCAGAATTCCTTTTGTACATTAAAACACTAATGCACTGTAGCTATGCTCAGGAAGCCTAATTGGATCCTTTACTCCTATAATAACTTATTCAAAGGCCAATTCACCTTGTTTCTCTGTAATTGCTGTGTGCTGTGGTTTGGTAATTAATCAAATGGGTTATTACTGATTGTGCAGCTGTTCAAAGGTAGACTTCAGTATGTGCAGTACAAAGGGTCTCACAAATATGCTTTTTATGCATGTAAATCTCACTTTAAATTGTGCATGAGTATTTTGGATTTGACATACTGTAGTCTATGATTTAACGTATACCAAGAGATGTTGCAAAATATGTAACATGAATGCACTTGCCCACCTAAAAGGTTAACAAACAATTGAAAGGTTAACTTAGCCCAGCTCCAGGTTTAGGAAGTAGAGGATGAGTGGCAGTATTAAATACATTGTTCCCATGCACAAAAAGTAGTAACGGCTACAATTTCTTTAAATGGATTACCCCATTAGCTGAAAATACAGATGCAACTGTCGGTTTTGGCCCAGATTCTGAGACATTCCATGAATATGTCGCGGTAAATTACCAGCATAGTGCATAGACGCTGTAATGGCAAATCGGATTAACACAGCGTGGGTCCCTGCGTTTGAGTGTTAATCCTACCGAGCTGAACCTGTCTGTAAGAGAAGCGCACAAACAGTGACACTGAATCAGTCACTCTGCCTGCGCGCCTCTAATTGGGGATTGCACAGCTTTTATTTTATTTTACTAACACAGTATTGAAGCAGGGGGTCTCCAGAGCAGAACCGCATTACTGTAATTTCAGGTTGGGGGACCACCTGCTTCTCGAGTTACATCCCCATCATGTTAAATTCTCCTGCATCATGGCCCACTTGACCGGCACATTTAAACAAAGCAGGGGGATACCGGCACCCCATACTGGGGCTTGTAGCTAAGGAAGCAGGGCACAGAGAGTAAAAAAAAAAACTACTGACATGCAAATCCCTTAATCACCTTAGCGGTTAAAAAGCACTATGGTAATTAAGCGGTTAACCCCCATTACCACTACCCACCAAGGAGGACTAACTACCCTCCCCGGGGCAACTACCCCCCATCATCCTCCACCCCCTCTACCCATTGATTGGCAGTGGTAAACCATGCCCATAACATGGGAATGTATTGCCACTTTGGCAATGAATGGGCAAGCTACTGTAGTGCCAACGAGTATTCTAAAACAAATCTGGGGCAATCACCAACAAGACCCAGGTACATGCTGGGTACATGCTGGGTACATGCGGCAACATTTCAGTGACATTTCTGCAGACAGACTAATGGCCCATTGGATTAACAGCGGGACTGCCAGGGACCCCTGCTGTGTTAATAACTAAACACATACAGTAACTTACCTTATGTTAAGAAGTTCACTTGTATGTATGTACTGTATGTATGTATGTAGGTATGTCTTTATTTATATAGCGCCATTAATGTACAGTACATAGTGCTTCACAGTACTAATACATGTGACAATCATATAAATAACAAATAATACAAATAACAGATCATGGGAATAAGTGCTTCAGTCATAAAAGTAATATTTAGGAAAAGGCGTCCCTGCTCCAAAGAGCTTACAATCTAATTGGTAGGAGGAACATACATATACAGTAGGAGGGCATACTGGTAAGTGTGTCTGCTAGTGGCCAAGCTTTATGTATCATGTGTATAGTGTTAGCCACGGAACTACTCATATGCTTTTTTAAGCAGGTGTGTTTTAAGGTGGGTCTTAAAGGTGGATAGCGAGGGTTCAAGTTGGGTATTGAGGGGAAGGGCATTCCAGAGTCACGGTCTGCTGCTTGCGTCACCTGTCTAGCATATTTGTGGACAGATCTTGGAAGACTTGCAGTTTGATTTCTTCAAATATGGTGGTGGGGGAATTTTGGGTGATCTGGCACAGTGCTTCTTTTACTTTATAGTAATGAATTCGTATTATTACATCTCTGGGAACCTCCTCTGACTGTGGCCTATCTTTGAGGGCCCTATGGCAGTGGTCTAATTGAATCTCGGCTTCAGTCTTATCTGGTAGGACAGAGGTCAGCCATCTGGAGATGAAGGAATTGATGTCGGAGACAGCTTCAGGGATAACACTTGTTCTAACATTGTTCCTCCTGTCCCGGTTTTCAGCATCCTCCTGTTGATCCATGATGCCTGCCAGCTGCATCTTGAGGTAAATGGTTGTTCTTTCATTCTTTCGTACAGCTTTCACTGTGGCGTCCATTTTCTTCTCCAAGTCATCTCTTCGGTCCCCAATAAGTATTATATATTTCCTGGGCTTCTGGAGCACGGAATAGAACAGTGACTTTAAATCATTAAACATGGACTTTAAGTCACTCTAAAAGTCACTCCATGTGACCAGCTATCTGTCACCACTTTTGCTTCTTTCCTGCCACGATTCCCTCTCTGAATCAAAGCCATAGCCAGCTCTCTGTGCAGGGATTCTTCCCGCTCGTGCCATTTCAGAATTTGCAAAGTATGTCTTCAAATCTAGCGAAGTCTTCTTCTTTTGGGCTCTCGTTGTCATCCTTGGGCAACCAGCGACTGAGCTATGTTTTGTTGGGGGGTTTAGTAGGTTTTATTGCCGTTTTGGTGCTTAATATAGCTAGGTATTGGCAGAGCTTTTACACTTAGCTGCCATACCCATTGCCGCCGCGCATGCGCCTCCAATTATTATACTTTTATACGTTTAAAATAGAGACATTGAAACATTATTATTAATTTCAAGGAGTAACCACTTTGGAAGACCCTGTTCCATTGAGTTGCAGTATATGTGATATCAGTGTTTATTTGTATTCACTGGGTTTATTGCATGGTTATATTATACTGTTACTGTATATTCACATTCATGTTTGTGCCACGAACACCAGTTTGTTTAGTTTATTGAAACATTATGTTTAATGTAAATAAATGTTTTAATTAAGACAGTTTCACTTAAATAAAAACTGTAATAAAATATATAAAAATATAAAAATTAATCAAACTGTAACATAGGCAACGGGAATTCTGCTGAAAACGAATGCCTAACTAATTGCATATATTGTTAAATAAAGATGTCTATATTTGTTTTAATAATAATAATAATAACAATAATAATAATACTCTAATATTAATAATAAAGCTATTGTTATAATAATTGCTATCCATAGCTAAACATTAAGCTATGCATGAATCATTCATGTGCTTCTCCCCCTAAGTTTCTATACTTAATGCTCAGCTAGGTGTTATGTAGGCAACATGATTTCTCCTCAAAACGAATCCGTCACTGATTGCATACATTGTTAAAAGCCAGAACGATTAACTAACCGATCAACCTGCCTTTCGCTAACCAATAACTCAAATATGATCCAGATCTTCACACCTGGATCAGTGGTCGATACTTGTCAGCTTCTACTGAAACTTGTATCTGGATAAGTAAGAAAAATATAGAAGCAAAATTGTTTAGTTTAAAATACAATTATTTTTTTACATTAAAATCACTTTCATGTGGCCATTCCAGATCATTCTAAAACAACCGGTAACATGTTATTTATTTAATTAATGTAATTATTGCAAGTTTTGACACTTAGATACTCAACCCAGTAATCAAGGATTCCCTTATCAAGCTCTTTTTTGTTTGTTGGCTTCAAAAAAATTCTCAGATGATGTTTCATTGCATGCTATACCAATTCTATGCAGTTAAAATTGGGGGATCTGCAAATATAGAGACAAATACAGTACAATTATTGACAAGAAAAAAGCAAGCACAGTACAGCAGAGTTAATAGTACACTACTATTACAGTTACAGTACCTACTCTGGCGGTGTTCTAACCCAATTGATTCCCACCGTTCTTAATAAATGTAGCAGAGGCACTGTGTTTTGGTTCATAATCTTGGAAGACTCTGTGACCAGTTGGGAAGAAGTCAGAAATGCAGGGTGCTATCTGGTAGCTAATGGACTTCTAGAAGTATGCTTTATCCATGATTCCTGAAGAAAATACAAATATAACACGTGTTTATAAGGTCACATTCAGATACAGCTAGAGTTCTACTGTTAAACAAATATAACATTGTTATACAGGGACAGGCAAATTACATTCAAATACAACTATGGGTCCTGGTCCACATTTCGAGATTGCCCCACACACATGAAGCTTGAGTGGATGCTTTGGTCAATGTGTCAGGGCTTAACTATCTGTTTCCCCTGATTTCCATAGTGGAAAATCTTTCCAAGGTGACTGATGTTTCATCCAAAAGTATAGCGTCAAACTTTTCTCCACTTTCAATCCATGAACATGCTTAGTCAACTCTTTTAATCTTGTTAACATCCATTATCATGGGAAACACTCTGCAATAATGAGAAAAAATGGCTTCAATACATTTTACCTTTCTGCTATGGTATTGAGTGCTCATAGTATTTATTTGGTGTTTGGCTACTATAGACGAATACAGCATACCCAGAAAGATGGTTATAAGGAAACAAATACATTCGTTTGCAGGAAATCATCCTCCCTCTATACCACAGTACAGTACTTCCCACAATAAACCATACAGTAACTTAGTGTAATATTGACACCTTTCTACATAATAAACATGCTACAGGTTAAGTAAACAGAGACATTAAACATGATATACTTTATTTGTATTTTATGTACAGTACAACACTTTACCTCAAAGTCCAAAGGTCCATCCCAAACCAGGTCTCTTTAGTCTGATGCTGGAGTCAGACACATAAATATCATGTGTAACATGGCTGGACCAGATTGCCTCTCTGCCTCCTGTAATGTACGTCCAGATAGCTACAGGTTGTGGCAGGTAATCCTGTGGGCATCGACCACTCTCATTCTGACTCCCTGAGTGAGTGAAGTGGTGGTGACATAGGAATCTGTGTGCAACCTATGATTGTGCAGATCATTTGCCTGACCCGTCTGAGCCTCAGGGAGGAAGTATAAAGTTAAATACTTCAATAATAATATTTTCTTGGTTATACTGTACCTTGGCGTGGTATGCAGGCTTATGATGCTTTGGCCAAAGGATCTAACAAATAACCTAAAAAATATTATTATTGAAGTATTTAACTTTATACGTATTACTATATACTGTATGTTTTGTCTATTGGATGTAGCATTGGCACCCCTGTCCTCAGGGAGGATGTGCAGATTTGTAGTTAGTCGAATTCCACCCCTCCTAGGGAGTGGAAGTGTGTGCTATCTCCTCCCAGCTGGGAAGGAGATAGGCCAGTCAGTCCTTCATGGGCTGGCTGGCAAAGCAAGATCAGAGGCCAGCACCATCAAAAGGACTGGAATCCTCTATACACCCTGCATCCGCTGTGATAACATCTGCAGTGACTGCTTAAATAAAGCCCCTTTGTTTTATATACCCCTGCCTGAGCTCTCAGTCTATTGGGCACGGGGGTAGAAGTATGTTTTAGTGGGAGACTGTCTCTGGATCTCCTGGAGCCCACTGGAGCTGGAGGCACTGTCACCAGATAAAGATACATCAAGATCTCAAAAGCCTGTCCTGTTCCCCACTGCATTACGGAACAGTCAGCTCTCCTGGACCCTCACAAGTATGCCAGCACTATGCCAGCACTATGACAGCAGTAGCCATAGCCGTATATTCCAGAGGGCGGGGGGTACCCATTCATGTTATGTAAAGTGAGGAAGAACTGGTGGAGCCAGACACCGTCCCTTACCGGAGTTGCAGGCAGTCCCTGGGCCGCCGCCGGCTCCAATTGTGGTGTGATCGGGACTCTTGCCAGCAGATGACCCCTGCTTTGTGGCCCAGTGCCATGAAAGGGGCACCGTACCCCTGATGTTACCCCATCATCTCTTTTCAAAAGCCGGGGTAAGGGCTTAGTTCCTGGACTGGCCATAGACTTGGTTAGGCCCCAATCACCTGCCCTCACTTCCCCTGCTTTGTCCCATGCTACCTCAGTGCAGGACAATGTTCTATTCCCCATCGCTACACTTGGTGCTAGTGGGTGTATTAATGTTGATTCCCTCACATCTGCCTTTGTACTTTCCAAGTTTCCAGATGATAATGTGTGCCCAGTTTTCTCTACAGAATTGCAGGATTGGGATATTAAATCTGACGATTCAGATGGGCCCCCTCCTGCACCCATTCGCAAATCTGGAATCAAGTCCCCAGGGTCATTTACATCCTTCAGGGGTTCATCTAGGTCATCTCAGTGGTCTAACACCTCTGGTATGTCGTACCACATGTACACCAGTTCTAGTAGCCCAAGGCCTGAACCTCTGTCTGGGGAACCCCTTAAGTGGTGGGATCCCATGTTTCTGTGGATATGTCCCCAATATGAACAGAACAAGGTTTGTATTGGTTAACAGCCCTATAGTTGACCATTGATGGGAGGAAGGAAAATTCTCTCCTGAGGATGAGGCTGAAGCTCTTCGTAAAAGGCAGAGAAAAATTAACCTTGGTGTAAGGGTACCTAAGGGCCCCTCTATATTATACCCTAGTGGACCCTAATGACTGCGGGTTTTGGGTACTACCTGGCCAAGGAGCTGACCGGAAAAATATACGACTGAGCCAGGTGGATTGAACCATTAAGAATCGGTACAGTTTATCTCAAGGCTACGAATTTCCATATATCCCAGAACCAATCATTCAGGAGATAGATGACAACAGGCATGATTGGCTGAGGTTAGCCGTTACGGAGTATCTCCATACCAAGACCAGCTATAAAGAGTTTGTTACTGAGTCTCGTATCTGTGCCATTATGAAGGAGTGGATCACCGGGATGAGTATATTTAAAGATAGGGTGGAGGTTCGCCAGGACACTGGTGGACCCAAGGTTTATTACGTCTGAGTTAAGGATTTTGAGGGACGGAATGTAAAAAAGCCTGATCCCAAGTATTATAAGTAGTTCCCATACTCTTTATGTTTGAAAGAGTTAGTCTATCATCGCTGTAGTCAGTGGGTGATTTGGGTTCCTGCTGACTGTAAATGTATATGGTTATGTGTACTGTCTATGCTGTATAATCTGTCATTATTTTGCTGGTTCCAGAGTGATGGATGCTGCCACAAATTTGTTCCAGTGAGGACATGGAAATGTAGCCCAGGGGAGAGTGTAACATACCTGGACCAGATTGCCTCTCTGCCTCCTGTCATGTAAGTCCTCATAGCTACAGGCTGTGGCAGGTAATCCTACGGGCATCGACCGCCCCTCCTTCTGACTCCCTGAGTGACTGAAGTGGTGATGACATAGGAATCTGTGTGCAGCCTATGAATGTGCAGATCCTTTGCCCGCCCCTTCTGAGCCTCAGGGAGGAAGTGCAAATTTGTAGTGAGTGGAGTTCCATCCCTCTAGGGAGCGGAAGTGTGTGCTATCTCCTCCCGGCTGGGAGGGAGTTAGGCCTGTCAGTCCCTCATGGGCTGGCTGGCCGGCCAAGGAAAATCTGAGGCCTCAATTAGAAGAGAGCCAGCACCATCCAGAGGCTTGGAACCCTCTGTAAACCCTGCATCCGCAGTGAGAACATCTGCAGTGATTGAGTAAATAAAGCCCCTTTGTATTATATACCCCTGCCTGAGCTCTGTCTATTGGGCAGGGGGGGGGGAAAGAAGTCTGTTCCAGTGGGAGACTGTCTCTGGATCTCCTGGAGCCCACTGGACCTGGAGGCACTGTCACCAGAAAAAGGATCAAGCATCAAAAGCCTGTCCTGTTCCCCATTGCATCGCTGAACACTCAGCTCTCCTGGACCATCACAGGAATGCCAGCACTATGACAGCAGTAGCCATAGCAGTATCTTCAAGAGGGGTGGGGGGGGGGGGGGGGGTACATGTGTTACACATGCTTCTTCTGAAAAATCTCCCAAACCTCTGCAGAAAGACCACTCAATTTTCCAGGCGGAGCTCATACACCAACAAATTAGTTTCACTGTGAAAATTAGGAAAATTTAAATTATAACAGTGCAAATGCATAGGCATACTGTGTGGCTGTGTGAAGAAAAACATTAGAAGCAAAAGTGTATCCGTTACTGTATTTAACACAATTTGAGAAATCAGCGCTCGTGCTGTCTTCAATCACATGAAAACCAGTCCCTTTGCTGCTAGGTGCATGGAGTCACTCCCCACAGTCTCGTAAATGAGATAACCCAGATGGGTTATGAAAAAAAGTATGCACACAGCGCACCAGAGATTAGCGTAATTAATACTTTTAATAAGATCCCAATAGAACAGATTTAAAATACCAGCTAAAAAGCATTATACATACTTAGTAACAGAAAAGTGATTAAAATAATCACCCAAGGTGAAAATAACAATATTTCAATACAAACAGAATAAGTACCCTTAAAGTGATATACTGTAGACAAGAATGCGACAATATAAACATATAATGTGCAAACACACGTACAAAATGATTTAGTAAATTAACCTAACGTGAAAGTGCTACAAAATTGCATACAGGCAGTCCTCGGTTATCCGACACAATGCGCTACTCATAATGGCGTTGGATAGCGAAACGTTGTAAAGCGAAACACGTTTTCCCATAGGAACACTTTTTAAATGAAAGGTTCCGTTCCTGAAGGCATTTTTAAGACTAAAATACACTAAAAGTTTTACGCAGGCAATAAGATATGCAGCACACACATACATTATATAGTGTATATACTGTGTAGTGTATATACTGATATATATATCAGTATATACACTATATAATGTATGTGTGTGCTGCATATCTTATTGCCTGCGTAAAACTTTTAGTGTATTTTAGTCTTAAAAATGCCTTCAGGAACGGAACCTTTCATTTAAAAAGTGTTCCTATGGGAAAACGTGTTTCGCTTTACAACGTTTCGCTATCCATATATATATATAATATACTGTAGTATAATATAATATTATATAGTATAATATAATATTATATAGTATAAAATAATATTATATAGTATAATATAATATTATATAGTACAATATATATAGTATAATATATATGTATAATATATATACGCTCTTACGACGCTTTGCAACGTTGTGTATGTGTGTATATATGCACACACATATACAAACACATAAACAACGTTGCAAAGCATCGTAAGAGCGTTGGATAAGCCGTTTTGGCGTTGTATAAATGAACATAGGTATGCATTGCATAGCGTTAGATAAGCCATTTGTTGTAAAACATAGCGTTGTAAAACGAGGACTGCCTTTATATGTTTGCACAAATATAATTAGGTACAAAAAGGACAAAAAGAATTGTAAATAATGCATAAAAAGTGCAATGGCATAGATGCAGAGTGTTTATCTAGTTAAATAACCACAGAGATTAAAAACACCAAAAAATATATAAATGACCATGAATGCAATGTAACCATGAATAAAGAGAAGCCATGTGGGGGAGAACAGTACTAACCTCAAAGTGGCAAGTGGGACACCGAGGGAGCTGCTGTGTAAACAGTCCAGACTGCAGCTTCTCCACGGTAGAGTAGAATCACCGCTGGAACTTCTTGGTTGTTGTCCACAGCCAGAGGGCAAGCACGCTGAGACAGCCTCATGTGACCACAACGCATTTTGTAACAACGTACTTCGTCAGGTGGATCCAATTTTTTCTAAAGTACTGTATTTACTCTGTTCTGACCCTGCAGACCATTTGTTGTGCTGTATTATACAGGCAAAGTGACAGGTACCGGTATATGTCTACTTTTGACATCTTACAACAGAAGACCACCAATCACCAACTAAGCCCTGCCAAAATTAACGCCATGTGCTGAATGATGTACCAGGGACATGAGTGGTATTGTACATACATTCTCACAGAAATTGTTTTGCCACAATCACTGATCTTGATCAGAACTAACTCTTGTGCTTACATTTGGGCATTCTGATATCTTGTGCTTAAATGATGTATCGAACCAGCTTCTACAGATGCCATAACCTGCTTACTGCTGCTGTACCAACAAACAATCTAAGAAAGCGAAGGATACCTGCTGACACAACTCTAGCTGAGACACTGTAAGGGACTGAAGGAGTTAACTCACTCCCTCTGTTAGAATAAGGAAATGACACACTCTTGTCCGGTTCCCTGCCTGTGCTGCTTCAAATAAACTCCTAATTGAACAGAGTTTAAAAGACAGGAAATAACAGCTTGTCAGAGTCCCTGTTTGAGTTCCTGTTCCTGCTTCTCAAAAAAGAAGGGTCAAAGAGGATTGCCTGTGACCCTGCTGGGATTCACACCCAGCACCAACTGAGCTTCAGCTGGCAGGGACCCAGGTTTCTTGTTCACAAGAGTGATTTGCCAAGGAACAGTGGGGACCCCAAAACCCCAAACCACAGAGAAGCCTGCACAGAAACATGGCAAGAGTGAACCTGAGAGACTTCCTGGGAGCAAGAGGACTGCAACACCTTCATCTGACATTCACTTAGAGAAACCAGAGATGCCAGACCAGCACAGTCAGATAAGGACTTTATAAATTGTTCCCAAATATTGTTTTATATGATTTTGACTGGTAACTGGGCTAGCTATCCAGCCAGGTAGCTATAGCCTGTCCGTTCTAGTAAATCTCCCAAGGTGGAGTAGGCTTTCTTTAATGCTTTGCATTTCTCCTTAAAGGGACAGTGTGCAAAATGTTTTGTTGTGTTTGTTGAAAAATAAACCATCAAACATTTTGGTATGCCTAAAATGCATTTTGTGAACTTCTAACTGCCCTTGCCTACAGGGCCTCTCGTCAAAGACACCCAAAACAAAAAGGCTGAAGTGGGGAAATAAAACAATGCAGCATCCAAAAATCCAAAGGCGAAGAATCTGGGACCGACATGGTGAAAGAAGATGGTCAAAACCATTGCCATTTGGGTACCCAGGAAACGTGCTTCTGCTCCAAGTTCCAGACCCTGATTACCTCACCTCCTTTCCTGCTCACCTTGCCCCAGACCAAGCTCAGCCAACTCGTTTTTTGTTGTTATTGTTTATCCTTGTTGGTTTGGCAGGCTGATGAGCATTAACACCATGTTGATGTAGTCCACATATCCAAGATGTTGGTTGAAGAAAATTGTGTATTTGGATGCAGATTGAAGAAGATTGTATTATTTCACAAAGTTTGTTATGTATATCTAAACTGTCAATTAATGTACTCTAATAAAAAATAGAATACTTTTCAAGTACTTTTTAGTCATCTGACATTTTTAGGGGAATAAGTGGTGGGTTACATTTAAATAAATGGGAAGAGGGGATGGGTAGCACTGCATTCAGATTAAAGACAAACTACTGTGACATCATTACTCCAGAGTACTACGACGAATGCTAAAAAAATCAATTTTTTCTGTACATGTACTGTAGCACTCACAGGTCAGACGCAGAAACCACATCTAACTCACAAAACGTAAATAAAAGTATTGCTAACACTTGCCTTAAACTTGCCTTTGAAAATCTGGGACTATCACCAACAAGATCCAGGTACATGCTGCAAACATTTCAGTTACATTTCTGCAGAGACTAATGGCCCATCGGATTAATACAGCATTGGTTGGAAGGGGATTGCTGAGGGGCGGGGGTGGCAGTTTGTTTTGATATGGTGACACTGCTGCAGAACACTCTGCAAGGGCCTGACAGATCCATGGAGTGTGGGCACTGGTGAATTTTGCTGGCCAGGACAAAGTACAGTGATAACTCAGGGAGCACTGCAACAGCTAAGAGGAGACATATCAGGATTTAACAGCCAGAGGAAGGAGATAGCCTGCATTGGAACACAGGTTATGTTTTCAAATTAACTGTAAGAAGCAGCAGCCTGCATCTGTTGAATCCAGAGCTCTAACGAAAGGTTATTGTACAAATACCCTGTTTGATCAACAGGGTATGTGAACTAATATGCAGTGACTGTAAAATATATAAAGATAGAGGTGCAGCATTAGTGAATTGTTTTAGTAGGATTGCAGAAATACTGTGTGGTTATGTGGTAGCCCTGTGTATGTATTCCTGTTCAAAATGGTAGATAAAGATATATAACGTTTGTTATAATTCCTTACAGTTTTGTTGTGTCTAATTACTCCTGCTTCCCACTCTGTGTACCACCCACCATAAGAGTCAAACCCCAAGTTACAGGACTCAGGCCCCCACCTTAGTGACAGGTTGTATAGTCTGAGGTAAAGTAAAGAGGGGTTACATAAATATTTATGTATGGACACCAACAGCAGTGACATTGCAGTAGCTATTAAAACTAGCCCACAATGCATGAGTTAAAAAAAGACATTAAAGCCCATACTAATGAAGTGATGTTTAGTAAATATGAAATCAAAGCAGATTCAGAAGCAGGGACCATTAATCTGGTTGAAGGGATTTGCTAGCACACAGAAACAGGACCGTTCCTGTGGCCAATTCCCTGTAGAAAGCACGATCAACCATTGTGCTACATCCGTATCACTACAATGCAGTACCACATGAATAAAAAGTGAGTGTTGTTCAAAGGAATACTTGTGTTACGTTTCCAAATGACCTCTAAAGATGCATCGTTAACTTCTGTGTTTCATCCTCACCTGCAAATGAAGGGTAAATAGCTAAGCCGATCCAAGACTGTGGCTTAAAGATCTTAAAATTGAAATGTAAGTCCCTTTCTTCCAAAGTATGTACAAGTGCTTTCTCATTACTGACATTGGAGAGAATGTAATTGCAAGGATCTACAACATCTGCATATCTTCATAACACAACTTTTCCTTTTTTCCTTGGTAAGCTCATACAATAACAGTACAGTAAATTCTAAATCACCCAACACCAGTTTTGCACATGCTTATCAGAAACAAGACTAAAACAGTTATATTACCATTACGATGTCATGCATCTTCTTACCAGAGATGGGATGTGTAATATCCGAACCTACCACAACCTTAAGTTCCAAAACTAAATCCATAACCTAAACCCTTAAGATTGGTAGAGCCAAAACAAAAACCCAAACATTATATAGAAACAAAACTAAGAACACATTTCCATTTCTAGGTGTCTGTCACCATACTGTACCATCTTAGATTATTTTAAGATATTCAGTTCTAGTATTTTAGTTTACTAATACACTGGCGACACAGTTTATCACACTGCGGCCAGATCCGCAAGCCGGGAGATTTCCCGGCTTGCTAGTGGCCGCCCCTCGGCGTGCCGCGCGTCATAGACGCGCGGTCACGCGTCTTCGGGAGCGTGCGCCCCCTGCACGCGCGTCCAGGGGCTCCCCGAGGGAGCCCTGGTGTCCCGCGATCGCGGGACAGCGGCAGGGGGTTCCGGGGGACCCGGCGGACCCGGCAGCGGTAGGGAGAGCGCCCCGATCGGAGGGCGCTCTTCCGCTGCTTCGGCGCGCGCCCGTCACTCTCGGGCGCGCGCCAGGCTACTGCTGCGGCACAGAACGGGCAAATGCTCGAATAAACTGTGCCGCAGCAGTAGTTGTTTTATGATTTTATACTTTTTAAAGCATTGTATCTGCTTTATTAAGCTATTTTAGTATGTTCATGCTTATTTTATGTTATTTCATTATTTGGTTGAAATCCAAAACCAAACAAATCCAATTTTGGCAAAACAAGAACCAAAATAAAAAAAAAAAAATTTCTTAAGAACCAAAACCACATCCAAAACCAAAAACACAATTTCTCTTTGAACCAAAATAAAAACATGACTGAACATGCCCACTCTTACTTTGTACTAGACATACTGTATTTCTCTTCAGCATATTCTTCTTGCTGCTTAAGGTTTATTAATAAAGCTCAGTTACTGTAGGAGTTATCTCACCCAAAAAGCATTACTCCTATTGAATACAATGAGAATTAACTTTCATTCAGGTGCAATAACCCAAATTGGAGCTTAATGAGTGTGGGGGTTAGGGAGAAACAAATAAGCACTCCATTAATGTTAACATTTGTTGGTATGCTTAAACATTGTATGCAACAAAAGACAGGGGTGCACAATGCTACATCCAATTTACAAAACATATATGGTAATAAAGTATAAAGTTTAAATACTTTATACTTATTACTATATATGGTTTGTCAATTGGATGTAGCATTGGGTACCCCTGTCTTTTGTTGTATACATTTGCCACGCTCAGTAGCACTCTTTTTGACATAAATATATATTCATATATGTAGAATATGTGGGTGTAGAAGTTTGAGCTAGCTGGGAATGTGTGTGTTAAATGCTAAAATATTGCTAACTGATTTTGTAGGGATTATAAAGAATATATAACACACTAGTAGTAACGAAGAAGACAACAATTTATCCTTGAATCATTTTATATTGAAATGTGATGAATGAAAGCAGCAGTTTATTCTTGTGTTACATACATGGCACACGACATACAGAGCTTGCACAAAAACATACAAAACCATATACACCATGCATCCTTTCAATTATCTTCTATTAAGACACAACAAACCAGATAGTTAATACAACAGTTTTTAAAGAGACGTATTCCCATTGAAAATATTGTGTAAGATACCAGTACATTTTGCAAAGTTTTGCACAGCTTAATGCATCCTTTATACAGTACATGTCTATGTACTGATATACACATCAATTTTATAGAAAACAGTAACACATTAACTTTGGGATTCACTTTTTTGTATTTATGCATATGTTAAGATGGGATTTACAACATTTAGAAAAATTAACTTTCAATTCAAATTCATATTTACAGCTGCTAAGGGAAAAATAAGAATGGCAGAATCGTATCGATAAATGTTGTTGCAAAATTCTAGCTTTACAAGGAAATAATAAATAGTAATAAATAATATGTTTTTCTTTTTTTCTTTCAGTAATGAATCTATGATATATTTACTGCTAGCAACATCTGCATTGCTAGGGTTTAAATAATAAATCATGACCTGTCTTGGAGTACTAACAAAATGAAAAACACAGCATTTTTTTTTTACAGGAAATTAAGTATATTCTTATATAAGATGTATAAAGATTATATGGGATCAAAGGGTTTGGGCTGTAATTCCATAATGTTGCTAATATTTGTGCACAGCTCAGGCAGACTTAAAAAAAACCCCACCTTGTTGTCTTTAATAAACCGTTGTCTTTCCATTAAACTTTTTTTACACCAGCTTTGCAGGCAGAACATATAATTTAGTATTTTACTGTATATTAAGTTGTACGATTGCCCAACTGACACTTTTTTCTTTTTTTGTGTGTCTACACCAAATTAAAAAAAAAATGTTAATTATGTGTGTTATACTGTATATAAAGTAGATCATTAGTGTAAGAAATGTACACTAAGTCAGACTTTGTAGAGAATTTTGATACACAGAAAATGGGTAAAAGTGACAGACACAGAATGTATCCAGTCCATCATAATAAATGCATTTTGTTACTTCTCCCTACCTTCTCCTATTACTTTCCTCTAATGAAATGGCACAATAGATGCAGTATCCTTCGAACCATCAATTTTTTGGCAATAAAAGACACTAGCGTTCTTTGATACATATTCCCCAATATCTTAGTGCCACTGAATATCAAAAAAAATTGACATCAACATATATAGAAAAACAAAATATTTAAGTGTGGAGTAACTAAGATACAATATGGTTTAAGACACTACAATCACACTTTAACTGCCACTGAAGCCGCCAATGTGCAAGATCGAGGAGTGATAACCTGTCTTGCACCTTGGTGAATAACAGCATACGTTTTCTAGCCATGACCTTGGGGCTTATGCAGAGAGGAACGTTTAAAATGGCTGTAAAATAGCCACACATTTGCCGTTAGTGAAGGTATTATGCAGAGAACGTCGTTAACTCATTTCGGCAAAAAACTGCAAATTGCCAACTTTTCCTGGCTATTTGAAACTCGCCATACTAATGCACATATTGGCGTGTTCCAGCGATTCAGAGCTTCTGGAATACCACGCTATATTAGCATGGCGAGTTTCAGGTTGTCACCACGAGTTTGGCGAGTTTTACAGCTCTGAAAAATTTTCAGAGCACTTTTAAAAACCGCGCCATTTTCTCCCGAGTTTAAGGATTTTTGGCTAGTTTTTTCGCCAGAAGATGGCGCTATTTCCTTATCTATGCTCTCTGCATGAGCCCCCATATTTTTAAGGTGCTCAATATGACGCATACAGTGAGTTTGAAAATAACTTAGTTTAACAGTCAAAAACGTCACCTCTAGTACCATCGTAATGTGTGCGAGGAGTGTTAAGCTAATGTGACCAAAGCACTTTCTGAATGTTATATATCAAGTTCAATAAAATGTACCATTAATTTTAAAACATATCCATTACGGTACGTATCTTAAAAAATGTTTTGCTCCAGTTCTGAATATATTGAGTTTCCTTTATTGATTATTTATAGTATTTATCTAATTTTGTTAAAGTCGTTGAGCATAAGATGATTTATGTTTTATATTTATGACTACACCACAAGACTGAAGGCAATAGGGGTCTGTTAAACATCATCGCAGCAGCTCTGCACATTATTGCCTACATTAAAGTATTTGTTAATGCCCCTACATTTTGGAAAATGCATTTTTCACAACATTTTAAACACATCTCATCATCAATTATGTAATTACCTTTGGAATTAAATAATGACACAAAAGCTTAAAAATCTTCAAGAGAAGAGTGAAAGTAGCATTTATATCTTAATTGCATATTTAAATGTTTATTTTTGTTTTGCCTGCTACTATAATTATTTCACATACAGTACAGGTGAAGGTAGACTTACTGTTTTCAGTACCGGGACAAGCCGATACACCGCAACTGCCCCTGTGCCGGAGGGTTTTTGCTGCGGGTAGTCCAATCCAGTAGCATGGACCCCCGCAACTCAACCACAGCAGCGTTATCTCTGGGGGCATAACTTTACGACTCCGGAGACAGTAAGTCTTGCTACATCTGTATATTTACTTTCCTTCTCTGTTGGTAAATGACAGTATGCGTCTATTGTTGCAGTCCTTTGCTACCTTATGAATCCCTACAGGCATAAACATGTACAGTATCTTCTATCAATTCATTAAATGTTACCAACCATTCAATGTATATTCTAGTAATGTAGGTGATCAGGTAGAAATGATTAGCACGTTAACATATTGATGTTTGGTACTGTATGTTTAAATAAATACATCTATAGGTAGAACCTCAGAAGGTTGCTAATTTGTCAACATTCCATTATCTCAATTTAATGTATTCATATCCCTAATGCATATCCCCAAAGGTGCATAGGGCAACGGAGTTGTGGCATTTTCCTTAGAAAGAACAGATCCTTATATTTTAACAGACCTTAGGCTTAGTCATATGCAAATCATAGGGTATGAGCAGTTTACCTAACAACAGAAATCTCCAGACCTCCGTTCATACTAGCACATTATAAACAAGGCTACAATATTTAGCACCTTCCAAAAGCTGCCCTTACTCACTCTAAATCCTGATTATTATTGAGTTATTTCTTGGAAAAACCTAAAAGCAATGCAATGAGTACAAAACGTAACCATTTCTTTCTAAATTGTTGCGTATCATACAAAGATATAGATGATGGATCAAATAATTGTCTGAAACACATCATAAACTATATTATGTTTTTTAGTGATTAAAGTGATATATTTATGTGAACTAATATGGTACATAATGTAATAATGACTGTATAAAGTATTGTATATATATATATATATATATATATATATATACCTTAAAAATATTAAGTAATTTAATGTACTGTATATTAATGTACAGTTAATGGACATGATGGATGGAGATTTTAACATTATTGAACACCCATACTTTATAGTCATTATTACATTATACTGTATACCACATAATTAAGTGAACACGTTAAATAAGTGTAAAAATGATACATTTCTAATATTATAACACGATGTGCATTACCTTTTGGTTACACACATGAAAATAATAACGCTAGATTAATAACGCGCCTTAAGGTTTGACCAATGCACATGTGCTGTGTACTTGTATGGGAGACAACAGGTAACGTTAGCGATGGTGGTTTTGCTAGCGGACATTATTTTTTTGTATGATTAGCTTTGAGAATCTCCGTTAAATGAAGGGGAAGTAACATTAGTTTTAGGTAAAATAACATTATTTTCCCTCATTTAGTGCACTTCTGAGTATCTGCCCATATTTTCTTTATAAAAAAAATCTTTGAAATACCATAGATTATAGTAACACATACTGTATGAGGGAAAAGTACACATTTGTTTAGGAACAGTAGAACTTAAATACAGTAGCTTCAATTTTATTTAATGGGTTTTGTCCACTTTCTATAAACATTCATTACTAGAGTGAACTGTCAGTCAAAAGATGTTTGTTTATAGTTCAAATTCAATGTAAAACCAACAGAAAGGAGAAATAATAGAGCATGAAAGAGTATTGTAGATGGGTCACATTATTTCAAAACATAATGAATCAGTGTATTAGCAAAGTGAATGTATTAATTAGTCTGTATGACCCTGTCTGACTCATTTCTGGAGATCTGCTTATCTGCTATTTTAACATTTGTGGTCCATTGTGATTTAGTCATCTATTCAGATGAAGCTCTAAACACCGCTGTGTATGTTCAATTATTATGTACTGAGCTGTATTAGCTAGAATATAATAGGTAGAAAATAATTGCTTCAGGTGCATCAAAACACTTGTATAAAACGCTTCTGTAAAATCATGCATCTCTTCTAAGTAATGTGATTGCGAATACTTTGTTGTCTACTTCATAGTGAAAAATGTGTACTTCTATTTTTTTTTTAAACTGCAAGGATTAATTAATTCTTGTTTGTACTGCAATTCTCAAGAATAAAGCCCTGTATATATGCAAGTGTCTGCAGTGTTTAGAGCTTTCAAGCACCATTACCCTCTGAAACACTTAGGCCGGGATGGGAGTCATCAAAGTGCGATGTGGGAAATCACACCCAAACTGGCTGTAACTGCCATTGATTTGAATGGTAGTGACAGTCAGACCAAGGACGATAGCCCACATCATGCTTATTTACTGTAGTTAGTGGTGCTATGCTGTAAGGCACCTGAAACCAGAAGCACCTTACAGTCCATTCTCTTAAATGGGCTGTAAGGTATCATTTAGCAGTGGAAGGTAAATATAGTAGCACCACTTAGTAAAATGGGCATTACCATATTATACAAGACAAGAGGCCACTTAGCAGTCTTCTGCCACAAGACACCTTCCAGCACTGGAAGATACTTTACAGCTTATTGATTTGAATGGGATGTCGGGTGTCTTCCAGGACCACGATCTGTCTTGTGGCAGAAGAAAGCTTCGTAAATATGGCTCATACTCTGAAAAGCTCTCTTTGACCTACAGTACAAAAAAAGCCTGTGGCTTTTTGTAACAGGGGATTTCTTTACATTTTAACTTACGTTCTTTCATATGAATTCACAAATGTTTGTGTTTTATACCAGTATACTGTACATATACAAAGATAGCAAATGCAAAATTTGACTTATTGTACTGTAGCTTCCTACCCACTGCATAACATGTGGATCATTTACATTTTTATTAATATTTAAAATATTGTGTTCTAAAATGGTTAAAAGCATTACAGTTTGCATAATATCTTAATTGTGCATGTTGAAATTTGCACTCTATTTTCTACGCTAATACAATTTTGCGTACAATACATATATTGCTGTATGCACTATGATGTAAGAAATCTTGCTAGTGACTAATATTTAAATTTAGTATCTGGCACGTATTTGGAAAGCTATGTCAATTTACAGATGTAGCAAGTGATATTGAATCCGCTGGCGGGCGCCAGCGAGTGCAATAGCATATTAGCCATTCCCCTTTTTTTCCCACATGTCTAATCCACTTAGAATGGCGGCTGTTCCCATTGGCACATTGTGTCACACTGCAATGCACCAGCGGGATCAATAATGGCTGCAATATCTGTATGTACAGTATTAGGTTCTATTGAATATTTAGGAATATCAAAGGAATTCAATATGTGCACTGCATATAAACAAAACCAATCGACGGTACATTGCAAGTGGTTCCTGAAACATACTTAAAGAGCATGAACTCTATCCCCAGATTCATCAAACTCCATTATGGGTTCATTATGGGTTAAGGCACCCAAATGGGCAGTAAGTCCTATTCACTTAAATGTGAGTTAAAGTACCTTCGGATGCATTAACCCGTAATAGAGCTTGATGAATAATACCTATGTTTCTATGTACTTCCACTCATTTTTAAATGCTGACAAAGGTCTAGGATGAGGAGATTTTTAAATAAATTCTTGCTGCAAGTTAACTTCAAAGGATGGCGACCACCGTCTTTTCTACATGTTACAATTCTTTGTAGTGTAACCAAAAATATCCTGAAAAGAAAAACTTTTTGAAATAAAAAAAGTGGCCTTAAAAATAAATTGCACGTTAACTCCTTAAGCATCAGAGGAGCTCCTCAGAGTGATCACGTGATCGCAGCATCCCTTAACCTGGAAATGGAAGGGGTGGAGTCCCCCCCCTCTCCCATTTCCCTGCACTTCAGATCACGTCCCCTACTCCATAGGAGCACCGTACAGTGCCCCCCAAGAAAACGAGTGCTCTAAGGGCATGATGTAGCCACTAAGTCATGGGGGTCCTGGAGTTCCAGACCCCATGATGTGTTGACTAAGTCTCAGTCACCCCACAGGGTTAAGTAGCGGGTTCTATATGTGCCAAAGCAGATGATCAGGCCTTTTCTGCTGCTTTGGCACATATAGAATTAGCCCCTAAATATTGGTTGATGTGCACACGAAATAGTAACAGGAAAATATATTTTATTCAACTATCTTTATTTAGCATTCATGCTAAATACAGTAGTACTGTAATAGGAGTTACATGTTGTATGGAAAAGGTGCACACCTGTCTCTGTACTCTATACAGTATGTTGAAATAGTGCGTATTATTGAATCTAGCTCTAAATAGGAAAATATGGCATACGGTATGCAGACAAGCACTTTTCATTACTGTTTATCAAGTTCATATGGAAATTACAAATAAATGTTTGCACTATTATTACACCAGAAGTGTACTCCCCAAACCATAGAGACACTCTACATATGAAAAAGTATGAATGTAAATCTACTATACTTGTGGCAAGTAACAATTTGCGCAACATAGTCTAGATTACTATTTTTGCTTAGTACAGTACATGCCGCTTTGTTATTATCCCTTTATTTAGAATATACTGTATATTAAACCATTCACTATAATCCTTTTATGCTCCAACTACATTACAAACAAGACTCAATTGTACGAATCCAAGCCCTTTGATTAACTCGCAGTTTCCATATTTACTTAGTTTTTCACTTAATAAAATCACAATTTCAAACAGTAGATTGTTTATACAACAGTTCACAAGTAGAACGACAATGCATGGGAAGTGATATGTACAGCAAGTTCTTCCATTTTCTCAGTGAGTCTTTGGGTTTATCATTGTAGATTAATGTTCTACCTTTTCAAATGTGCTTCAATTTTGATAAGAGAGAGTTCATATTACAGCACAAAGATACATGAGAAATTTCCACTCTGCTAACATTAACAAAGTCATTGTCCATGCTGTGTGAGTAATTTAGTCTCTTAATCTTAATTTCACTGCATTTTGTGAGATTTACACATTTCTATCTAATTTGTAAGAACTGTGTAAACTTCATACAGTATATAACCAAATATAATGTTAATTTATGAAATACCAATTGCTTGTATTTTGTTTTCACCTGTTTTTTACTAGTTCAGTCATGTTTTAACCAAGATTTATTTCATTTCAAAGCTTTTTTATTTTATACTGCAAATAAATAAAAATGTTAATGGAAATATTTAAGGTCCACCTATTTCTAAGCTGCTAACCATCACACAGCATGTGCCACTTGGCAATTTGTCTCCGAGGATGTTCACAGATTTCCCTCCAGTGCTCTCCTCCTGTTCCATCTGCTGAAGCTCCAAGAATTAACCGGCCAATAATCTCATTCCTGGTGCCCCTGTCTGAATCCATGACCAAAAACTCAACGCTGATCTCTTCCAGACCTTCGCAAGGAATGTCGAACACAAAAAGTTCATTGAACACTGCATTTGGGGTGCATTTCTTGACGTGAGTTTTCTTTTTAGAGATTCTTTTCTTGGCGTGATACAGATTCACTTTCACATAAGGATCTGGAATTAAAAAAGTATGAAATATTTAGACGAAAGAATACTAATGGAAATGATAAAAAAAAATAGATTGCCTACTCAACAACCCTAGCCACAGCAAAAATGTAGGAACATTGTTTCATAAAAAAACAAACAAAAGCTTGTTGTACTTTATAATTATGTGTTGTTATTTGGAATTGAACCTTCAAAGGCAAACTGTTGCAATGTTTAATTTCCCATTTATATGTTTGGAATTAGAAGGCAGTCATTTTGAATTCAATATATATCAGTAATGGCACCAGAACCATTAGACAGTCAACTGCAATCTAATGTATTTCTAATTACTCCAACTTCTCTTTCTTCTGAAACAGTACATTGCGGTTGTGTCTCTCAATGTATTTTAAAGGGAAAACAAAAAGAAAACAGCGCACGGGGGTTAGTAATTTAAAATTAAATATGATATTTTAATTATAATAGTCCACTAAAAATATATAGTGGGCCACATAGAACAGACAATTAATAGAAAACAATTCCAATTACACACTATGCTAACAATAAATCATAATGATTATATCAAAATGAAACAATAACCTACATTCTCAAATAATATGGTGAATAATGCTATGAATTTAAACTAAACTACACTGAAATTAAATATACTGAATTACAAGCATAAATGCAAAGAAAGAAAAAAATGGGGTGAAGTGACTAGGTATTTATGGCATGGCTGCTGCCGAGACCTGCTGATCTAGTGTCCAAACCACAATCTCCGATAGCAGATGCAATGCCAGCACAAACTTCCAGGTTTAGCCACATCAACCAATGAGAGCATGTGCCATACAGCCTCACGTTACCTATACGCATTTAGCACTGCATGCTTCATCAGGGGTTCATGTTCAGAGGCTGCCTGCACATGTTATGTAACCCCTTCGAACCAATAAAAATGCCTGCAGAAGTACCCATATTTTAATAAAAATCATTACATGATACATTAATTGTGGAGGATACAATGGTGCCAATTAGTAATTACTAAATAATCAGTAAATAATCACTAAATAATCAGTAACCCAACTGGCCTTTTACATAGTAATCCTTTCAGAGACAGATTGTGACTTTATAAATTAATGGTGCAAAAAGTGACTGTTATTGTTTATCAATCCCATAGTCAGATAGAATTACTAAATATACTAATAGTGCTACAACTATAATATGAATATGCATCACCATTTAAATAAAGTATTACAAATGTCGCCAAAGAAGCAGCAGCTACAAGGATTATTATTAGATTTAAACAAGCATTTGCTGGAGATTAAAAAACTTACTGTCAAAAAATTCTTACCCATATACAGCTCAACCCCATTATAGTGTGATCCGCTATAACGCGGATCCGCATATAACGCGGTTTGAACGTGGACCCCGAATATTACATTTTTTTTTATTATTATTTGTCTACCTCTAGCTGTCTGATGCTTGGGCTTTCACTAGCTATAGTTTGGTTTATGCTAATTGTTGGCTAACCAGTGATCCATCAGAAAGGGCTAGCTTTAGGTGCTTAGAACCATTCTTTCTTTTGTACTAGCATATTGTGCTCTCCCTGGGGTGTTTTTATTGAGATATATTTGAGTGGAGGTGGGGTAATTAGGGAAGTACCACAGATAAATTACATCTGTGGGAACGGGCTTGAAGAAGGGGCATCTATGGCCCCAAAATGTTAACGTTGCCCCCCTATTTTTTTTATTACCCTTATCCATTACGTGTATTGTACTTATATATTGTTTTTTCCAGTTTGTGTTTTTTTAATCGTTTCCTCTTGTTTCCCCCCCCCCCCCCACCACCAGCACCACCCCTCTCTCTACTTGGTGTGGTTGTCTCTGCAGGAGAGGTTGTCTCCATACCCTGCAATTGGGTTCAATGTATAGGTGCTTAAATATTTTTCAAATACACTTTTGACTTACTCCAATTGACTATTGTTCATTGCTTCTATTGTTGCGTGCTGGGGCATATGTATACATATCTGTTCACCTTGGGGTGACAGAGGTTCACCCTGCTTCCATGCACCAATTCACTTTACTTGTTTATTTACCATTGATGTGAAGTAACAAAGAATCGATATCTATGGCGCCAAGCATTAATTAACAAGAAAAAAGGATATGTATAACCAGGACTGGTAGATGTGCAGATCTCAGGATATCTCCAAATGGTGAAATAGGTGCTTAAAGAAAACAAATGAAATACATAGCATAATACTGTATGGTGAACATGACACACAAAACATATAACAAACAGCTGTGATGTCAGACAGGTGAACAAATTACATAAACATTTAATTAAAGGACATTAAAAAATTAAACACAAAATATGACATGGAATAAGTCAGACTGAAGGTATAGCTGCAATGGTTAAAATGCCCACTCACCAGACGGATGGTAAGGGCAGGCAGTGGATAATTCGGAGAGTATCCCCTCTCATCTGTGGCCTGGAACCGCTAGTTGCAGTGATCCTGTTTGTGGTCAGCGTCCCACGCATCGGCTGGTGTTTTCGGGCAGAGCGCCCCCCTTGACACGTTCCTCCGAAAGCGTTCTTAGCCAGGGATCCACAGCAGCAGATTCGCCAAAGTTGGAATACAAAATCATGTGAACTGCAACAGCAGATTCGTATTCAGCAAGCCACGATGGGGATAAGTAAAAACGGCAGTACAGACAGTAAGACCACCCTACGCGTTTCAGAAGCGCTGCTTCCTTCTTCAGGGGTTAGGGGTAGTGTCTCAAATTGTCCCTAATATAGGTGGTAAATTAAAAATCATCGTTACACCTGAATAAAGTCTTTGACATGTGCAGTCGCAGGTAGACAGATCCTGCACATGCGCAATCGCAGATTTATGGCTGTTGGTAAATCTCAGCTGGTCAAACATACATACAAAATACAACGTGAAAACTAACAAAAACAATCACATTTAGACAAAAAATACATAATGAATATAAAGGTATAAAGGAGTGTGGTGTACCTTAACTAATTAATAATATATAATTCTAGTGTTAAGAGGATTAGTTACTTCCTATGATTACTTAGAATTTTTTATCTATATTTAATTTTGTTTAAACATAAGTATGTGAATTAGCTAAACTATAAAGTGAATATCTAATTGTGACTAGCCTACGATATCTAGGTATATTTATATATATATATATTTTATTTATTTCTACATATACATATTAATATTGTACACTGGTGATAGAGCTTAAATATGCAAACATTATTATTGCCATTAAATATATTAAAGTGTTACTATACAACATGTATATAACATAATTTTGGAAAAACCACCTAAGAGAATGATGATCAACGTTTAGAACCAAACTGTACCCAATATAAATATTAGTGCACAGTTTATGTGCCAACCAAAAAAGATGTCAAGCCAAATTCAATATTGAGACCCTGTGGGGATAGGGTACGAAGTTCGTAAATCCAAAAGGATTCTCTTCTCGACAAAAGGCCTACAACATTGCCCCCCCTCCAATGAGGAGTAAGGGCCTCTATGGCCATACAGGTGACTCCTATGGGATTCTGCTCGTGCACTTGAAGAAAGTGATTAGATACACTGTGGGTAATTAGACCTTTCTTTATATTATATATATGTTCATAAAGGCGTCATTTAACTGTTCTGGTGGTCATACCCACATACTGCAGACCACAGGGACATTCAAGGAGATATATGACATGCGTGCTATTACAATTAATATGTTGTTTAATGACGTATAATTTAGATGTGTTATTAGACTGAAACGAAAGACTTTTTAGACTGTATTTACAGGCAATACATCTATTGCAAGGGTAATATCCTTTGCACATGATGTTAGTATTACAAAGAGGTCGCATTAAAGGACAGCTTGGAGCCAGTCTTTGTCCTATATTTGGGGCTCTAGTAAATAGGATTTTGGGTTTAACTGGTAGTATATCCAGCAGTTCCTTGTCTTTGCTAAAAAAGGGCAAGTATTTATTAATGGTTTTATGTATAGCAGGAGCCATTTGGTTGAACTGAGTGATAAATGATATTTCAGATGTCGTTTCAACTTTTTTCTTTTTATATTTCAAAAGACTGGATCTGTCCATTGATGCAACCTCAGAAATGGTTTGGTCTAATTTGTGAGATGAATATTTCCTATTGATAAACTTATGTTTAAGTTCCTGTGCCTGTGTATTGAATGTTTCTAAACTTGAGCTGTTTCGTTTCAGTCTAATAAACTGACCTTTCAGTATATTATTGATCCAAGATGGATTATGGTGACTATTCGCATGTAAATGATTATTGGCTTGAACTGTTTTAAAGAATGTTTTGGTTTGTATTGAATTATCTTTGATGTAAATAACTAAATCTAAAAACTCAATAGATGTATTACTTGAAGTGAATGTAAACTTACGATTATAAATGTTGTTATTCATATAATTTTGAAATAATTCTAACTGTTGTAGAGTGCCTGACCAAACAAAAATAATATCATCAAGCATTGATGATATTATTTTTGTTTGGTCAGGCACTCTACAACAGTTAGAATTATTTCAAAATTATATGAATAACAACATTTATAATCTTAAATTTACATTCACTTCAAGTAATACATCTAATGCGTTTTTAGATTTAGTTATTTACATCAAAGATAATTCAATACAAACCAAAACATTCTTTAAAACAGTTCAAGCCAATAATTATTTACATGCAAATAGTCACCATAATCCATCTTGGATCAATAATATACTGAAAGGTCAGTTTATTAGACTGAAACGAAACAGTTCAAGTTTAGAAACATTCAATATACAGGCACAGGAACTTAAACATAAGTTTATCAATAGGAAATATTCATCTGACAAATTAGACCAAACCATTTCTGAGGTTGCATCAATAAACAGATCCAGTCTTTTGAAATATATTTAAAAAAAAGTTGAAACGACATCTGAAATATAATTTATCACTCAGTTCAACCAAATGGCTCCTGCTATACATAAGACCATTAATAAATATTGGCCCATTCTTAGAAAAGACAAGGAACTGGTGGATATACTACCAGTTAAACCCCAAATCATATTTACTAGAGCCCCAAATATAGGACAAAGACTGGCTCCAAGCAGTCCTTTAATGCGACCTCTTTGTAATACTAACATCATGTGCAAAGGATATTACCCTTGCAATAGATGTATTGCCTGTAAATACAGTCTAAAAAGTATTTCGTTTCAGTCTAATAACACATCTAAATTCTACATCATTAAACAACATATTAATTGTAATAGCACGCATGTCATATATCTCCTTGAATGTCCCTGTGGTCTGCAGTATGTGGGTATGACCACCAGAACAGTTAAACGACGCCTTTATGAACATATATATAATATAAAGAAAGGTCTAATTAACCATAGTGTATCTAATCACTTTCTTCAAGTGCACGAGCAGAATCCCATAGGACTCACCTGTATGGCCATAGAGGCCCTTACTCCTCATTGGAGGGGGGGGCAATGTTGTAGGCTTTTTGGGGAGAAGAGAATCCTTTTGGATTTACGAACTTTGTACCCTATCCCCACAGGGTCTCAATATTGAATTTGACTTGAAATCTTTTTTGGTTGGCACATAAACTGTGCACTAATATTTATATTGGGTACAGTTTGGTTCTAAACGTTGATCATCATTCTCTTAGGTGGTTTTTCCAAAATTATGATATATACATGTTGTATAATAACACTTTAATATATTTAATGGCAATAATAATATTTGCATATTTAAGCTCTATCACCAGTGTACGATATTAATATGTATACGTAAAAATAATTAAAATATATATATAAATATACCTAGATATCGTAGGTTAGTCACAATTAGATATTCACTATATAGTTTAGCTAATTCACATACTTATGTTTACACGAAGTTAAATATAGATAAAAAGTCCAAAGTAATCATAGGAAGTAACTAATCCTCTTAACACTAGAATTATATATTATTAATTAGTTAAGGTACACCACACTCCCTTATACCTTTATATTCATTATGTATTTTTTGTCTAAATGTGATTGTTTTTGTTAGTTTTCACGTTGTATTGTGTATGTATGTTTTGACCAGCTGAGATTTATCAACAGTCATAAATCTGCGATTGCGCATGTGCAGGATTTGTCTACCTGCGACTGCGCATGTCAAAGACTTTATTCAGGTGTAACGATGATTTTTAATTTACCACCTATATAAGGGACAATTTGAGACACTACCCCTATACCCCTGAAGAAGGAAGCAGAGCTTCTGAAATGCGTAGGGTGGTCTTACTGTCTGTACTGCCGTTTTTACTTATCCCCATCGTGGCTTGCTGAATACGAATCTGCTGTTGCAGTTCACATGATTTTGTATTCCAACTTTGGCGAATCTGCTGCTGTGGATCCCTGGCTAAGTACGCTTTCGGAGTAACGTGTCAAGGGGGGCGCTCCGCCCGAAAACACCAGCTGATGCGTGGGACACTGACCACAAACATGATCACCGCAACCAGCGGTTCCAGGCCACAGATGAGAGGGGATACTCTCCGAATTATCCACTGCCTGCCCTTACCATCCGTCTGGTGAGTGGGCATTTTAACCATTGCGGCTATACCTTCAGTCAGACTTATTCCATGTTTAATTTTTTAATGTCCTTTAATTAAATGTTTATGTAATTTGTTCACCTGTCCGACATCTCAGCTGTTTGTTATATGTTTTGTGTGTCATGTTCACCATACAGTATTATGCTACAGTATGTATTTCATTTGTTTTCTTTAAGCACCTATTTCACCATTTGGAGATATCCTGAGATCTGCACATCTACCAGTCCTGGTTATATATGTATCCTTTTTTCTTGTTAATTAATGCTTGGCGCCATAGATATCGATTCTATGTTATTTCAGTGTTTTTCTGACCAGGGGGTCAGAGTGATATCATAGGCAGCTCCCTATATCTTTTTTCACACAAGATATTGGGTTATTGTATTATATTGTATATATACAGCAAGTTCAGTTAGCGCTACTTAGCCTGTTTTTTTTTTTAATTGATGTGAAGTGCTACCTAACAGACACATACTTTTTGTTTAAAACATCATGTTTCAATATATGAAAGTAAATAAAATGGTTAATCAGACTATATGGTGGGATGCCACAAGCAATTAATTTGTCAAATGCTACTCCAGTTACAAATCATCCATAACAGGTGACAATAACAAACCAAATAGGCAGTTTACGTTGAATGAAATTCCCCAAATCCTAGATACAGTATAGTAAATCACTAACAATTATTATGTTAAGGTAGCCAGTAAATGCATGAAGTGCCCATGTGAACTAAAATATTTAAAGTTTATTTACCACAATCATTTCATTTATTAGCTGATCTATAATTCTGATGATCACATAAAAGCACACAGAGCATGGATACAGGAAGCTCGTCATGTCCTGCTCTCCTCTTGTTATAATGTATAAGGACTATAGTGATGAAGGAATGTAATTGTAAAGAAGAATTTTATTATAGCTTCTAGCATAGTCGTAGAAGGCTTTAATCATTATTAAAGAAGCAAAGTGAAACCTCAGATAGAAAGAGGTCAAATTACCTTTTTTTTTTACCAAACCTCGCAAAATCTAGTAGCAAAGGAACTTCCTTTGCACACATTGTAAATATGGGATATATTTCAGATTTCAATGATAAAAGCAACTAAATCCCAATGAAAAACAAACAAACAATTAAATGACATCAAAATCAAATTAGAATATGCAATAGAGATTAAAATGAAAACAACGCTCCACTCCACTGGTTGCCAGCTGTTATTATAAGCAATGTTTTCCTTGGGATTCCATGCAATAGCAACTACGTGTATGAGTACTTCTGCACTCAACAATATATTGGACTCACTTTAGAAGAGATGTTATATGACCTACAGTATGTAATTGGACATTTGGTCATGACCGTCACACTGTGACTAAGTCTCCGCCAGCGTTTGGTCACAGAGGGACCCTTTCTTCACAGCTGCTCTGCCACTGGCCACTTCTCCAATAAAATTAGTTAATTTAAGGAGTTTTAGTGGTTTGGGTAAGGGGGTTAAGGATAGGGGTTTTAAGGTAAGGGGTTAGGTTTTTAAGGTCAGAGATTAAGGTACAGGGTTAATGTTTTTAAGGTAAGGGATTAGATTTTTTGGGTCGGGGATGAGGGCAAAGGGTTAGGTTCTAAGGGTCGGGGTTAGGGTAAAGGGTTAGGTTTTTAGGGTCGGGATTAGGGTTCAGGGTTAAGATTTTTAGGGCCGGGGTTTAGGGTACAGGTTTACTGTTTATAGCGTAGGTGATTAAGGTAAGGGGTTTAGGATAAGGGGTTTTAAGGATTGTGCTTAGGGTAACGGGTTAAGGTTCTTAGTGTAGGGATTGGCATTAGTATTAGGGGTTAAGATTAGGGCAGTTTATGGTAAGGCTACGCTCATAGTGCCGGCGATGGCGGCACGACGGCAACGTCAGGCTGCGGTCACTGGAAAAATCAAATTGAGATGACTTCCAGCGATCGTGACCAAGCCGTCGCTCCGTCGCTCTGTCAGGTCGCGCTTACTATAAGCGCATGCGTCGGATGCAATGCATTTGTTTTTACATGACGTTGCGTCGCTGTCACCATTGCCAGCACTATAAGCGCAGCCTTAGGTTTAAGGTTATTACCTTGGTGGCAAAGCGGCCAACAGAGAGATGTCCCGGTGGTGTGGTGTGTGGCGGCTAAACATCAGTGGAGATTTGGTTATGGCAAAATGGCCATGACTAAATATCCTAGATCGCTACAGTATGTCAACTAGTCTGACCAGTCCAATATTTTTGTTTTTTTAGCTACTGCTTTTGTTCTAGAAATAAAGATGTCTATTACTGTAGATATGTATAAACCAACATACCGAATGCTCCCGCAAATTTGTTTTTAAGGAAATTAACGAATCAGAGTAATATTTGAGTAAAGATGACATGTTTATTCACATGGTTATAAATGTGTTCTTCCTAGCTTGTTTATTCAAAAGTTTTTCAAAACAGATTTTTGCGGATTTGGGTCTTGGTGAATAAAAATGGCTAAAATATTCCTTACATACATATAAAATGAAGCAATTAAAGTTTATTTACACATGGCAAATATCCTATTTTAGAAATACTCCTATTAAAATAACTGACTAAACTAGCCAAATGTTTGTACTCACATGTATCAACGCATTTATCAAGGTGCCCAGTTCCAATGTTCATAAAGCTGTCGTCTCAGCAACATATAAAGCATAGACGTTGTAAAAAGGTAAAAGCTCCAATCTATACAACATCTGCTGTACTATCCCTTTTCCAAGTTTGTTTAATAATGTAATATATAATTAATACTTAAATTTGAAAGACTATTTCTGTACAGCATATCAAATATTAATGAATATAAAGTGCATGCTGCTTTCATTTATTAAGTAGGGCACAGTATTTAGGGCCATATTTACTGTGCAGGAAGTTGTCTTATGGAGTAGCAAGGCTTAGTAATAGTGACCTATAATGCTACGACAATTTTGAAGATGACACGAGTGCTCTATTAAGTGCTGCTTTTAAAGATATACTGTACAACTCTGGACACATGCTGTTCTCTTACTCATGCTACAGTATGTTATTATTTTATCTGGAAGTGTATTCTGTTTAAGAAAAAAATGGCCACAATATTCGTCCATATCAGCATATAGAAGGCATGAATTTGAGGAAATGTTCAGCGGAATGCTGTATTGATACATTTTGTCACAAACTGAGAACTGTGAGAGACAGACAGTACGTGGAATATTAAACCTCAATGAATCTAAACCAAAAACTATAATACCCTTGGGCCTTGTTGAACTAATACATTATTTTTGACAACCATCTGGAGTGCTGCCTTTGATATTCGTCTACATGCGGTATCGTATTGCCTATTTTACCATACAGGATTTGCACCCATTCTATTGATTTCTCAGACGGAGTGCCTATGGTTCTTTATCATCCTATATATATATATATATATATATATATATACACATACATACATACATATATATATATATATATATATATATATATATATATATATATGTCCTTGGTCACTATTGGTGAATATAAAGTTGACTCTAGTGTTTTCTGCGCCTCCACTCAATCTTTTTTCTCTTTCTGTTTATTTTGAGGCTTTTCAGAGGAGTGGTATCCTCTTGTGTGGGCAGCAGTTTATTACATCCACAAAAGATTCTTCATCATCCAATGTTGAGGACTTTAATTGTTTTTGGACTCTATAAATTGGACATTCATACTCACACCAACTTGCAGTAATTATCAGTGGTTATACATTAGGTTTGTTCATACTCATCTATTTTGACTTTTTTATTTTTATTATTATTATTTTTTTTTTTTCATTTACATTTTCAATTTCATATACAATATATTCTTTTTAGCAATTTGCTATATACAGTACACTATATTCTATATATAGGGTAGTCCTCTGTGAGGTACTACCTGTGTTGGTTGTCAATTGACGTTTACACACATAGACACCCTCCTCCCCTGTTCCCTCCCTTGCATTCATTCAGAGATTTGTGGCAGTCTGTGTATTTTCAGCGCATCCCATTTGCACTCCAGGTGTGATCACCAGTGCATTTCTTTTTCTCTTCTTGATATGAAACTACCCCCAAAACTGCTAATTGTTAATATTTTTCTCAACAAAAGTTGTTGAAAATGTCCAAAGATTAGTTAACTTTTAAAGGTTTTTCCTCCCCTACAGTACGCCCCCCACTGGCATAAAAACATTGAGATCTTTTCAATTCACCTAAAAAAATATAAAGGGAATGTTCAGAACCTGGTAAAATTTACACATCAATTTGTTTGATTCCCATAAAACGGAACACAATAATAGAATCATATTATTTTTTATTTTCCATGTTTGTTTAAACTACAGTCCAATGGATAATAATAATAATAATAATAATAATAATAATAAAAAGCATTTTCATGAAAACTTATAGTACCTGATAATCCTGAATTATCAACTTTTGGTAAATGTCGAGCCTTCAGCACCACCACAGTTAAAGTGTTTGTTGTAGACTGGTAGCAGAGAGAGATCAGCAACTCCCCACGTCCTGTTGATTTCTAAAGGTCAATACACAACATCCATTAGAACACATATTTTATCAACAGCCTCACTCCAACACGTTCTGGAACTCATATCTTGATTCATTAATGGCCACCCATTAACAAACAAAAATACATTGAAAAATATTTCTGATATAATATTAATGACACTTAATTGGAGATTGATGTAACTTTTTCTATTGTGCTCTATTAACGTAAAAAAAAATGGAAGAAAGTTAAAATGACATGTAATATTGGATTTGGATTTCATTAGGGAAATATGACTTTTACTGTAGTAGCTACTGAAAGTATATACCTTGTATTATAGCTACTATATTGTTAAGTGCTTAAATAGAATATTTTCAAGAAAAGCCTGGATGGCAGAAGGGTGCAAAATGTATTTGTACAATTGCTAAACGGATTGGATCTAAAACATAAAAATTACCTCAGTTAATAGAACAATCTGTAGGATCATGATGTCTCCATCTAACTAATCAAAATGGGAAGTCATCCTTTTTTCAAATTAGGCGGTGTCCACATGCAGCTATGCTTTTGAAACATTGTCAAATATTCATAATACTGCTATAGTTAAGAGCTACCAAAAGTTTTGCTGAGTTGACTCAGCTTTGAACGCTTTTTCTGCTATACTGTTCAAATTGTCAAAATATTATTTGTTTGACCATTTTATGCTATGTTTGATTGCATTCAATTTAAATTGCATAAAAACTGTTAACACCCATTTATACTGCTACGCATTGGGGGAAAAAGAGCATTTTTTTAAAGGAAATTGCCAGTACAATGCATAGAATTGAGATACAATGCCTCTATTGAGATACAGAATATAGAAACTTAAAAAAGCCAGTTAAAAATAGTTTGAAAAAAATGATATTAGTGATAACAAAATGTAATGTAATTGTACGCATATTTAAAATACTAGTTTCCAATGTAGTAGTAAAGAGCAACAGAAAAATTACCAAATCAAATGAATGAAAAAATATTAAAATAAGTTACCCGGACATTTCTTTTATTGATTTCCCGGTTCATCAACACTTTTCCATCAGATAGCTCAATTCCGGAGAGAGGGAAGTAAACTTCTCCAATGACATCATCTCTTGAGAACCTGTCAAAGCTTAGAATCATGAAGTGGAGGACTGTGTCTTGGACCTGGCTATAAGGAATGCCATAAAATGTGAAGGTCTCATCAAAAGCTGGGTCTAGGGTTTTTCTGAGTACTCTAGTTTTAACCTTGTGCTTTTTTTCTGGAAGGATGGTCATTTTTATATACGGATCAGATGTCATGGATTGTTCATCCATTGCGGGCAGGGATCTGGCTTCTTTGATGTTCACTACAAATGCTTTTTTCTCAAAGTTGTACTCTAATGAGAAGAACAGTGTACCGAGTTTATCTTGTTTGTCCACAGATGATAAGGAAGTGCTGGACTTAATGCTCTCAGGTGACACAGAATCTCTCTCTTTTTCTAGTAGCTGAGGTTGGGAAAAATCCTCGAGGTCTGGAGAGCTCCTGACTTTGTTTGCTTTAGGGAAATTACCATTTAAGTCTCTTTTCTCTAGATCAAGATGAAGAGAAGTCTTTGATACTAGTGATTTAGGAGTTAACTCTGTTTTCTCATCTGCCCCAAATTTCTTCTTGCTGTTTAAATTTTCTGGGTAAATGTCAACACCTTTTAATACATGTACAAACTTATATGGAGGGGTTTTGTTAGATTTTGTTGATTTACGCTGGCAGCAGATCCAAGAAAATAGAGAAACTGTGAAAACAAGGCCAAATGCACTTAAGAGCCCAATCATTGTAGGAAATTCATCTGAAAAGGATAATTAAAAAAAACTGTTAATACGTAAAGTTAAAATATACACACAACTGATTTGGACATTAATTATTGTGTGATGCAGAAACCTATTGCATTACATCACAAGGCCATGTAACTACTAGATCTTATTATCTTAATGGAATTTTGAAGCAAAGATAGATTATAGGTGCCATCTGCAGTCACATCTTGGTATTGCAAACATTTTTAAAATGGACTTAGGCACATTAAGAAAGCATTTACTGGGTTTCATTTTGCTCCACTTAAAAGTAACATGAGATGGTTGCAAAAACCAAATGCAATGTGCAAATCGAATTTTACATTTTGAAAAAGTAATGCATACTTTACTTGTCTCAGTAAATACAAAGAGCATGCATGCTCAATAATGCAATGAGTTTTGAAAACATATTCATTTGAGCTGGATTAAAATGTGATGCTATGTTATATATTATGCAACTGATGCTAACTAATATATTATACTATCATACAATATATGATAATTATCTGGACATTTTTCATATTTAGAACAGTTTTAGAACAGTTGTAGAAGAGTTTATATTTACAGTACACTGTATGACTTACTTAAAGTCTGCACCTCATTTTCTAGCCTCACAAGGAAAGGAATCAGTTTATATACAGATATTGCTTGGGTTATTGCTCCCACTGGGCACTAGTTTGAGACATTCTGTGATATTCTGCATTATCACAGCCATTTAATCCTATGGGAACACTGTGATATTCTGCATTATCAGTATTTAAAATAACTCTTTCTACATTTATACTCTAAATAGTGCATCTATATACTCTATAGTGCATCTAATTGTGTGACATTTAATATTTCTATAGGTGGATCCTTCCACTTCTCAACCGATAAGTGATTCAGTGCAAACAGGAAATTGCACAATAGACAGGCGTGGTATTTTAACCATGATCAAATTGACTGCATCAATTATCACTCCATACAGTGTGAAGTAAATAATTATGGATTTGAATCTTATCATAAAATCACAGTTATCTGATTTAAATACAGTAAGTTTAAAAAAAAGTTCATGAACCATTATAGTTATTCATAGGCTACTGCAATTATAATTGCTGTAAGACAACAAAACAATAGTTATAAATTATATTTTATTTTATAAAGATTGCTAAAGAGCACATTGTATATCCTATTTAATTGCAATGACAAGTAAAGCAAGACATGTTTTTGGAAACCTTTTCTATGCTCCTTTTATAATTATTTTACATGTTTAAAATATGTATTACAATTGAGAAGAAGTAAAAGTGAATATGCCTGTTTACTCCACAACAGAACAAAATGTTCTTTCATTTGAAAAATGCTGAGTATGTTTGTACCTTCTGTCATGCTGAGATAAAAGATCACACAACTAGTGTGGTGTACTGGACATAAAATGCATGCTATATGATCATATGACATAGCTAAACATTTGCAGATGTGCTATACAGTATTTTCAGCAAATCTTTTTTTTTTTCTTATTGCTTATGGTAAACCTTTTCATATTATAACCAATGACGTCAATTTGGCCAAAAGGCATTAGCCTTCCACATTTAAACTTGCTATGTAATGTATCATGTCAAAGATGTATAATAAAGGAAATAAAAACAGACACAGGGGTTATTTTTATATTACAATGACGTCAATCATTTTTAGAAAATCAGGTTGGTAGTTTCTGATCATGCTGTACTGATCTCTCACTTAATAAACTTAATATGATGAGTACAGTACGTTATGTAAATAAATATAATATTTAAAAAAAATAGGATTTAGCAGTGCTTTCTGTAGAGTATATTAGCCATAACACGAATTACTATAAGATAACTGAATACCACAATGAAGCATAGATCAGCACTATACACTACACTACAGTATGTGTTCAAAGTCTGTTACATGGAAGCTCATGCCCAGCTGCAGTGTTAGCATTTAATCTTCTAAAAACTATAAAAGTAAAGTTTCGTGGCAACAACTGACCTGCCTCCTTTTAACAGAAATCATAGAAAGTTACATGTACGGTATCAGTGTATCAACATAATGATACAGACATGCAAGAAACTAGCAGAACCACACCTGCTTACTGAGAGATGACGCACATTACAAAACATAGACACTCAGCATTTCCCAGCCTATTCCAAACACAACTCTCCACATCTGCTGTGTATAATGTACTATAGCTGTGTATAATGTACTATAGCAGTGTATAATGTACTATAGCAGTGTATAATGTTCTATAGCTGTGGATAATATACTATTGCTGTGTATAATGTACTATAGCAGTGTATACTGTACGATAGCAGTGTATAATGTACTATAGCAGTGTATAATGTTCTATAGCAGTGTATACTGTACTATAGCAGTGTATAATGTACTATAGCTGTGTATAATGTACTATAGCAGTGTATAATGTACTATAGCAATGTATAATGTACTATAGCAGTGTATAATGTTCTATAGCTGTGGATAATATACTATTGCTGTGCGTAATGTACTATTGCTGTGTGTAATGTTCTATAGCTGTGGATAATATACTATTGCTGTGCGTAATGTACTATTGCTGTGTGTAATGTTCTGTAGCTGTGGATAATATACTATTGCTGTGCATAATGTACTATAGCTGTGTAAAATGTACTATAGCAATGTGTAATGTTCTATAGCAGTGTATAATGTTCTATAGCTGTGAATAATATACTATATACTATTGCTGTGCATAATGTACTATAGCAAGTATAATGTACTATACAGTAGCTTTGTATAATGTACTATAGCAGTGTATAATGTTCTATAGCTGTGGATAATATACTATTGTTGTGCATAATGTACTATTGCTGTGTATAATGTACTATAGCAATGTATAATGTACTATAGCAGTGTATAATGTTCTATAGCTGTGGATAATATACTATTGCTGTCTATAATGTACTATAGCTGTGTAAAATGTACTATAGCAATGTATAATGTCCTATAGCTGTGTATAATGTACTATAGCTATCTATAATTTACTATAGAAATGCATAATGTACTATAACTGTGCACAGTATAATGTACTATAGAAGTCTAGAGATTTAGGAAGAGTGGAGTGGGGTACAAAATCAAGAGATAGACATACTTCACAGGCAAATCCAGGCATCCATATCACTGCACCCGTATGTCGTATCTCCATACTAGAATGTGAAAAATCCCCTGCTTCTATATCTATATACACAGCACTTCCAAAGGATGGGCGACACCCTGAAACTTTGCAACTTGCTTACCCAAAGAATCTCCGCTGCTTGTGATCGGAGCCATTTTGCTGCTCGCTCTGTCCAAGGTGCTGAAACAAACAGGAATCTATGCCAGGCTCCCTCCCTTGCTCACAACACGCAGCTTGTGCTTCTTCTGTAGCTTGAGAAAATGGCAGATATAAAGGCGATCAGTATAAATGTGTATGGAGTACAGGAGCCGAGGCTGCAGATCACCCTGTGCTCTGCTCTGCTCTGAGAATCTGACCACTCCGGCTGCAGACGCGGCTGCTAATGAAATTGACGCAATGCTGACGCTCCAAGGCTGGAACCAGCACAGTCGTCCGTCGTTCCCCTCCCCTCTTGGGATTCAATATATACTCATCAATTATTTTAACTGCTGTGCTGCAGGAGATTAACTCGCATTTCCCTTGGACATAGGCAGACAGATATTAATATTGGAAAGGCATTATTATCTATATCAGGAAAGAAAACAAGTCTCTGAAACTAATAGGGGCTGTGTCAGCCAGCACTGGGAATTATATAGTGTACATGTAAATACATGTATGAAACGGCAATCATAGAGAATACAATATGTCAAGGGAAATATAAATACACACACACACACACACACACACACACACACACATATATATATTATAGCCAGCATTGTTAAGATGAAAATGCAAGCAAATTACTAATTAGTATGTTAATGGCTCTAACGAGCAAAATATAGAAAACATGATGACATCTAAATGAGAGGGCTTTCTATTTGTTGTGAATTAGCATCCATATGATACCAAATGAGCTGATAAAGCTTTCTTCTTCTACCATTTACAGTATGTTAGTCCTTTATTCTTTTATCCACTGCTCATTAAAACAGATGTTTATTTGAATTATTTTGAGAAAGGATGTGACCCATCCTTTCTCAAAAGAATTCAAATAAAAATCTGGACATCAATCTGAAGTGGTTGTGTACCTCATTCAGCTTTCTAATGGTTAATTTGTGCTGTGTAGCTACAACAGTCACTTTCCTGTCTAAAATCTGAAATCATTTGAAATATTATTGATGAAAAGATCTTGCTATTATTCCACTGGCTGGGGACAGATAGTAACAGAAAATGATCAATACAGTGTAATGACTACGCTCACTTTATTATGTGACTCATGGACCAGACTCATCTCTTGCCAAATTTCACTAAAATGTATTTGGGAATGAATTGCAACTAGTTTGTATGCTCTGTTTCCTAACTCTGACTTTTGCTTCATTATTTTTGCCAACACTATATATCAAAATTATGTTACTGGACTCATTTTGCTAATTTTTAATCTGATTTGAATAGCACGTGAGGCTATATAATTACTGAATAAAAGAGAAACAAGTGGAGGAAAGTGTTATTCTAATAGGACACATAGCAACATAGGGGCTTTTCCAATGACTGTATTTAATTTTTTTGCACAGAAAATCTATTGATCTCCTTGAATGTAGAAAATCAATTTGACAGCCTGAATATTGGGTGCTGTCATTTGAATATGGTAATCAAGGTAAACAATATAAGTGTGTAATATGTTTTTTTTAAGGAAATCAAAGAATACTTACAGTAAGTAATGTATATACTGTAGTTAGCAAACACAATAATCTGTTTTATATAAGGTCCAGCAAGGGGATACGATTGTCTATGCCCTTATTTTACTTTTGCCCACGAATTAGCGATGTTCATGTATATGTATTTATATCTTTATTTATATTGTGCAATTAATGTAAATAGAGCTTCACAGCAGCAATACATGTGAAAATCATATAAATAACAAATAATACAAATAACACATAATGGAAGAAGTGCTTCAGACATAAAAATAACATTTAGGAAAAGGAGTTTCTGCAGCAAAGAGCTTACAATCAAATTGTTATGTAGGAAGAACACATAGAGAGATACACAGAGAGAGAGAGATAGGAAGGCGTTTTGTAAGTGTGTCTGCAAGGGGCCAAGGTAGATGTATGAGGTGTATAGTATCAACCACAGAGCTACTCGTATGCTTCATGAAAGAGGTGGGTTTTAAGATGGGTGTTAAAGGTGTTAAATGTTAATTTACCATGTGGCATAAAGTGTTACCATAACAACTAGAGATTGATTAATGGAGAAGACACTGAAATACACCTGAGTATCATCTATTTAGTTTCAGGGCTGATATGAGGATTATTCACCATAGTCCTTCTCAAGAAAAAAATAATTATATATATTATATATATATATTAAAAAAATATATATATATATATCTGAGGAAGGTCACATTCTGCTGACCAAAACGTTGGATGCAGTGCTATGTATTGTTGATATGAATACAGTTTTTTTTTTCTACTTACCTGGCTGTGTGCTGTCTTTGTTTTCCGGATCCCAATCTGGTAAATTTTTCGTCTTCATGTGCATATGGGATAAGCATCAGTTTCTTCAAGTTTACAGTTTGCCTACTGCCCCTCTACTTATATATATATATATATATATATATATATATATATATATATATATAGCAAATGGAAATATTACTATATGCTCATTTGCATTTCTTAGACAGGTCTGCAACCCCGTATTCACCATTATAACCCAGCACACAGCACTTCCACTGCAGCAAGGGATTCTGGGGAATTACATGCAAATGAGAACACAGTACCACCTTTTGTCTCAAGCTCACATTACATGAACAACCCTTAAGCCAATGCATGCTGCTTTAAACACAGCTTTTAAACATGACCTGGGATGAGATGCAAAGCCAGTAAACCCACTCGCAGACAGCCTGTTTCGACCTTGTGGGTCTCTTCAGTGTGAGGTTGGTTGTACTGGCTATGCTTGTTTGAGACTAAGAGTAGGTCTTCACCACACATTATTATGGTTATGGTGAGTAAAAAAAGTGACAACAACTCTCCACAGTAAAGCTCATTTGCATGTCTTAGACAGGTCTGCAACCCCACCTTTCACCATGCAAATGAGAACACAGTGCCACCTTTTGTCTCAAGCTCACATTATATATATATATATATATATATATATATATATATATATATATATATATATATATATATATATATATATATATATATATATATATATATATATATATATATATATATAATAAAAGCATTTCGTTAGCCACAGAACGGTATCATCTATTTATTTTTTGATTATTGAAGCTCGGCTAACACGGTACTGATACCTCTACATGGATATATATATATATATATATATATATATATATATATATATATATATATATATATATATATATATTATACATTCTAAGTTATGGTGATTGACAGAAAACCTCCACCGTTGGCATATAGCCAATTAAGATTATCACTTGTGAGCACATTCACATATCTTAGACAGGTCTGCAACCCTGCCTTTCAACCATTATCACCTAGCATACAGTGTTCCCACTGCAGCAAGAGATTCTGGGAAATGACATGCAAATGAGCACACAATGTGTCACCTTTTGTCTGGAATATCCATTCACATGGAGCCCATTTAATCTGATGCATCGCTGTTCACACAGCTTTTAAGCACAGCATGGGACTAGCAAAGCAAGTCAAACCACTCACAGACATGTTTCAACCTTAATGGGTCTCATCAGTGTGAGGTTAGTTTATACTTGCTTTGCAATATTTCTAGGCTGAGTAGGTTTACCATATACATTTTAAGTTATGTTGGGTGAAAAAGGCAACAGGGAGTATCAGAAAGTATCTACATGTGTTTCATCGATTATTCAAAGGTGTTGATGTAATTGAGCACAACAAGCTCTTAACCTGCCTGAAGGAAATGGGCACACCACCACACCTGACCGAACTCATAAGATAACTCTATCAAGATCAAGAAGCTACAGTCCGAACACCATACGGAGACACGTATTGGTTCAATATCAGAAAGGGCACATGCCAGGGATGCATGTATGCAGAAGCTGTCTTGAGGTGAGCAGGCCTGGATGAGCCCTAGATTCTCAATAAAATAGGAGGCAGAAACATCAACAACCTCTTCTCTTTGCCACCCTCACCCTTCTAACCCTAGACCATGGCTAAATTCCCACACGCGCATGCTGCATTCCTCCACTCGTTCCTCTGAACGCCTCTGGAGGAAATCTCATACTCTCGCAGACATCCTTCACTACAAGTTTATGCTATCCTGTTTCAACTCTGCCCTCTCGCAAGCTAAACAAGCCTACTTTTCTTCACTAATCAACATGCACAAGTCTAACCCACGCCGATGTTCTCTGTCTTTGATACTCTACTCAAACCACCCTCAGCTGCCTCTCCTTCCTCCATCTCCGCTTAGGACTATGCTGACTATTTTAAGAAAAAGGTGGAATCCATACGTCAGAACATCCCCTCTGTTTCTTCCTCCCATCCTACACCTTTTCCTAACTCTCCTCCTGCCTTCCTTGACTCTTTTTCCACTGTCTCAGAGGAGGATGTGTCGCTGTTGATCGCCTCTTCTCCCTCTACCACTTGCCCTCTTGACCCCATTCCCTCCCATCTCCTAAAACCTCTTGCTCCTTTTTGCATGGTACATGCAACCACACATGCGGGTTCTCTTGATAAGGCTTATTTATTGAGCCTTAAAAACATACAGCACACAAAAACAAAATAGCTTCTCTTCAGCATACAAAAACAAAATAGCTTCTCTTCAGCAGACAAAAACAAAATAGCTTCTCTTCAGCATAGAAAACAAGGCAGCTTCTCTTCAGCATGCAGAACACAGACAGTTCATTACACATGTACTTTGAAAAACAGACCTTATATCAGTAATCTCTTCAGTATTTCACTCCTGTCTCCTGACCAACTAGCCTGCCTCTGTGTACAGCCTGGGGGTTTTAAAACACCTTGATTATGCAGCTGGGGTCAGATTAATTAAGCAGCCCTTGTCAACTGAAACTTAACCTTGTCACTGCTGCACTGCAAGCCTAAACATAGGTTTGCCAGGTTTAACAACAGGATATCCTCACGGAAGAAAACGGAGCACAGCAATGCAGCAATGAGGGGGCTAGATACCGGTATAAAAGTCATTTATTCCATGGTAGACATCATGGCATGGGATAGGTTAAAAATCTCGAACGCGTTTCAGGCTGTCGCCCTTTGTCATTACTCAAAAACAGCAAGCTTGACCTTACCTGTCTTTCTAACTATCGACCTGTCTCCCTCCTGCCTTTTGCCTCTAAACTCCTTGAACGTCTTGTATTCTCTCGCTTGCTCCATTTTCTCAACACCTATTCTCTCCTAGACCCTCTACAATCTGGCTTCCGCACTGCTCACTCCACGGAAACAGCCCTCATTAAAAAAACTGACGACCTCCATGCTGCTAAAGACAGAGGTCATTACACTCTGCTCATATTACTTGACCTCTCTGCAGCATTTGACACTGTGGACCACCCTCTTCTCCTTCACATTCTCCATACTCCTGGTATTCAGAACAAAGCTCTATCCTGGATCTCATCCTACATCTCCTATCGTACTTTCAGTGTCTCTTCTGCTAACACCTCCTCCTCCTCCTCTATTGATCTCTCTGTGAGGGTTCCCCAGGACTCTGTCCTGGGACCTCTTCTCTTTTCTCTGTACACACTCTCTCTAGGTGACCTAATACCATCTTTTGGGTTTAATTATCACCTCTATGCTGACGACACACATATACTTTTCAACACCCGATTTTACACCTGCTGTATAAACCAAAGTTTCTGAATGTCTCTCTGCTATATCATCCTGGATGGCCCTCCACCGCCTTAAACTCAACATGGCTAAAACAGAGCTACTCATACTTCCTCCCAAACCTGGCCCTACTACCTCTTTCCACATTACTGTTGGAACTACGATCATTCACCCAGTAGCCAAAGCACGCTGCCTAGGGGTCAAACTCGACTCCTCTCTCACATTTGCCCCTCACATTCAAAACATTTCAAAAACCTGTCGCTTTTTCCTCCGCAATATAACAAAGATACGCCCATTCCTCTGTTGCTCGACTGCTAAAACTCTGACTCAGGCCCTCATTCTCTCCCGTCTTGATTACTGTAACCTCCTGCTGTCCGGCCTTCCTGCCTCTCACCTGTCTCCCCTACAATCTATCCTAAACGCTGCTGCCAGAATCACTCTACTCTTTCCTAGATCTGTCTCAGCATCTCCCCTCATGAAATCCCTCTCCTGGCTTCAAATCCCGCATCTCACACTCCATTCTTCTCCTGACTTTTATAGCTTTACACTCTTCTGCCCCTTCTTACATCTCAGCCCTAATTTCTCATTATGCACCATCCAGACTCTTGCGTTCTTCTCAATGATGTCTTTTTTCTACCCCCTTTGTATTTAAAGCCCTCTCACACATTAAACCTTTTTCACTGACTGCCCCACACCTCTGGAATGCTCTTCCCCTCAGTACCCGACTAGCACCTTCTCTATCCACCTTTAAGACCCACCTTAAGACACACTTGCTTAAAGAAGCATATGAATAGCACTGTGGATATTCTGAACACCTGATACATAAAGCTTGGCACCCTGCAGACGTACTTACCAGAACTCCCTCCTACGTTCTCCCTACCTACCAATTAGACTGTAAGCTCCTCGGGGCAGGGACTCCTCTTCCTTAATGTTACTTTTATGTCTAAAGCACTTATTCCCATGATCTGTTATTTATATTATCTGTTATTTATTTGATTACCACATGTATTACCACTGTGAAGCACACTGTACATTAATGGCACTATATAAATAAAGACATTCAATACAATACAACAACCTCTGATATGCTGATGATACCACCCTGCTGGCTGAAATCAAGAAGGACCTTGAACATCTGACCAGGAAAGTCAAAAAAGAAAGTGAGAAGGTTGGACTGTGCCTGAACATTAAGAAGACAAAGATCAGGACAACAGCAAACAATGCAAACGTTAATATCAAGATCAACAATGAAGAAATTGAAGTGGGAAAAGATTTAATCTTTCTTGGCTCCAAAATTGATTGCGATGGCGACTGCACTTCTGAGATCAAGTGATGGCTGGCACTTGGAAGAAATGCGATGGTCAGTATGAACAACATCTGGAAGAGTAAAGACATCAACCTGGCAACCAAATGCAGATTGGTCAGTGCGATCGTTTAACCAATAGCAACATATGGCTGCGAAACCTGGACTGAGAAAGGCAGACAGGTAAAAGATCGATGCATTTGAACTGTGGTGCTGGAGACATCTGCTACACATTCCGTGGACAGCCAGAATAACGAACCAAGCAGTTCTGGAACAGCATATATAAAATAAGAATAAGAAGAATATAGTGCAACAATGTATAACTCAATGGTCAAGCTCAATGAAGATAGATACTAAACACTCACAAATGGTTGAATAGAGGTAAGCGTGTTGGAGACACTTCTCTCTCCAACAGGAGTAGCAATGGATGGGGTGGAAAATCTATCAAGTAGTTCTTCACTTTTTATATTGCTTGATTTCATCCACTCGATATAACATGTAGGTGGAGAGATTATCACAATATAGTGTAGTATCGTCTGATATCTATTAGGGTTGGTAGATTATGTTTAACGATTTTCCACTCACAAGTAAGAGGATGTAACAGGGCAGTATAGAGATACTTCTCTCTCTATTAGGAGCAGAAGTGCTTCAGAGTATAATACTGTATCACGTTCCCACCATGGCCAGCTCAATCAGGGATGTGTGCCCGCTGATGTAAAAAGAGAAAGGCTCACCATGGTATAGTATATCGAGGTATCTATTTTCCAGTATTAAAATAACAATTGTATATGCACTCACATTTCAAAGTACAATACCGGGCATGGTACGATATTAGCAGAGCAGGTTCCCCAGCGTCTATAGTACATGGCGTGGTTCTCCGTCGCAAGCTCCTACGTCACTTCCGGTGATGAATCGTCTGTGGGTGGAGTTGGGCGGAGACACACTCTTGCCATAGTACTGGTCTCACTGGTCTCACTGCTGCAATCAGGAACTGGATTCTATGCGTTTCGCAAGAAATGCTTCTTTAGGAATCTATTTCTTACAGGTGTATACTAGGTATATATAGGCAATAACCCACTGATATTCTAAATTGGCTCTAATGCGTTAAAGGTGATACTCACACATAGTATCACCTCCAAAAATGCCTGACACAATTGATTGCCTAGCAACAGATCTAAGATATACAGTAGTAAAATTATTGATACAAATATGGTTTAAAAAAAATAAAAATAAGGTTGAAATAATTAAAAATACTAATGTTAAAAGACGCAACTGGATTCTGTGGAGAAGGAGAAGGAGTATAAAGGCATATACGTTAAAACACAGGAAATAAAACGATGTAATTTAACATGTCCTAGTGCTTATGTTTACATAAGCTCCTATATCTATGTCTTTATTCAAACCTTTTGGAACTAAAGTGTTCATTCTGTGTATCCAAAATGTTTCACGTTTAGCTAACGTATTTAACCTGTCACCTCCCCTCCAATGTGTGGGGATGTGTTCAATGCCTTTGTATGTGAGATAGTTGAGGTCTGATTGATGTTTTATCTTAAAGTGTATTTGACACTTGATGGGTAAGTAGACCTTTTTTAATATTTCTCAAATGTTCTAACACTCTTACTCTAAGTGGACGTGAAGTTCTACCTATATATTGAAGTCCACATGGACATTCTAGTAAATAGATTACATATGCAGATTTACAATTGATATAGTGTTCAATACACTAGTGTATTCAACACCAGTGTAGTTCAACACCAGTGTAATTTGATTTAAATGTCAACTTCTCAGCATGTTTATGCGTGCAGGCTTTACATATGAAACAGCCATAAAATCCCTTTGGTTTTTCTAGCCACGTATTTCCCTCTGATGTCCCCTTTCTTTTCATTGTTGTAGGTGCAATTTTCCCTGGAAATTAGGGCTCTGCTAAAAATTACTTTTGGTTTGTCAGGTAAGTTGTTCTTTAATATTGGATCATTAAGAAGAATGTGCCAATTTTTCTGAATGATTTTTCTAATGTTATGACTTCTCTATTGTATTCTGTAATAAAGGAAGTACTATAGTTTTGGTATGTTGGTGTCTTTTTTGTCATATTAATCAATTCTTTGCAACTCAATTTGTCTACTTTTTCTTTTGCTGTAGTAATAGTGCTCTATTTGTAATTGCGATCCTTGAATTTCTTCACCAAGATATTAGATTGTTCTTCATATATACTGTTATCTGTACAGTTATGTTTGATTGTCTTTAGTTGACCATAAAGAATATTTTTTATCCAGTTCGGATCATGGCAGCTTGATTCAAGTATAAAATTATTGGAATCTACAGGTTTGAAATAAGTTTTTGTTTTGAGACTACTATTATCGACATATACAATGAGATCCAAAAATTCAATCTCAACTAGGCTAGTCTTACATGTAAATTTTAAATTAAAATTGTTGAGGTTAAATGAGGTAAGAAAATTATCCAACGATATTTGATCGCCTCCCCAGATGATTATAATATCATCTATAAAATGTCGATAGAGGACCAGATTTGTGCCGAGCTCAGAAACAGGCCATATGGTACTATGTTCCCATTGGCCCATAAAGATGTTCGCTTAGCTCGGAGCAAATCTGGTCCCCATCGCCGTTCCACATTTTTGCAAATAAAATTTTTCATCAAACCAAAAATAATTGTTATTTAGTATGAATCTTATACATTCTATTAGATAGAGGATCTGATCTTCTCATAATTCCTCATCTTTTCTAAGGGCTGTTTCAATGGCCTTACATCCATCATTATGTACTAAAGATGTATATAATGAAGTCATATCTGATGTGGCTAATATATAGTTCTCTTGCCATGTAATAGATTCTAGACAATTTATAATATCCGTAGTATCTCGAATATATGACCTCAAGGTTTTTACATATTTCTGCAGAAAGCAGTCTATATACTCTGACAGATTGGTGGTAAGTGAATTTATCCCGGAAATTATAGGTCTCCCTGGGGGATGGACCAAGCTTTTGTGAATTTTTGGATAAAATAGAATAGTGGCACTTTCAGTTTATCATTATACAAATATTTGAATTCTTTTTCGTTGAGGATATCCAATGATTTCACTTCCATCAGGAGAATTTCTATTTCCTTCAAAAATGTATTTGTAGGATTTGTTTCTAATATTTCATAAGTATTGGCGACATTTAGTATTCTGTATGCCTCTTCCATATAGTAACTTTTATCTAAAATGACAACTCCCCCCCCCCTTGTCTGCCTGTTTGATGACTATATCCTCATTGTGTATGAGACTATCTAAGGCTTCCCTCTCTTTTTTATTTAAATTGTTTTTGAATGTGGTCTGTATACTATCTGTTGTCAATTTATTGAATTCTTCTAATATCATCCGATGGAAGACTTCGAGATGATGTCCTTTCTGGTGACTAGGGTAAAATGTTGATTTGGGTTTAAGATGAGTATGAGTATGCACTGTCTTACTCTTATTTAAGGGTAGCAGGTCATTAGAACTTAGTGTGACACTGTATAGCTATACCAATATACACACACATATAAACAGACTGACATACATACACAAGACAACACTAAACAGAGACAATTAAGCTGACTAATATTATAAATGATTTAATGAACACAATAAAATGAATAGCAGCTGTCTAGTGACGAGGAGGTCTGGGATCCGGTGTGTAAAAACCGGAATCCTACTTACAGCAAGTCCCCAGAATAAATGCAGGTGGGACTGCCCTGAGGAAGGCCCCGTTACGAGGATCGAAACGTTGGCGGCCCTGTGTTTCACAATACACACTTTTTGGATATCATCTGTGCGGTGTGCTGTCTTTCTTGGTTATCAGGATCCCCTGGTCACCATACTACTATATGCAACATATGGGACAAGCATCTGCCTTCTCAACCAAACCAAGTGCGCATGTGCACGAAGCCCGTTGGGCTATTGAGAAGCATTCCACAGCTGTACTGTGAGAGGAGCAGACCTTCCAAACAGTTTCCAGAGTTGCAGGCTATAGGAGGTGCAATCGGCAGTAAGATCTGGTAAATCGTCCCGCCCGCTGTGACGCACTTCCGGGCACGGTTGGAGGACTCCACGAGGAGAGGAGGAAGTGCCTCCATTACCAGCCGACAGCATAGGAAACTCCTGAGGGCTACACGTGGCACACGTCCCCCAACATCACCTGCTGGACGTTTACACCATGCCCACCTGCATTTATTCTGGGGACTTGCTGTAAGTAGGATTCTGGTTTTTACACACCGGATCCCAGACCTCCTCGTCACTAGACAGCTGCTATTCATTTTATTGTGTTCATTAAATCATTTATAATATTAGTCAGCTTAATTGTCTCTGTTTAGTGTTGTCTTGTGTATGTATGTCAGTCTGTTTATATGTGTGTGTATATTGGTATAGCTATACAGTGTCACACTATGATCTTGTCCTTTTGTCTCCCCTGCATGATTTAAACTAATCCTAATGCTGAGGAACCTGTTGACAACTGGATCAAAGCAACATTTGCTGGACACTCCAATTCACCAATTTGAACTCTATACTCTCCCATTTGGACTTTAAGGCGCCGGTCTGTATTGTTTCCTTTGTCTATCACTAACGGTGTTTGGGTTAGTTTCCCTGGCAGCCTTACATTATTATTGTATTAACCACTTGTTGTAATATTTGCACTGCACTGTAATATATTTTTTAGCGCTAATCACACCATCCTTTTTAAGGTCATTAGAACTTTGCATATTCCTATTTTCAGTTTCTATATTTAAGAAGTGTCTTTTTACAGTCATTTTTCTGAGAAATGTATTCACATCTATGAATAATTTAAAATTACTTGGGCCCTTAGTTGACGCAAATGTAAGCCCTTTATTAATTACTTTAGTCTGAAATTCTGTTAAAACCACTTTACTTAGTAAAGTAAACCAGTAAAGTAAACCAGTCTAAGTAACGTGGTTTTAACAGAATTTCAGACTAGAGTAATTAATAAAGGGCTTACATTTGCGCCAACTAAGGGCCCAAGTAATTTTAAATTATTCATAGACGCGAATATATTTCTCAGAAAAATTACTGTAAAAAGACACTTCCTAAATATAGAAACTGAAAATAGGAATATACAAAGTTCTAATGACCTGCTACCCTTAAATAGGAGTAAGACAGTGCATACTCATACTCATCTTAAACCCAAATCAACATTTTACCCTAGTCACCATAAAAGACATCATCTCGAAGTCTTCCATCAGATGATATTAGAAGAATTCGATAAATTGACAACAGATAGTATACAGTCCACATTCAAAAACAATTTAAATAAAAAGGAGCGGGAAGCCTTAGATAGTCTCATACACAATGAGGATATAGTCATCAAACAGGCAGACAAGGGGGGGGGAGTTGTCATTTTAGATAAAAGTTACTATATGGAAGAGGCATACAGAATACTAAATGACGCCAATACAGTACTTATGAAATATTAGAAACAAATCCTACAAATACATTTTTTGAAGGAAATAGAAATTCTCCTGATGAAAGGGAAATCATTGGATATCCTCAACGAAAAAAAATTCAAATATTTGTATAATGATAAACCGAAAGTGCCACTATTCTATTTTATCCCAAAAATTCAAAATAGCTTGGTCCATCCCCCAGGGAGACCTATAATTTCCGGGATAAATTCACTTACCACCAATCTGTCAGAGTATATAGACTGCTTTCTGCAGAAATATGTAAAAACCTTGAGGTCATATATTCAAGATACTACGGATATTATAAATTGTCTAGAATCTATTACATGGCAAGAGAACTATATAGTAGCCACATCAGATGTGACTTCATTATATACATCTATAGTACATAATGATGGATGTAAGGCCATCGAAACAGCCCTTAGAAAATATGAGGAATTAGGAGAAGATCAGATTCTCTATCTAATAGAATGTATAAGATTCATACTAAATAACAATTATTTTTGGTTTGATGAGAAATTTTATTTGCAAAAATGTGGAACGGCGATGGGGACCAGATTTGCCCCGAGCTACACGAACATCTTTGTGGGCCAATGGGAAGATAGTACCATATGGCCTGTTACTGAGCATGGCGCAAATCTGGTCCTCTAACGCCGTTTTATAGATGATATTATAATCATCTGGGGAGGCGATCAAATATCATTGGATAATTTTCATACCTCGTTTAACCTCAACAATTTTAATTTAAAATTTACATGTAAGACTAGCCTAGTTGAGACTGAATTTTTGGATCTCATTGTATATGTCGGTAATAGTTGTCTCAAAACAAAAACTTATTTCAAACCTGTAGATTCCAATTATTTTATACTTGAATCAAGCTACCATGATCCAAACTGGATAAAAATTATTCCTTATGGTAAACTAAAGAGAATCAAACATAACTGTACAGGTAACAGTATATATGAAGAACAATCTAATATTGTGGTGAAGGAATTCAAGGATCGCAATTACAAACAGAGCACTATTACTATAGCAAAAGGAAAAGTAGACAAATTGAGTCGCAAAGAATTGATTAATATGACAAAAAAGACACCAACAACAGACCAAAATTATGGTACTTCCTTTATTACAGAATACAATAGAGATGCTCATAACATTAAAAAAAATCATTCAGAAAAATTGGCACATTCTTCTTAATGATCCAATATTTAAGAACAACTTACCTGACAAACCAAAAGTAATTTTTAGCAGAGCCCCTAATCTCAAGAGAAAACTTGCACCTACAACAATGAAAAGAAAGGGAACATCAGAGGGAAATACGTAGCTAGAAAAACCAAAGGGATTTTATGGCTGTTTCATATGTAAAGCCTGCACGCATAAACATGCTGAGAAGTTGACATTTAAATCAAATTACACTGGTGAAATTTTTAATATTGAACACTGTATCAATTGTAAATCTGCATATGTAATCTATTTACTAGAATGTCCATGTGGACTTCAATATATAGGTAGAACTTCACGTCCACTTAGAGTAAGAGTGTTAGAACACTTGGGAAATATTAAAAAAGGTCTACTTACCCATCAAGTGTCATTACACTTTAAGATAAAACATCAATCAGACCCCAAAAATCTCACATACAAAGGCATTGAACACATCCCCACGTATTGGAGGGGAGGTGACAGGTTAAATACGTTAGCTAAACGTGAAACATTTTGGATACACAGAATGAACACTTTAGTTCCAAAAGGTTTGAATAAAGACATAGATATAGCAGTGTTCATTGTGTAAACATAACACTAGGACATGTTAAATTACATTGTTTTATATACTGTGTTTTAACGTATATGCCTTTATACTCCTTCTCCTTCTCCGCAGAATCCAGTTGCATATTTTAACATTAGTATTTTTAATTATTTCAAACTTATTTTTATTGAACCATATTTGTATCAATAATTTTACTACTGTATATCGTAGATAAGTTGCTAGGCAAGCAATTGCGTCAGGCATTTTTGGAGGTGATACTATTTGTGAGTATCACCTTTAACGCATTAGAGCCAATTTAGAATATCAGTGGGTTATTGCCTATATATACCCAGTGTACACCTGTAAGAAATAGATTCCTGAAGAAGCATTTCTTGCGAAACGCGTAAAATCAGGTTCCTGATTGCAGCAGAGAGACCAGTGAGACCAGCGCTACGGCAAGAGGTTGTCTCCGCCCAACTCCACCCACAGAAGATTCATCACCGGAAGTGACGTAGGAGCTTGGGACGGAGAACCACGCCGTGTACTATAGACGCTGGGGAACCTGCTCTTCTAATATCGTACCATGCCCGGTATTGTACTTTGAAATGTGATTGCATATACAATTGTTATTCTAATACTGGTAATAGATTCCTCGATATATATACCACTGTGAGCCTTTCTCTTTTTACATCAGTGGGGCACACATTCCTGATTGAGCTGGCCACGTTTGGAACGTGATATTATACTCTGAAGCACCTCTGCTCCTACTAGAGAGAGAAGTATCTCTATACTGCTCTGTTACATCCTCTTACATGTGAGTGGAAAATCGTTAAAGATACTCTACCAACCCTAATAGATATCAGACGATACTACACTATATTGTGATATTCTCTCCACCTACATGTTATATCGAGTGGATGACATCACGCAATATACAAAGAGTGACCTGTATTCTAAAAAAACCCTGCTTAAATAGCAATATCACAGTCTGAAGGTGATTCACGCCCACAAATACCTGAAAATGCTTATGATGCCTTAAGATCGGAACAGAAGCCAAAGAGGTTCAAAAAATGCATCACCGTGAGTTTGCAAACAGCAAGGATCAAATACACAAAACTAAACCTGATATGTGTAGGGACATGAAACTGCAAACAATGTTTCCACTGAACACAAATCACAACAATCAAAAATGCAACTGTCTTGAAACATTGCATGAAAAAAAAGAAAATAAACTACATAAAAAGTTGCAAGGAAAACATATCTAAACCATAACGTAGAACACATTAAAAACATCTCTCATAGAGAAATAAAATTATATATATATATATATATATATATATATATATATATATATATATATATATATATATATATATATACAGTGCTTGACAAATCACCCAAAAATCTACTCGCCGAACCAAAAAATCTACTCGCCACCTAGTCCCGCCCCTAGTCCCGCCTCCAACCCCGGCTCTAGTCCAGCCACGCATTTAAAAAAAAGCCATAAATTAAATAAATTGAATAAATTCCTAGTAAGAACATTTGTTTTTGATATTAGTTTATTTATTGTATTACATTATACTACAATTAGTCCTTGTTTGTGTGTGTGTGTGTGTATAAATGTCGAATCTAGAAAAAAAAAAGCCAGATGTGAATGACTAGTTTCCTGCACCCCTTAACTAGTGTCTGGATGCCCCCGCTTCACAATATTTAAAGCAGCAATCCCGCCTGGGATCTTACCTGATCCGCAGACCATCAAAGTCCAGGTACCCTCATTCCCGCAATGTTATACATTGGAGGGGAGGTGTTCGTTACCTGTCTTCTGGGTTAGGGGGGGTTCGATGTCTTCCGTGTGAAGCTTGAGTCAGATCTGGAATTAAGCAGTATAGGTTATTTCGGTGTAGTATAGGGCAGTTAAGATATCCAGATCCAGAGTGTGAGAGTGTGTGGGGGAGAGAGCGAGAGTGTGTGTGGGGGAGAGAGAGAGAGAGTGTGTGGGAGAGAGAGAGAGTGGGAGAGAGAGAGAGTGGGAGAGAGAGAGTGGGAGAGAGAGAGTGGGAGAGAGAGAGAGTGGGAGAGAGAGAGAGTGGCAGAGAGAGAGAGTGGGAGAGAGAGAGAGTGGAAGAGAGAGAGAGTGGAAGAGAGAGAGAGTGGAAGAGTGAGTGGAAGAGTGAGAGAGTGGGAGAGTGAGTGGGAGAGACAGAGAGTGAGTGGGAGAGACAGAGAGAGAGTGGGAGAGACAGAGAGAGAGTGGGAGAGAGTGGGAGAGAGTGGGAGAGACAGAGAGAGAGAGACAGAGAGTGGGAGACAGAGAGTGGGAGAGAGAGAGTGGGAGAGAGAGAGTGGGAGAGAGAGAGTGGGAGAGAGAGAGACAGAGAGAGAGACAGAGAGAGAGACAGAGAGAGAGACAGAGACAGATAGAGACAGAGAGAGAGACAGAGAGAGAGACAGAGAGAGAGACAGAGAGAGAGACAGATAAAGAGACGTCAAGGCGCCGTGACGTTGACGCTGCTCCGCGCTGATTGGATGTTTTCAGCCGACAGTGCTCTGAAAAACAGCTTGGCTGTCGGCTGAAAACTCCAGCGCCTCAGCACGCCTGCGGACGCTCGCGTGAGCCCCCTCTCAAGGCATCCTCATTGAGTATGCAGGGGCTCAGCGCGGCCAGAGAGACAGATAGAGAAAGACAGATAGAGAGAGACAGATAGAGAGAGACAGATAGAGAGAGACAGAGAGAGACACACAGAAAAAGAGAGAGACACACAGAATAAGAGAGAGACACACAGAAAAAGAGAGACACACACAGAAAAAGAGACACACACAGAAAAGGAGAGACACACACAGAAAAAGAGAGACACACACAGAAAAAGAGAGACACACACAGAAAAAGAGAGACACACACAGAAAAAGAGAGACACACACAGAAAAAGAGAGACACACACAGAAAAAGAGAGACACACACAGAAAAAGAGAGACACACAGAAAAAGAGAGACACACACAGAAAAAGAGAGACACACAGAAAAAGAGAGACACACAGAAAAAGAGACAAACAAAAATAGAGAGACACACAAAAATAGAGAGACACACAAAAATAGAGAGACACACAAAAATAGAGAGACACACAAAAATGAGAGACACACAAAAATGAGAGACACACAAAAATGAGAGACACACAAAAATGAGAGACACACAAAAATGAGAGACAAAAAAAGAGAGACAAAAAAAGAGAGACACAGAACACACACAGAGAGAATGAGAGACAAAGACAGAGAGAGGGCGAGGGCGACACAGGGAGAGGGCGACAGGGAGAAGGCGAGGGCGACACAGGGAGAGGGTGACACTCACAGACACACACTCACTCTCACTCACTCAGACACTCAGACACGCTCACGCAGACACTCACGCACACACTCAGAGACACTCACACACACACTCAGAGACACTCACACACACACACAGACACACACACACAGACACACAGACACACAGACAGGCACACTGACAGACACACAGGCACACTGACAGACACACAGGCACACTCACAGACACACAGGCACACTCACAGACACACAGGCACACTCACAGACACACAGGCACACTCACAGACACACAGGCACACTCACAGACACACAGGCACACTCACAGACACACACACACACACAGGCACACTGACAGACACACAGGCACACAGACAGACACACAGGCACACAGACAGACACACAGGCACACTGACAGACACACAGGCACACTGACAGACACACAGGCACACTGACAGACACATCTTGGCAAATATGTTTGCAGAGTTTGCAGCGTTTGTTGCTGCATGGTTTTGTGCCATTATCCATGTCTTTAAAATCGTTGTGAAGTTTTCTGTTGACTAATTTCTGTTTGAGGTTTGGTGATTGCCGGAATGCAAGAATGGGAGGTTTGGGAAAGAGGATGCGACATTAAAAGAAATCTTTCCCAAACCTCCCATTCTTGCATTCCGGCAACCACCAAACCTCAAACAGAAATTAGTCAGCAGAAAACTTCACAACGATTTTAAAGACATGGATAATGGCACAAAACCATGCAGCAACAAACGCTGCAAACTCTGCAAACATATTTGCCAAGATCCCACAGCCAGTCACAACCATAGAACATTCAATGTTAAAGGATCATATAGCTGCACATCCAGAAATATAGTGTATATGATTCAGTGCAACAAATGTGACCAAGGTTGCTACATTGGGGAAACCAGCCAAACACTACAAGGAAGAATGAATATGCAGACACTCTATACTCCATCACGAAGAAGGAAGATACTGCTCACCTGTGGGACATCACTTCTCACAACCAGATCATTCCATAAATGATCTAAAAATCAAAATCCTCAATGGAATGTTTAAAAGCACCAAAGAACGGAAAACATTTGAACTCAGAATGATAAGACTCTTTGACACCAAAACCAAAAGACTTAATGCGGACATGGGTTTTCTCACACCCTATCAAAATTGCTTGTAATTATCCTGCTTGCCTCTATTCTTATCCACACTTTCTCTCCACCCCGGTATCTCTCCCCCTCCCCACCTTTCTTTGACACTGTCCCCTGGCTTCAAACACATTTAACACCCTACCTTATCTACAGTAAATATCTGTTGTTGTTTTGGTTTTTTTCCTCTCTCTACACTGTTTTAGCCATTGAATCCTTTGTATATCAGTATTGCCTGACCTGAAGAAGAGAGGATAACTCTCGAAAGCTTGTCCTATGACATAAATTGTTAGTCCAATAAAAAAGGTATCACCTAATACTGAAGAACTCATTTATTCTATATCTATATATCTATATCTATATCTATATCTATATCTATATCTATATCTATATCTATATCTATATCTATATCTATATCTATATATATATATAATATATATATATATATATATATAGATATATATATATATATATGTATCTATATATATATATATATAGATATATATATATATATATATATCTATATATATATATCTATATATATATATATATAGATATATATATATATATATAGATATATATATATATATATCTATATATATATATATATCTATATATATATATATGTATATATATACAGTAGAGGCAACGTTTATTCTAACATTTGCTGTAAACTAGCCGGGTTACATTCTGGGTATGTGCTGGGTATGTGCTGGATATGTTCTGGGCTAGTTTGAGTCACGTTTAAGGCATTTCTGCATTGACTAACGACCCATAGGATTAACACAGCAGGGATCCCTGGCAGTCCAATTCAGTTTGAATGGGACTGCCAGGGACCCCCGCTGTTAATCTGATAGGCCATTAATCAATGCAGAAATGCTGGGGCTAGTTTAAGGAAAGTTTAAGGCATGTATTCAGAATGTACCTGGGTGTTTCCTGGGTCTTTTGGGGAATTGCCACTGGTTTTTGTTAGAATAAGAGTTGCCTCTACTGTATGTATATATATATAAAGGCCAACCTAGTAAACAAGATCAAATAATAATAAACAACATATGTGCATTAACACAATATAATTATTAGATAATCTACTGTATACACATATATACTATTGTTCTATTTATCTGGGATGGTGTGTGGATATTACCGCTAAGGTAATGAAGGGTTAACCTCTCCCACTACCCACCCGGTAGGCATAAACACCCACCATGGGCTAAATACCACCTTTACCCACCCCGCTACCCACAATAAACATTAAAACACAATACTAGACAATACATCCATTCATTGCCAGTGTGGTTACCTATGCCCTCAATGGGAGCATGATAACCCCAATGGGAATGAATGGGCACCCCCTCTACCCCAAACATCCATTACATTACCGTACAGTAATGGGATAAATAGATCATTTGTCCATTTAAAACCAAACATTATGCAATCAGCATAAAGTAAATAAAACTTCTACTTACCCCTGCCAGGGTGAAGGCCGTCCTCATCACCGTACTCCGTGCCCATGTCATCTGTAGCAGTAACAGTACAATCAAAATACAAACTAATGGCCACTAACCCTTTAATCTCCTTAGTGGTTTGTATCCGCTATAGTGATAAAGGTGTTAACCCCTACCCTTTCTACCCACACAGGAGGCCTAACCACCCTCCCCGGGACAACTACCCCCACCTTCTACCCATTGATTGGCACAGTGATACATCATTGCCATATAATATGGGCATGATTAGCCTCTATGGCAGTCAATGGGTAACCTAAAAAATAATACAGAATAAAAAAGACACAACAATAAAAAAAAAACCTAGCACTTAAACAACACAACTATTAAATAAAACCAGCACCTAAACAACAAAACAATTAAATAAACCATTCACCTAAAGAACACGAGAGTAGATAAAAAGTTGTGTCGCACCAGCAGGACGAAAACGAGGTAGAGAGAGGGACTCCAAATATAACAAATGTATTTATTTTATCATTAAACAAGGTAAAACTGGCCAACTTGTTTCACGCAGCAAGCGCTTTATCAATGTCTCCGTTCACACAACCCTCAACTCAGGGTAATTGAATGTGCAGCGAACTCGGAAGTGAGTATGTTGCGCACTGTCAGAGCACGTTAGACCAATCAGATGCCGGTTCATACAGCTACTAAAATACCAAACAATTAACATTGCACATTTACAGACATTTAAAAAGACAGATAAATTGCAACAGTTTCAAAGTTGATGTAATCACAAACATATTGGGAACTTCATGGTAACATTTAATACATATGTTATTATTTCCTTTGCAACTGTCTGTTACAAAAAATAAAAACAATCCCCAAGATTTAAGGATTATTACCTCCAGCACAGGAGGTGATTGGAGAGATTTATAAAACAACCCTATTCAAGCATATAATCAGGACTTCATTCACATTCTTCAAGATCTATGCTAAGATCCAGATGGATCAGATTGACCATCATATGTTTTATTTTAACTAGATCAGATTCAAAAGAACAATGCCTGTAAACGGAATTGTGATATTATGTATGTACAAAACCATATATCCATTTTTATACTGTAATTCCCTTACATCCAGTGGAGGATGTGTAATGGAGACATACATATGTTTAAGCATTTCTTTCAATTGGTATATTCAATACAATTACCTATATACTGTAGCATTTATGTTTTCAGCATTTCAGTGAATCTAATAGACACAAATAATCCATCCAAAGAAACCTATCTGATAGAATCCTGTTTTACCAAGGAGAGGACAGAACATCTCAATCAGTGACTTTGTCTTTATTCCATTAATTGATATTTGATCATCATTGACATCATTTAAAAAAATGGCTGCCATCAAATGGTACTGGAGCCAATTGGATTGTGAGTGTACCATGTGGTATATCTCACAATCTGATGTGATGGCAGCAACTTTTTTTAAAGGATGTGACATCATCCCTTAAAGATGATGTCACATCCATTACAAAAAATGGAACATGTCACATGGTACTTCAACCAATACTGCCTCACATGGTATATCTCACAATCCGATTGGTTGTAGTACCATGAAAAAAAGAAGGAATCCTATCACATGGTACAGCATCCCATCAGATTGGAGTTGCACCATCTGACCCCAAAAAGGGATGTCACAGGCCTTATCTAAGGTCTGTCCCGTCTCATTTTAGCTTAAGAAGCCGACGGGACCACATCCGCTTTGTTGGAGTTAATGGTTTACAAAGCACAGATATAGAAAGAAGAAAGAAGATAAAGAAGAAGATACAGAACAAGATAAAGAAGAATATGGACTTTCCAGCTGTTGAGGATCATTGCGTCGACTGTCAAAAGGTTCCTGCTTTTCTGATGGACTTGGAATCGGAGGGTGAAGGCGTCAAAAGTAAGAAAAACATTGACTGTATATTTTTTTTAATGCGGATTTTGGATTCTTGTTTTTTTTATTGTGTTTTTTTAATACTTTTTTTTCTAATTCTGTTTTTTTTTATGCTGGTTTTTTTTAGGTTGCCCATTGACTGCCAGTGTGTTTATCTATGAACATTTCAGGCTATAGATAAATACAGTGACAGGCAATACATTTTTTTGACAAATGCTTGTTTTTAATTGTTATGTTTTGTATTTGTGTTTCTTGTTTTTAGTTAATTGTTATGTATTTGCAGGGCTTATTTTATTTTTGTGTTGTTTAAGTGATTGGTTTACTTAATAGTTGTGTTATTTAGGTGCTGTTTTTATTTAATAGTTGTAATAATAATAATAATAATAATAATAATAATAGCATGTTCTTGTATAGTGCTGCTAATTTTTTGTAGTGATTTACAGAGACATTTTGCAGGCACAGGTCTCTGCCCCGTGGAGCTTACAATTTTTTTTTTGTGCCTGAGGCACAGGGAGATAAAGTGACTTGCCCAAGGTCACAAAGAGCCTACGCCGGGAATTGAACCATGCTCCCTACTTCAAATTCAGTGCCAGTCAGTGTCTTTACTCACTGAGCCACTCCTCCCTAGTGTGTTGTGTTGTTTAGGTGCCTTTATTATTGTTGTGTTGTTGAGGTGCTACAGTAGTTTTTTTTTATTGTTGTGTCTTTTGGTGCTGTAATTTTAGATTACAACAAGCAAAAGAGAAGCCCAATGCTACATTCAATATGACAAAAATACACAGTAAATACTTATATATTCTCTTGAAAACGGGTCATTTAGTTTAACCCTTTGGCCAAAGCATTGTAAGTCTGTGAGTCACGACAAGGCAAACCCAGTTCACAGGTCCTAACACTACCAGATAAAATACTAATATACCTCTATTAGGATTAAAATTCTAATTTACCTCTATGAGGAGGGAGAAAGACCAACATTGGATCTATATCCAGTAAAAGGAAAAGGATCTGCTGAATTGGGAAGTGGGGAAGGGCGGGCTTAAAACCTGGGAGGGAGGGACCACTAACCTCCAACAGCTGAGACAGCTGAAAATAAGTTAACAAACAACACACAAAACCCCAGCAAGCTCTTTTTGGGAACCCCTGAGCCCCCACAAAATATATATGTATGTAAGTGTCAAAAAGGAGAGCTATTGAGCGTGGCAAATGTATACAACAAGCAACAGAGAAGCCCAATGCTACATCCAATATGACAAAAATACACAGTACTATATATATATATATATATATATATATATATATATATAAAACAAACAAGAAAGTAGCGCCAATAATAACGTGGTTGATATGCTATAGTGTGAACATGTGAAATGTATGTATAATATAAATTAATGAATACAGTGATAATCACCAAAATATAAGAATGTGCAAATATATAACTAGTGATCACAAAATTACTTAATCAAACAACCAATGAAGGAAAAAATAAAATAAAACACAATAGTATTACATATAAAAATGATTACAAATATAGAACCAGTCCCAATAAAAAGTCCAAAGGATATATAGAGTAGAATACAATAGAAGGGGAACTTCAGGCTGCTCTCATGGAACCTGTATAACCTGTATAAAAGAAAAGAGGAGAGACCGCACGCCCCATAGCGTAATATTGTAACAATTTATTGAGGGGGTGGGAGAGGGGAAAGGATAAGAATCGCACTCACAAGATGTCAAATATAAAAGCACGATTGTAAATTAAAATCACCGCCAAGCTGAAAAATCACAGCAGTCCAGGGATAGGGTCCACCGGAAAGATGATACTCCGTGCTTGTAGTCAGTCAGAATCGTAAACCACCTGGTGTAGCTTTTCCGTGGATTTTCTGCTGCTCGGCTTGGTGTCTCACTCAATGCAGAGGAACAGAAGGTCTGTGCAAACAACCTGCGCGACCCAACCAGATCGCGCACTTCCGTATTGACGCAGTGTCAAAGGGGGATCATCCCCCTTTGAGAAAGTCGCTGTTGCGACGAAACGCGTCAGGGACTTCACTACATTACTACGTCACGACACTGCGTCAATACGGAAGTGCGCAATCTGGTCGGGTCACACAGGTTGTTTGTACAGACCTTCTGTTCCTCTGCATTGAGTGAGACACCAAGACGAGCAGCAGAAAATCCATTGAAAGGCTACACCAGGTGGTTTACGATTCTGACTGACTACAAGCACGGAGTATCATCTTTCCGGTGGACCCTATCCCTGGACTGCGGTGATTTTTCAGCTTGGCGGTGATATTAATTCACAATCGTGCTTTTATATTTGACATCATGTGAGTGCGATTCTTATCCCTACCCCTCTCCCACCCCCCAATAAATTGTTACAATTTTACGCTATGGGGCGTGCGCTCTCTCCTCTTTTCTTTTTTTTCTTCTCTTATATATATATATATTTATATATATATATATATGCTGTGTATTTTTGTCATATTGGATGTAGCATTGGGCTTCTCTATTGCTTGTTGACAAACTGTTTGATGGGGTCATGCCTAACCGTTTGAGATGGCAGCAAAATTATCAAACCTAATAGAATATCTGTAATGATGGTTTCAGACTGCTAATCTTTGTGAATGGAGAACAGTATAGATTAATACTCTTTAGTGGGGTCTCGCTGAAGCTGAACATAGGAGGCCGTATCAGATAGTAAACGAATAGGTTCTCCGATATATATATACTTCTCTATCCTGCAGGACAGTTTCTCTCCCTTGTCAGCTCGTCTAATGACAAGATTATCTGATTGCTCCAATATATTTAGGGCCATAGTTTCTCCTTTTTAAAGATTATTTGTATAGGGTATCAATTTTTGATCTTTTGATCCTTTGATCTTTGATCTTTCAGTTTTTTGTAAATCTTTATGCACTAGAGTATAAAAGGTGTCAATAAAATTCCCTTTGATTAATAGGGAAAGAAACATGACTTGGGCTTGAAAGGGAATTAATGATCGGACAGTCCTCAGCACCAGATATATTGATTGACAAATTACCACAGAGGCCAAACGGACCCAAATCAACCTCAGAGACAGAAGTACCAAGCTCAATCTGTGAATGGCATTCTAACCCCAATGAGTTCAGATTATCCTAAAGGACAAATATCACCAAGAGAGCCACTGAGTGTTCATCTATCTCATTTAATCCTCCCACCGTTCAGCTACATCCTGAGTGGTGGCAGTATTACCTTCATAACTTTTTTTATTAATACTTGATTTAAGAAGGTTTTATCCTGATGCTGACTTTTTAATCACCACTATTAATTAAAGTAATCTGTACCTTGGAGCATGTGCATCTTCCATTACACACACACACACACACACACACACACACACACACACACACACACACACACACACACACACACACACACACACACACACACACACACACACACACACACACACACACACACACACTTAATGTACTGTAGGTTGTATTTTCCCATTATTTTAAGACCAGTTACTGTATGATTTTTAAAAACAAAATGGAATTCTCATAAACTTAGAAATGTTCTCTTATTATAGCATTCAAGTATTTAAAGTACTGTTCTATTTCAAAATATGCCAAAGGTATCAGATGGAATTTGGGAGTCACAAATGATGGGCATACCATTAGGTATTTACAATGTACAAACATCCCAAAAATAAGTTTTTTGTTTAAATGCATGTTTATGAGAAATGAAATATTCAATGTATATTCTATATTATTGCCCGATGAAGGGATCAGAAGCCCTTGAAACGTTGCTCTGTTGTGCACATATAACAGTGTGTCTGCTAACTATTTATGTATGTGCGACTTTTTTTGTATTGCTCCTTTTTTTAATACATTAAAGTAGAGACTTAGTGAAACCACAAGGAAAACGTAAGTCCTCCAGTTTCTTTGATTTACTTTTTGATGTTTATCCAGTATGTTTTTATTTTTACTCTATATATACATTTAATAATTGTTTAGAAAAAAAACTCTCAAATGCAGTGTCATACAATTTAATGCATGCTATGGCATGGCAAGCAACATTTACCGTACTGTACCATTCTCTAGAGTTCATACTATCTCACTTTACCCTACAGTTATTCATATTTTGCTCACATGTAAGAAACAACTTACAGATTTCTGGGCATTTAGAATATACAGAACTGTATATGTGTTTGAAATATTGTCCCCACAGTAATTGTATGGGTTGTGATACATATATTTGCAGCAACATCAGAGATTGTAATTACAATATAGTCTATAGAGCTTGTAAAACCCCATGGGTCTCTTTTTCACGTGTAGTGTTGGGACCTATGTGGTTTCAAATGCCCTGTCACAATTCTCCAATTGGCCATAAAATGTATCAACATGTACAGTACAAATTTAAACTTCTTCGGAACTCATATAGCTGCCAACCATTTAAAAGAGCAATGTATTATTTGTTCAGTAAAGTACAGTGCATTATTAAACTGTTATAGTGCTGATTAGGGCATAGCAAACAGGAACTCCCATTGACTTCAATGTTTGTTTGTGATAGTGGCCAAATCGGCACTATTGCAGTTGAATTAATAACTCCTTAGCTAGATAGAAACCACATTAAATATAATTATATTGTACTTAAACCTTACTAAATGGGGTCTGTATAATACAATAGTGACAACATACTGTTCAATGTGGAATTGGTACACTGTAGCAGAAAAGAAAAACTACCTGAATACTGTATTACAGAAAATGTTGTATTTCTTAAAAGTAAAATTGTGCTGAATGCAATGATTATATTGAATGCACTTTGCATCTCTTGATACAAATTAACCCATCCTAAAAATAAACCTACCTAACATATGTATATACAATAGTTTATCTATTATGATCAATAGATGGCACTATAGGTAGTTTTTCTATAGTGTATATAAGATTTATATAGGCAAAGTTACTGATGCCATGGGGGATTTAACTGGGGAAAGAGATGTTTTGTTTACATGAGTTGTATATACAGTACAGTTCATGGTGATTTGGTGGTTTTTATCCAGGACAGTATGGATATCTACCTCGTGAGTTGTATAGTACAGTACCATTGTTAAAGTAAATATTGTTGTTGACACCATTTATTTCACATCTTACAATAGTAACAATCTGAGGGAGTTTTCATAAACTGAAGCATACTACTTTTGCAAAGGATGTGCATAAGATTCTAAGAATAGCCTAGAAAATAAATGTTTTAATGTCTTTCTCAAAAGATCCCTGTCTAAATTGTAGTAACGTATATGTACAGTAACATACAGCACATGTAAATTCATTTAACACATGGACAATAATGTCTCTTCACTGGCTGGGTTACAGTGCAGTACATGACATGAAGAAAATACAGGTTTCATTTTTGAACCGAGGACTAAATGAGGTACAGTAAAAGAAGTATACAAATAAAATTGTGGTAAGTTGATTTCTTTATGTGGATATCATGTGGCCTATTCCCAGAATACCATAAAACATTGCCAGCATTTTCTATGAGCTAAACCCATTAGGTTGCTCTTGGACACATTTTCTTCTTTTCCAGAGGTAACACTGTTATCAAATCATCTAGACTGACTCACTGTTCGTAGTCATCTGGATCAATGCACAGTGCGCTGGAATTAGTGAATCATATCTTATTATAATCCAATGCACATACATTTCTAATTGTCATTTACTTTTAATTCTGTAATAAGATTAAGACATACAGCTACATATTGTAAATAATTAACTGTTTTATGTACTGTGTGTGTTTTTTTTTAATTAATACAGAAAAGACAATGTTTGCATCGCTTTATAAATGAGACAATGCATTACAGGGAATTAGAATACAATACGTGCAACAACCATAGGACAAGACAATGGGAAAGGAAATCCTTGCCTTATCATCTAAGGCCCCAATCCACAAAAGGGTGTTAAATTGCAGCACCAATTTACTCCAATGAATTGGAGTAGACATGCTAAAGCTTAGCACACTTTTGTGGTTCAAGGCCTTATAGAGACAGCAGGTGAAGGAGTAAGAGCAGTAGATGGCAGTGCCGTCCTACATTGATTGATAAGAGCAACTGTGGTTGTGTGGCAGTCCAGGTTACTATTTCATAAAATTAAGATTAAAAAAATAAATCGTTTATATATGTATTTAAAAAGGCTTTATGATAATTTCAATATATGTCAGGAGAGATAGCATTATTGTACAAGACAGGGATGGGTGATGGAGCTGTTGAATAGGTCGCTTTGGATATAAATATTGATGTTTTTCAGTCACATCCCCATAAAACCTAATTGACTGTGCCAGAATTCTGCAGCATGCATATATTTATATATTTGTACATTAGTTGTCTGTCATGGTAATCTTTTTTATTTTCCATTTACTGGAGCATTTTCAGCAATGATAAAGGAAAATATTTATTGCCCATAATGTTGTTTATTAATGTTTTTTTTGCCAAAATATTATTTGTACCTCATTAGTTTTGTGAGTTTGGTGCAAATGTGTCTGGTAAGAAAATATTGTTATTCTAAAAGGTGTCCATGGTTTTTAACAATGATGAATGTGCCCAGTTTTTATATCTTACTCCATTTATCATGATGATAATTATGTAGCTAACAGAAAGAGTAATGCTGCTGCTGCTTAATGTAGCTACGGTGTGTACAGCTTTGCCAGAAAACTATACAATATCAAAGAAACGCAGAATCCACAGTAAGATACATTTAGAATAGGGGTTAATAACGTATCCCTATCACTGCAGGGGAGGTCAACTGTGCATTGAAATTTGTTCCTGGCCTTTATGACAGGAAAAGGGTTAAATCCATCATTATTATTAAAAAAAAATAAGTTAATTGTTTACAAATTTCTGTCCATGCAGAATTATAACATTATCTCACACTGGCAGTAATGTTACTGTAGGCACTTTATACTGGCCCATTATTCTTTATTCCTGGAAGTCAATGAAGAAATGTTACTGTATCTCTTCCTGTGAAGTGTTTCTGTACATCATCTAAAATTAAAATGTTCCTTCTAATTAAGGGAACATTTTGACACCTGAGCTTGAGTTGATAGTTATTGAATAAATAAGCAATTTGGTGTTCCTATGTTTTGTCATAATGATCATGAGTGTCCTATTTAGCTTAATGTATTTAAAAAAATCATAATGATTATAAAATGGTTAATGTAGGAATTGTGGCCTTAGTGCATATGAATCAGAGACCTGTTTTTAATTATTTATAGCAATTAGTTCAAAGAACTAGACAAACGCCATCTGGTGGTAGAAATAGCTCTCTGTTCAAGACTATAACCATTCTGTCCCTAACAGTCAATGCAAAGCTTAACTGATTTATTCCATAGTCTGTAATGCATTGTATCAATATACAAACTGTCCTATGAGAATTATGCATTAATATATTTAGGAGCAATGTGATCCTCTAAGTTCGAACAGGAGTTCAGTAAACTTGTTTTGTATGTTAAATGTAATTGAATTCTGTAAAAACATATCTACTTTGTCCTGATTTCTATAGATATATAATAATAATAATAGTACAGCTAAACCCCGTTATAACGCGCCTCGTTATACCGCGATTCGGTTATAACGCGGCACACTGCACACACTCACTGCACACACACTGCTCATTGCTCATTGCTCACACTGCCACACTGCACACACACTGCACACACACTGCTCATTGCTCACACTGCACACACTGACACACTGCACACACACTGCACACTGCACACACACTGCTCATTGTTCACACTGCACACACTGGCACACTGCACACACACTGCACACACACTGCACACTGCTCATTGCTCACACTGCACACACTGCACACACTCACTGCACACACACTGCTCATTGCTCACACTGCATACACACTGCACACTGCACACACACTGCTCACACTGACACACACTGCACACACACTGCTCACACTGACACACACTGACACACACTGCTCACACTGACACACACTGCTCACACTGACACGCACTGCACACTGCACACACACTGCTCACACTGACAAACACTGCACACACACTGCTCATTGCTCACACTGCACACACATTGCTCACACTGCACACACTGACACACTGCTCATTGCTCACACTGCACACACACTGATCACACTGACACACACATTGCTCACACTGCACACACTGACTAAGTAATGTACAATAACCCCATGTATTTAAATCCACCCTACAACAATCCTGCATACATGTTTGGTACCAAGTAAAAATGCGAGAATTTACAGCATGAAGGACCCCCAATGCATTCCTCCTTTGCAAACCGATAAAGAATGCGTTTGTGCACTATAGGGGACTGCTAAACATTACAGGATAGTAAGTTGCATGCCTTCTCAGTAGTCACAGGACTGACCTGTTTTTTTTTCTACCAGCTGTGTCTTTCCACAAAAATGTGTAACGTTTAACCAACCCCTTCCCCCCCCCCAATCATGAAGGCCCCTCCTCTTGATCCCCACCCTACCGTGTTTATCTGCAACTTGTCTCAAGCTTCGTTCAACAGGCTGTTTAAGGAATCCACAGCTCTCTGAAAGCTCAGATAGGAAAGGCATCTGCGGTGCAGCACAACTAGATATACACAGACACACACACAGACACAGACACACACACACACAGACACACACACACACACACACACACACACACACACACACACACACACACACACACACACACACACACACTAAATCCCCGGTACTAAGCCTCTCCGGAAGAAAAAAAACACTCCGGAAGAAAAAAAAACACATGGCTGCCGGGGGCTGAGAGAGAGGAGCCTATGAGAGGGAGGGGAGAGGGAGGGGGCTGTGAGAGGGAGGGGGCTGTGAGAGGGAGGGGGCTGGGAGGGAGGAGGGATGAATCGTGCCGTTTTTTTTAAACATTTTATTTATTTAATTAACTGGCGCCCGTCATTGCGGGACCCACAGAGAGGCCAGACGGGCCCGCATGTTGTGCAGGCCTCTTCCTTCCTTCCATCCTCACTCCCTCCCGATCAGGCGCGCGGCGGCCATTTTTTTTTTAAATTAGCGCGACCCCGTTACTAACGCGGTGGTCTCGGGGTGGACCCCGAGGACCGCGTTATAACGGGGTTTAGCTGTAATAATAATAATAATAATACAAATAATAATAATAATTGATCATTTAGATTAGTGTACTAGAATAGAATGTTACATTCATCTATTATTACAAATAATACATGCTTTAGTGTTGGTGTCTCAGGTGGAAATTGCAGTCTGCTCTGTTATACTGTATTCACTCTACTGAATAATAAGTTCAATATATGGCTGTGTAGTAGAGATGGGCGAACCAGTCCAATTTTTTTTCTGATATTCCATTGATTATTTAGACCAAATCCATCCGTCCATCCGTCCATTCGTCCCCCCACCAAAATCCATCTGCAGATTAGGTACTAAAAACTGAGCGGATTAATTCAAATTCGTAATTTAATACAATAGTGATGGATTTTTAAGAATTCAGATGGGACGGGAGGAGAGAATCAATCGAGGTGAGGGGGAGATGGAGGGGATGGGATGAGGGGAGGCTTTTAATCTAAATTAGACACATGTCTGTGCTGAAAAAGGAGCACACCTGAGTTACGTGGCTGGGAGATATGCTAATGACCATGCATAGTATATTTAAATGAGTCCTCTTCCACACTTCCTAAAATAATTTTCATACCAACTGTATAGAGTTGCTAATAAGCCTAAGGCACCAGCCAAATGATGAGCAGTGTCAGAGCCAACAGGACTAGAACACACAATCACTGCCTTTCAAGGTGCTGGAATACATTAAAAAAATTGCTCATCTATAATGTTAACAAACACACAGAACCCCAGCAAGCTCTTTTTGGGAACCCCTGAGCCCCCACAAAATATATATGTATATAAGTGTCAAAAGGAGAGCTATTGAGCGTGGTAAATATACAAGTGATAGAGAAGCCCTATGCTACATCCAATGACAAAAATACACAGTAAAATATGTATATATTCTCTTGAAAAAGGGTCATTTAGTTTAACCTTTTGGCCAAAGCATTGTAAGCCTGTGAGCCATGACAAGGCAGACCCTGTCCACAGGTGCTAACACTACCAGATAAAATACTAATATACCTCTAACAAATCTACGTAAGTACCAGCACTCACTGTCTAATAGCTACTGTAAATGATGAAAACAATTGTCATGCAGATAATAAATTTAATAATAAAACAAACCGGAAATAAATCAAATGTGTTTGCAAAAACTAGTGACACAATGAGCATGTCACAAAGTGAGGGGTGGGGGGGGGGGAAAAGGAAAAGGGGAAAAACATGAAACGCAAGGAAAATACACAAAAAAAAGAAGAACGGAAAGTATGCTAGGGGGGCAACATTTCGAGGGACTACCTCTTCATCTGGCCCATTCCCCTGGTCCCAAGGGGTCCCAGAGGTACTTCCCTAAGCCTTCCTTCCCCTATCACTGGTCAAACCAGACACCCCTGAAAATAGGTAGCCATCATACAGTGTAGACTAAACACAGCTTGTAGCAGGGCAACAAGAATCCACTACTGCACCGACACACTTTATTCGAGCAAATACCCAGTATGTACCTGGCAGATACCTGGAATGCGCCGCTCCTCACCTCTGACAAGCCCCGTTGCGTTTGCCTTCCCAGCCTGGGTTCATGCCTGGCTGACGGGCGGCTGATCTGTTAAATGATAATGATTAGGATTTAATAGGCTGCAATGCTTCGCGTGTCTACCAGATGGCATAAATTCATGAATTGTAATGCAGTATATATATATATACTGTGCAGTATTGCAGCCAGCGGGAATAAAATGCTTCAATCCCTGCCTGGAAAATAACCCAATATACTCGGGCAGAAAACCTCAATACACCCGGGTATACCCGAATTCGTGGGACTAGCCCCGCTCGAATAAAGTGTGTCGCCAGTGTATAGTCAATGCCAATAGTTCAAGTACCCCAGAGCACTGCTAGCAATAATACAGTAAAGGCTGAACACAGCTTTCAAAATAGCACTAGGAGTCCACACCAGTCAATGTGAATAGTTAATCAGAACAGCAAATGAAAACCGTAATCAAACCCTCTGTGGCTCTGCTCCTCATGCTCTGTCAACTCCTGGTGCTATTTTGCAAGCTGTGTTCAGCCTTTACTGTATTATTGCCAGAAGTGCTCTAGGGTCTTTGAACTATTGCCTGTGCCTGAACTGGACCTGTTTTCCCCTGCATCCCAGGCCTCAGATCCCAGGCCAAGGTTGGTGTACAACTCCCTACCTCTGCCCTGAGGGTCCGTATCCTGTCCTGCAGTCAGCAGCGTTACACGTTGCATGAGCCACGCAATGGATCCCCATTCCAACCTAGGGAACACCGACCCCCCCTCACACCTTGGATCATTCAGAGGTCTCTCCTGAAGGAGGGGGTGCTATGGGGCTCTGACACTGCCAGCGCCCACCACTAGTACCTAGAACACTGGTTGTTCCTCGCCGGGATCCTGCCTTTCCCTTTTTTGTGACCTGCTTATTGCATGCTTTGTCCTGCCTGGACTTCCACATGGACCCCTGCTTGTCCTCTTCTTGCTACCCGGATACTGGGCCATTTCTCCCTCCTTTAGAGAGGTGTAGACGGACGTTCACAGAGGTACACAATTGGAGTCGTTATAATGTGAAATTATAATAGGCTTTATTGTGCCTGGTCCTTTTCATCAGTACATTATCCACACACAGGGGGGAACAAAGCTTCCATTCACTTGGGAGTATTTCTAGTGAAATCCACATCTCCTTTAGTTAAGCATTTCTCCCATCCCAAACACATAGCATGAAAATAAGCAGATATAAGCAGTCTCTTAATAATGAAAGTCTTATCTGTCTATCAGCTGTACAGTAAGCTTCTCTGCTCTCCTGGAACCGCACCCGTGCGTGCACAGAAAAATATCAGCATCCAGGTTTAGAAGTCTTATTGGGTGTCTTGCAATCAGCTCTGCTGTGTGGCTGGCAGAACTCAAGACATTGTGGTGTCTCCAAAGGTCAGCTCTCAGTCAGAGCTAAAGAGAGTCACTTCCTGTCTCAAAGGCAGGCTTTTTGTAAACAATCTAATCAGGCAGGTGGTGTTTAGTAATTAACTACCACACTGCTAGATTAAAGGCACATTACTGAACAGGGATAAGTCCCCTGTTACATACCTCCCCTGTTTGTGGGAAGCTCGGGCTTACCACGGCCAAAGCCCATCCTTCCACTCTCATTCTAGATATCTCTGTGACTTGAATGAGAGTGGATGGAGGAAAAGAACCCTCTGTCCCGCTGGGATTGGAGCCCTTTCTCCAGTTTATTTTTGTCTCCTCCTGAAGATGCTTGAGATCAGCACTCCTCACTCGCTCGAGGAGGACTTTTTCAACGTAAAGTCTTTTTATCGCGTGCGCGGTCTTGAGATTTCTGTTGCGTCGGGCACTCCTCTTTTTGTAGACAAAGTATATGGCAACAGTTGTAGAGCAGTTAGGACAAGCCCTTAGAGTTTTCTGCTCTTGAAGGGGTCTTTCTGCAGCTTCTCCACACCACGGAGTCGCCAGTTCAGCTTCTTCAGCTAAGGATTCTTCTGGCTTTGATTCTGCACTCCTACCTCTGTTTGTTGCCTGTTGGGCAGCTGTAGGTTTGGCTAGTGCTTTCTTTGGTGGCTCAAACTTCGTAATTTTGTTTTGAAGTTGCGTGGAGTCCCCAACTCTCACTGTACCCTTGTCCTTACGGGCATTAGTTACTGTGGGATACTGGTGCTTGGGCAGAGCCAATACCTTTTTCCGTATTGGAGGAATCTGTATCAGAGTCTCCTTCATATTCTGGAGCTCTGTAATTTTTGTCGTCAAGTTGCCGCTGCGTCTGTTTTCTCCTTGGTGTACTTACTCAAGGGAATGGAACAGTTTCTCCAGCTCTTGCTCCAGTTTCTGAGCCTTCTCACGATCCCTCTCATACACAGTCACCTGGTATCGAAGCTCCGCTTCCAACGATGCTCTGAAGACATGCAGCGTGGCCTTTAGCTCCTCATACTGCTCTGTGGGGACGTACTGGGTATTCAGACGTTCCTGCAGCGTTTGTACCTATTTAGCAGCCTGCCGTTTTCTTCCTGTAGCGTTTGCTGCTTCTCCTCAGCATACTGGAGGTGTGTACGCAGACCTTGCAGTTGGTTCTGCAGTCGGTGCTCTGCGTCACTTGAAATGTCCAGCTCCTCAGGGAGACTGTGTAGTTCCTTTCTGGAAACTTCCAGGTCTGTGCGGCAGCTGTTGGTCTCATGATGTGAGGCATCAAGCTCTATACGAAGAGTGTGAACCTCTTGATGGAAGACTGTCATCTGCTTCAGTGCCTCCTCATACTTCCGCTTTAGCGTAGCCACCATTTTAACAGATTGGCTCTGCTTTTCATCCATGGCGGAGATAGTAGCCTTTGCAGTATCTAGCTCAGTCTTGAGATCCTCCAATTCGGTCTTGGCCGCAGAATAAATTGCGAGCACAGTCTTCTGTAGCTCAGCATTATTTTTTCTCTCTCTTCCTAATTCTTCACAGAGCAGATCACAGTCATGCCTGGCAATTTTCAGGGCCTCTTCAGGGCTGGTCAAGGGATCGTCACTCACTGGTTCTGGCTCCGCTTCCCTGGGATGACTAGTTGAGGGCTCCTCACTGTTGGCACCGGACAGACACTTCTTTGGGGTACACGACTTCTGCCTTGGGCCCTCTGGATATTCGGTTAACCGTGGGACAAATTCTCAATTTTTTCTAGGCTGCAGGGCAACTCGGTCCCCCTTTTCCTCCACAGGATCTGCGGACGTGTCTGTTCCTTCCACGGTAAGTGAAGAACTGCTTTTCTTTTTCTTCCTTTTTGATTTGGATGACACCGTCCCTTCAGGGATACTGGGGTCTCCATCTTCATTTGAAGTTTTAGCAGCTTCATTATATACGCCAGGCTTTTCTTGCAGCTGCTTTAGCTGACAGAAATATTCGGTGATCCACTGCTCCCGCTCTGTCTCCTGCTGATCATATTCGTCATCAAAGGGAGCGGTCTTTTCTGTTCATGCCGAGTTCAGGCACCCCCACCATTCTTGGGGTGTTTTGTGGGTGTGACTCGGTTTGGGTTCCCCGTAAGAGATGTCTTCCTCTTTATTGGACTGGAAGGGCCACTCTTCCGTGGGGTAGGGTTCATTACAGGAACGCTGCATCTTGTCCTTCATTTTTAGGCTATCAGGTGTAATTTTCTTCCTGACCTCAGGAGGCGCTATTGCAGCTGTTGACACTGTATTTGCTAGAACCCCCAATTGTGGTAGTCCTACAGATGGGCATATTTTGCTTGTAGATGTCGTAGCTCTCACAGGCATCTCTGTAGACTTTTCTTTCTTGGGTAATTTTTTTTTTTTCAATATCAGCAGTACTGTGCATGCATTTTCTTTTATCAGGTATACAAGATGTGCAGTTGCTAGGTTAAAAAAAAGTCTATTTGCTATACACCATTTACTTGCTGGGTTCAATCCCTCCGCTTCAGCAACAGAATTTGGTTTTCTGCCTGAGTTCAGTAATTTTCAGTCTCATCTTTGGGTATTATGGCATTCACACTTCACTCTTTGGGTGTCTGTTTTGCGCCCAGGATAATAGGCATACGTTTTTTACTTGCAGAAAAAAAACATTCTTTGCATTGGACCATTTCTTTTATTCCCGGCAGGGTGACTCAACACTCAGCAATTGGCTTTTAAAAACCTTTTTCCTTTATAGGGCAATTTTACACTCAGCATTTGTTTGCTAAAGATTCCCCTGCTTCAGCACAGTCTTTGTATAAGTTTTCACACTTTTCTGCATATACTCCATTCACAGCTGGTAGCCCTATGCCGTGTGGAAACCTTTATTTGCAAAATCAGTACCCCTCATGGGTCACCATCTGCATTCACTGCTTCAGCAAAACTTTTGAAAACAACAAACACCTATCCCTTTTTAAGGGCTGACTCACTTCTTGAACCCTGACTATGGCTGGAAGGCAAAACCCCTATTTCAATGACGTATTACACTTTGTGATAGGCAATTAAAGGTTTACCAGCAGCCTCTTGGGATTGGGGGAAAGAGTCCATCCGTGGTTTTTGTAAGTTTCAGTGCAGTGTAAGTTTCAGTGGTGTGTACCCCTTTAACTCTGCCTCTGCTGCATGAGAGGGTTTTTTTTTTTTTTTTTTCAAGTTGTTTAGACTGTTTGTAGGCAAAAAGCATAACAAAAAATTTCTCATAAAAACTCCGGTCCTTTTTAACTACAAAGACACCTCTTGTCCCACCTCGGACACAAAATGTAGACGTACGTTCACAGAGGTACACAATTGGAGTCGTTATAATGTGAAATTATAATAGGCTTTATTGTGCCTTGTCCTTTTCATCAGGACATTATCCACACACAGGGGGGAACAAAGCTTCCATTCACTTGGGAGTATTTCTAGTGAAATCCTTGCAATTAGTTCACATCTCCTTTAGTTAAGCATTTCTCCCATCCCAAACACATAGCATGAAAATAAGAAGATATAAGCAGTCTCTTAATAATGAAAATCTTATCTGTTTATCAGCTGTAGAGTAAGCTTCTCTGCTCTCCTGGAACCGCACCCATGCGTGCACAGAAAAATATCAGCATCCAGGTTTAGAAGTCTTATTGGGTGTCTTGCAATCAGCTCTGCTGTGTGGCTGGCAGAACTCAAGACATTGTGGTGTCTCCAAAGGTCAGCTCTCAGTCAGAGCTAAAGAAAATCACTTCCTGTCTCAAAGGCAGGCTTTTTGTAAACAATCTAATCAGGCAGGTGGTGTTTAGTAATTAACTACCACACTGCTAGATTAAAGGAACATTACTGAACAGGGATAAGTCCCCTGTTACAAGAGGTATAGAAAACTGTTGCAGGTAGTGTAGGACCTGCTAAAAAGAGTTTACCGTGATGTGGTTGCAGGCTTATAATCCTTTGGCCAAAGCGTTTTAACTAAAGAGCCCTTACTTTATATATAGTGCTGCTTCTCACTTCCATCCTCATTGAGGATTCGGTTGTCATTGCACTTACTGGCACTCTGCCTTTAAGGAGGCTGGATGTCCTCGGATAGCACCAGACCATGAAGTTCTGTTCCGGTGAGTTTCCAGGTTGTTCTGTTTTTAGTTCCAATTCATAGTTCCTGTTCTGCATACCTTGCCTTGACCACAGCATGGACTCTCTTCTGACGTCTCCATGAAAATCTGCCTGGAACCCATCCTTGCTCGCCGCCATGGTAAGAGCTCTCTCTTGGTTGTTACCCACAAGCCTATGGTTGAATGTCTGGTGTTCGTTCCTGAAGCGGGGGGATACTATTAGGTTCAATAATTAACATGGCTGCTGCCATGAAGTGATTTCCTCACAGAAGCAATTGTTACCATCTTGCTTCCTGGCAAATTCTGCCCTCAGTTCCTTACAGGGACTGACTTCACCCTCCTTGAAGCAAACCTGGCCATCTTACTTCCTGGCAAATCCTGCCTTTGCCCCCCTGTCAGGAAGTAAGCCTCACTCTGGCCCTCATTTCCAGTAGCTGCCTCTGGCCTTTAAATAGCAGACAGTTGCTACATGACTTTGCTTGTGTAAAGTACACTATGCTTTGCTCTGCCTTTGATCTTGTTCATCTTGACCCTTTCCTGGATCAGATTAACTCCTGCCTTGTCCATGTCCAGTTCCTTTGTCTTTGTTTGTTCCTGAGTCCTGAGCCTTCCCCTTGCCTGTGCCTGCATCTTCCCTGGAACAGGACCTGCCTTCCCCTGCATCCCAGGCCTTAGATCCCAGGCCAAGGTCGGTGAACTACTCCTTACCTCTGCCCTGCGGGTCCGTATCCTGTTCTGCAGTCAGCAGCATTACATTTACATTCCAAAATGGTGGTGTCTTCATATTTGAAAACAACTAACGGCTTATTAATTCAGAAATCAATTAATCTCCCCCCCCCCCATTTTTTTTAATGTATACTTAGGTGTATTTTTCAAATATAAAGTCTTGTTTTCAGCTTTAATAAATGCTGTAGAAAGGGTCACAACATGCAACTGTATTAATTACATATGGTTTACACTTTAGATAAAATTAATTTTATATAAACAATGCATATTTTTTATTATTCAATTTATATAAATGTGTCCACTACAAAGGTTATTAATATGTCATAGCCACAGAGAGTGACATTAATATTGTGCAGTTATAAAATTACAATTTTCAGGAAACCTTATTGAAATTGTTTTCCAATCAAAAGTAATAAAACATTTTAATGTAGAGTAAATATATATTTCAAAGTTAGTTAAATATATATTCATTGAAACTCTTTGTGTTCTTAGTCTTACCAGTGCTTGCAGCAAATTTAATGACCTAACATTTCTCTCCTTAAAATGAAATGTAAGTAACATTCTCTCATAGATTTTATCACCTAGAAATATTGCTTTTTTAATTTAAAGTTTGAGTACTGAGCCCTACAAAAAAAACTGCTGCAAGTTTCACATGCCTTCAACTCATATACTTTTCCTATTGTCTTAATTTATGTTGGTTGCACTCATTGTATTTTAGTTCCCAGTTTTCTATTGTCCTTTTGTAATGTGTTGTGTAACTACTGTACCAAACCAATCAATAGCAGATAGCTACTTTTTTTTACATACCACCTGACCTGTGCACTCTACATCAGGCTTTATAAAATGAGTTTCAGTTAATGATCACTGGTTGTCCCACAGGTCTATGGAGTTAATGCGTAGATCACCACTTACTATGATCATGAATATTACCGGTTTATTGAACAGTAAGAAAGCATATTTGGCAATAAAATCAACTATATAAATACTTGACTACTGTCACGGGAGACCAGTACTTTTTTTTCCCTTCAACTTAAATTTTATTGAGTTTTATAAGACGTACAAATCATTATACAAACTTTTCAGTGTAGTCTTGATAGTTCGTATGACATACTGTATTAAATGATAAAACATTGATATAGGGTTACAAGACGTCTAGACATACGTCACATACAGTAGAAATACACCACATAAAAAGGGATGGAGAGGGTAAGTTGTGGTGGAGGGGAGGGGTTATAGTCTGGAGTATGCGTCTTTGTTTTCTATTATGTTCTTCATTGTCAAGATTCTTGTGTCAGTCTTTCTGGAGTCTCTTCTCCTGTGTGGTATATATTTTAATCTGTGTAAATCCTCCCAGTCATTTCTCTACGTCTCCACACTCAACCGTCCGTCATAGTAGACCGCATTTCATTCTATTAAAGCCAAGAAGTGGCATTGTTCACCCCTGAAATACCTGTCTGGGTCAGCCAAGGATACCAGACATTTTGGAATTTATAGCCAGTGTCATTAACCAAACTTTTTAATTTCTCCATCTGGCAGACAAACCAAATTCTGTTTCAAATGTTGTCAATGGATGGAATTTCTAGCTGTCTCCATAATGCTGCAATCTCGCATCTTGTCGCTGTTGCAAAATGTGCAACTAATTTGTTTTCACCTCTGGCTAGAGCCGGCCAATTTAGTAGGAAGAGCCAGGGATCCATCGGAATTTCGAGGTCCAATATCCTCTCCAGCCAAACCTTGATTTTCTCCCAAATATGAGCTATCCGAGGGACCACAGCATAAGTTACAAGTCAGCTTCCTCTCCACATTGTTTAGGACACAATGGTGACTAACCTGGGAAAAATGTAGAGAGTTTCAGTGGAGTAAGATACCACTTCTTCATTACCTTATATGCGTTCTCCTTTAACGTTGTGCATATTGAGCTTTTGGCTGATGTGCTTATAATTGTGTCCCCCTCTTCATCTTCTAGAGTGTCATGTATGTATGTATGTATGTATGTATGTATGTATGTATGTATGTATGTCTTTATTTGTATAGCGCCATTAATGTACATAGCACTTCACAGCAGTAATAGTTACAATCATATAAATAATAAAATATAAATAACACAAAGGGAAGAAGTGCTTCAGACTTAAAAGTAACATTTAGGAAAAGGAGTCCCTGCTCCAGAGAGCTTACAATCTAATTGGTTGGTAGTAAGAACATACAGAGACAGTAGGAGGGCATTCTGGTAAGTGTGTCTGCAAGGGGCCAAGGTTAATGTATGAGGTGTTAATTATCAGCCATCGAGCTACTCATATGCTTCCATAAGCAGATGTGTTTTAAGGTGGGTTTTAAAGGTGGATAGAGAGGGTTCTAGTTGGATTTTGAGGGGAATGGCATTCCAGAGGTGTGGGGCAGTCAGTGAGAAGGGTTTAAGGTGGGAGAGGGCTTTGGATACAAAAGTGGTAGAGAGAAGACATCCTTGAGCAGAACGCAAGAGTCGGGATGGCGCATAGCGAGAAATTAGGGCTGAGATATAAGGAGGGGCAGAAGAGTTTAAAGCTCTAAAAGTGAGGAGGAGAATTGAGTGCAAGAAACAAGATTTGATAGGAAGCCAGGAGAGGGATTTCATGAGGGGAGATGCTGAGACAGATATAGGAAAGAATAGAGTGATTCTGGCAGCAGCGTTAAGGATAGATTGTAGGGGAAACCGGTGGGAGGCAGGAAGGCCGGACAGCAGGAGGTTACAGTAATCAAGACTGGAGAGAATGCGGGTCTGAGTCAAAGTTTTAGCAGTCGAGTAGCAGAGGAAAGGATGTATCTTGGTAATATTGCGGAGGAAAAAGCGACAGGTTTTAGAAAAGTTTTGAATGTGAGAAAAGAATGTGAGAAAGGAGTCGAGTGTGACCCCTAGGCAGCGTGCTTGGGCTACTGGGTGAATGATGATACTTCCAACAGTAATGTAGAAGGAGGGAATAGGGCCAAGTTTGGGAGGAAGTATGAGGAGCTCTGTTTTTGCTATATTTAGTTTAAGTCGGCGGAGGGCCATCCAGGATGATATAGCCGACAGACATTCAGAGACTTTAGTCTGTACCACAGGTGTACGATCAGGGGTAGAAATGTAAATTTGTGTGTCGTCAGCATAGAGGTGATATTTGAACCCAAGACAAGTTATTAGGTTAACTAGAAAGAGTGTGTAATGAGAAAAGAGAAGAGGTCCCAGGACAGAGCCCTGTGGTATCCCCACAGAGAGATTGATAGAGGAGGAGGTGTTTGCGAAAGAGACACTGAAAGTACGCTGGGAGAGGTAAGAGGAGATCCAGGGAAAAGCTTTGTTACGAATGCCAAGAGTATGGAGAATGTGAAGAAGAAGAGGGTGGTTCACAGTATCAAATGCTGCAGAGAGGTGGAGCAATATGAGAATAGTGTAATGACCTCTGTCTTTTTATTGATGAAACCTTGTAGATCATCAACTTTTATACAGTAGACTCATCATTTTTTCCAATACAATGTATTCCAATGTAACACATTTTATGAGGTTGTGTGCTCTTCTTCTTTTTTATGCTTTTATTGTTAAGAAATATAAATTAATGAAATATTTTATCAACCTAAATGTGTGTCAACTGTAGATCAGTGTTTCCCAACCGGGGTTCTGTGGCACAGTGGGGTTCTGTGAGAGCATCAAAAGGGTGCCACGGGTTTTTCCTGATCTCCCAGAGCAGGGAGAAAGCAAGGCAGTTTCTAGGGGTCTGGCAGTTTCCTCCACCCTGATTGGCTGCATTATCCAAACAACAGTCAATCAGGAGGAGGTGTTAGGAGCCTAGGGTGTAGACAAGCAGAGGAGGAAGCAGCATGGGCAGGGGAGTGGTGTGGCTTGGTGTCTGTCTGTCTTTTGTGTATTGGTTTTGTCCTGTATGTGTGTGTGTGTTTGTTTTATTATTTCCTTGTGTTTGTAAATATGTATTTTTTTATCTTTTGTGTGTGTTTTGTCTGTGCTGTTGTATCTGTGTATATGCTTATTTGTTCAGTCCTGTTTGTGTGTGTGTGTTTGTACTATCCTGTGTTGTGTGTGTGTGTGTGTGTATATATATCTTGCCCTGTTGTGTGTTCCTCCTGTGACTGTCTGTCTCTGTTCCCTCTGTCTCCTGTGACTGTCTGTCCACTCTACCCACTCTGTCTTGTGTGACTCTCTGCCCTGTCTGTCTTCTGTGTTAGACTGTCCTGTTGTGGGGTGCCTCAGTAGCTGAGCACTGTGATTAGAGTAGCCCTGAGGGGAAAAAAAAGATTGGAAACCATTGGTATAGATAGAGATGGGTAAACCTATAAAAATCCATTGAGCAGTGAGCAGTTTGAATGTATGGTATTCCAGTGCTGCAACCCAGCATCTGGTTTAGCTCACACCGCTAGAGCTGCTGCCCAGAAAAGCAGAGCTTGTGGGTTCTAATTCTGTTGGAACTTAAACCATTACTCCTCAATTCCTCACAAGTGCCTTACACTTATTAACTCAACATAGTTTTTTGGAAATACTTTTAAGAAGTGTATGTGAGTTATGTGAGTCATTTAAATGTGCTTTGCATATCCCCTACGTGTCTCTCCCAATCCTGTTTGGAGGGAGTTTTGAGGGGATATATATATACACACCTCTTGAGGCTTAAGTAAAATAGGTGTACCCTTCTCTCACCCCCCCCCCCCCAACATCCCAGGGATTCATGACTCCACCCCTGAATTGGTAAAGACTTGGAATCTGTCAGGTGAATTTTTAGTCCAAAAACCCCCACAATCTGACTTTTTTTTAGACTCATATGCAAAATTCCACGGCTGAAAGGAACACCTCAAATAGGCACAAAAAATACAGTTGAGTACACTGGTCATAAAAAATATATAAAAAGATAAATACTTCACCCACACACCATATGCAAAGAAGACTCAGCTTTCTTGTCTTACCTTGAAATACTTTCTGTGCAAGCTACCCGCCTATCGGAACAAGCTCCTCACCCCTACCACATGCAGCACTTATCACCTGAGACCAGTCTAACTTCTTTCAAACTAAAGTTTTCTCACATTTTAATCTGGTCTGTAACTGTTACACACGCCTACAGTATAACACATTTTATCTTTAACTATTCATGCTACTGTTTGTCTTTATATATAATGTATAACCCTGTTCCTTTTAATGTAACTATATATTTGTAACCATATATCTGTCATCATAACTGTGCCCAGGAGATACTAAAAAACAAGTTGTAACACTCGATGTATTACTTACTAGTTTTCCCCTGAAACAGGGTGCACCGGTATTAAAAGGCAAGTATTTTGCTTATTTTTCTGATTTATGGTGTGCAACACTGAGCCCTTTTTTGTATTACTTACTGGTAAAACATTTTATAAATAAAAATAAATACAATATAATAATGTAGATTAACTGAAATTCTTACAGATACCTATATGTATTTAGCAGACTCACTGCAGTTGTTACAGTTATAAGGTAGATCTGCAGTACACCTCTAAAGTCCAGTATTCCACATCAGTAGTTATGTTAAAGCTGCTCCCATGGGGGGATCAGTCACTGCCAAGTATTATCCCATCCATGTCTGCCTCCATATCAGGTATGGAACTATGGACAGCGATTCCCGCTTCACTGCTCACTCGTGCCTTTGTTCAATCAGACTGGCGTGCGCAGGCTCAATTTTCTCCCTTGCAGGTACACAGATGTATTAGCGGTTGCAGCTCCATCTCTGCTATGGCACCAACATATTCCTCTGCAGCAGTAGGTCCCCACATGGCATAGCAATCCTGTCTTCAATCAGGTCACAACTATTACTCCATACACCACCATGCTTTACATCAAATCAGAGTACAAATCCAACAGCCAAAGTCAACAGAAAAAGTGACTCAAACCAAGAGGTGTACACCGCGGTCTCTCACACTGGAACAATATAAATCAAATCTTGTTTATCAAATACAGTCACTTTGAGTGCACAAAGTCACAGTTTTTGTTCTTGTTCTGTATTAGTCCTATATATTGTGAAAGCTCAATTCATATTCATGTGGATCAAGATGATTTGTGGTATCCAGCGTGGGCCCTATTCATGTCCATGCCATATGGAAGTCTAGGTCGTTAAAAGGCTGGATGATGAGTGATTTGAGATGCATGGATCTGCTAGGGCATCATTGTTTCATGGTGCAATCCCAGGAGGTCATTTACCACAGTGCTATCCACTTTATAAGCTGCAAAAACATTTTACTGTAATGACGCCCTGAAGTTAAAATAATTGGAAAAAAATAGGATGGATTGTGTAAAATCTAAAGTAAAGCTCAATTCGCTTTTTGAAGTGAAACTTCTTTAGTGCACCTAGTCAATTTTGATGGAACAAAACTCCTTCATGGAGACGAAAATGTGAAACGGAAATGACGTCACTCTCCTAACAGCCGCCGCTCCCCCCACATGCCCAGAGACGACCCACACCCCCTGTGTCACACACCGTCACACACTGTCACACACACACTGTCACTCACAAACACACACACACACACACACAGACATACACTTTCACACACTGTCACACACACACAGATACACACAGACACACACACAGACACACACATATTCACACACAGACACACACACCGACACACACACACACAGACACACACATATTCACACACACAGACACACACATATTCACACACACACACACACACACACACACACACACACACACACACACACACACACACACACACACACACACACACACACACACACACACACACACACACACATACACTTTCACACACTGTCACACACACACAGATACACACAGACACACACACAGACACACACATATTCACACACAGACACACACACAGACACAGACACACACACAGACACACACACACACAGACACACACATATTCACACACACAGACACACACATACACACACACACACACACACACACACACACACACACACACACACACACACACACACACACACACACACACACACACACACACACACACAAGGAATTCACAGTTATGCACAGAAATAAAATTACGTTCAAAATTATCTCCAAAAAATAATCTCAAAATAATCTCAAAAATAAAAATGGCTAAGACTAACACAGAAAGAGTGTGTGAGTATTGTGCTCGTACTAGAGCTACGAAAACAGCAAAACAAACACCAATAAGTCCCCAAATACAATTTCTGTGCCAAAAGTCAAAGAAGTTTCACTTAACATGCGCATGCTCGACACACACAATTTTTTTTTTCATTGTGGTGTGCAGCATACTCCTTTATTTATAGTGCCTATCGGGCCACTATTGCTCAGAAACTCCCATTGACTACAATCAGAGTTTTATGCAATAGTGCCTTGATCGGCACTAGTGCAGTTTAGTGAATAAGCCCCCAACACCCAGCTACAAAAGTGGGGCAAAACATTTTCACCGGATTTCTCAAACTAAATATACTCCACTACTGTACATTCAATAAGATTTATTTTCATTGATAAATCTAGTGATATGTTTGCACTACATGTTGTCTCTGTTTTGTAGTCAAGGGACTTTAATACATAACCTTGTGAGTCACATAACAGATAGATAACATTTAAGTTATTTAAGCTTAGAGGGTAGATCTTCTGGGGGAAATATATCAAAGCCATTTTGGAACAAACTTAGAGCAAATATAGACATTTTCTTTTTGTGTCTATATGTGCCAATATATGAAGGTATTATCAGCCTCATGCACTAAGCGCTGAAAAAATGCTTTCGGCAAGTGTTGGCGATAGGCATGATTTTGGCGATTTACCCTTGCAGTATTCAGTAAGGGCCGAATCCATGCCGATCCCTGACGAATCTCTGCGAAAGCAAAACGCCGATGAGCCGGGGATAAAAGAGCCTGGCTCCCGATAGCCTGTCGATAGGCCGTTTCTGCACAAACATCGGCAAAATAAAAACATATGTAAACAATTTTGACTGATAGTGTACATGTGCAGGGGGTCTCCGGAGCTGAACCGCATTGGTTTCAGGTCGGGGGACCCCCTGCTTCCCGAGATACAGGCCCCTTTATGAGGTGCCGGTATCCATCTGCATTTAAAGGTCCCGATCACGTGACCGCGGAATTTAAACAAAGCAGAGGGATACCGGCACCCCCTAAATGGGCCTGTATCTCGGGAACCAAAGCGGTTCAGCTCTGGAGACCCTCTGCACATCTACACTATGAATAAAACACCCATATTAATAAACAATCATTCCTTACCTTTGCGGCTATGTGCTATGGTAACGAAGCAGCATGAATGTATTTTTAATAATAGTGTACTGTGAGCAGGGTGTCCCCTGAGCTGAACCGCATTGCTTTGTGGACCAGGGACCCCCTGCTTCCCGAGTTACAGGCCCCAGTATGTGTCATCGGGTGGCAGTGTCGCCGCCATCTTTATAGCATCCCATTTGCTCCGTGCCCGCTATAAATATGGCGGCGACACTGTAACCGATCCCCCAAACCAGGGCCTGTAACTCGGGAAGCAGGGGGTCTCTGAGCCACAAATCAATGCGGTTCAGCTCAGGAGCCCCCCTGCTTCCGCACAATATTATTAAAATACATAAATGCTGCTTCATTACCATAGCAGATAGCCGCTAAGGCAATGAAGGGGTTAAGGCAGAATACAGTTCCCACAATGGAGGCTGCGCTCGTCCGTTGGATCTTCAATGTTTCTCAGAATTTCTTTTCTCCCGCAGCTCCTCCACTCTCCGGTGATCAGTCAGGACAACAGTCATCCAGAAATTAAAAAAAAAAGGAGTTGGAGCGCAGAGAGAAAAAGAAGGGGAGGGAGTATTAAACAAAAGTTCACTTTATTGTGCACTGTACAATTCCAAACTTACAATCAATATTAGCTGTGTGCCCAATGAGGATCCTAGGTCCGACCACCGCTCTCGCCGTCACCACCCCTGCCTCAACCTTCTCTCCTTGCCTAGGATCACCGCGGATCAACGCTGAGTTCTAAAACCAGAACTCAGCCCGATGCTGGATGGTGGGCGGGCTCTCTCACGAGAATACACTGCCAGGCAATGTAGGGAGGCTGACGTGCGGGGAGAACTAACCGGACACCTCAAACAAGCTGGTAACACACTTGGAGATGACGTGTGTACCTAAACCCCTAAGCAGTCCCTCAACGTCGTCAGGAGGTTGAATAGGCAGAATAGCATGTTTATTGGGGACATTTGCCCTCAATAAACATTGCAATAAACAACATACACCCCCTGTGTATTTAAAATACATAAACACCAATCAATACATTAAATACTTATAGCACTCACCCATTTCCGGCTGCCACGATGCAGGGTACAAAAGCAAGCCTCACCCTGACCTAAAGTACACCATACAATAGCAAAAATTACATCTATCTAATTTTAAAATACATGACACACACATTTATGCATAGCAGTATAGCCAAAATAATTTAAAACACAGCAAATCAAGCTTTTAAAACCACATCATTTCTTACCCTGTATGTATATATCAATCTAGACATACATACATACATACATACATACATACATACATACATACATACATACATACATACATACATACATACAGTGGCAAGGCTGGAGTATGAACCCTGTATGTAAAAGGATAAATCATGTATTTATGGGGGGGGGGGGCACAGGGGGTGGGTAATGTATTTAATAAATAGAATGATGTTTAATGTGGGGCTTTGTATTGTTTTTATTGTGGGAACTGGGGGGGGGGGGGAGGGTGTATTGGCCCCAAGGGTATGTGGGTAGGCCTCCCTTGTGGGTAGTGGGTGAGGCTGGTTAGGCCTCACGGGGTGGGGGGTTAGTGTGGGAGGGTATGTAGGCCTCCTGAGTGGTGGGTGAGGGTGGGTTAACCCCTTAATGTCTGTAGTGGTTAAAAACCGCTATGGTGATTAAGGGTTAGGGGACATTACATTGGATGTTTTTATTCTTGTGTCTGATTTGCAGCATCGGAGGGGGCATGAACAGGATGAAGATGAGGATGGCGTTCATCGTGGCAGCCAGACATGGGTGAATGCTATATGTATTGAATGTATTTTTTGTTCTTTATGTATTTAAAATGGGGACATTCACTATTATCCATTTGTGGATAATAATAATTGTGCCCATTACTATTCTGTATGTGTTAGGGGGGGGGGTATTTATTTATAAGTATGTATGTGTTTTGACATTAATTGGGGGGGGGCACATAATTGGTACTGCAGGCCTGCGGGTAACACCCGAGGGCCCACGCCGGCCTATAGTATCATTGATGTGCATATATGTGTATGTTAGGGGGGTATAAGGGTTGTTGGGGTAATATATATATATATATATATATATATATATATATTTATTTATATTTATTTATATTTATTTATTTATTTATTTATTTATTTAGATATATTTATTTAGTGTGGGGCTGTTTTGTGTGAATTTTTTTTATTGTGGGTAGCGGGGTGGGTGAAGGGGGTATTTGGCCCTTGGTGGTTATTTAGGGCTTGCGGGTGGGTAGCGGGAGGGCTTAACCCCTTCATGACCGTAGCGGTATTAACTGCTACGGTCGTGAAGGGGTTAAGTGCACCCGCAACCCCCCCGCAAGCCCTAAACAACCACCAAGGGCCAAATACCCCCTTCACCCACCCCCGCTACCCACAATAAACCTGACACGGCGGGTTAACCCCTTCATTACCTTAGCGGTTAGCCGCTAAGGTAATGAAGTGGGCTTTACATGCATTTTTCCTGCCTGGGATGCATGCCGAGGGGCTCCGGTGCTGGTTACAGCGCCGGAGATCCCCGGCATTAATCACAGACAGGAAAAAGGCCTGATTTTTTCTAAGTGTCGCCCTTGCCGATGCTTCTCTCCACCGACGATTTGCCGAAAAATTGGCTTTTTGGGAGTACTGATCAGCTCCGATAAGCACCGAAAACATGATCGGGGCTACTAGAATACAGCCGATTTTAAAAAGTGGCGAAAGGTGCCTAAAAGTGGCTTATCGGCAGCCGCCTGCCGATAATTTTTTATCGGGAAGAAAAAATGCCGATTTGGGCAAATTATCGGCGCTTTCTGAATACCAAAGGCATTTTGTGGCGATAAAAAACTTTTCGGCGCTTTGTGCATAGAGCCCTATGTGTTCTCTTATTATCAAAGCCTCTCAGGTGCAAAACTAGTTGAATAAAAGTGGACTTTCTTTTATATTTAGGATATCCTCATGTCTATCCCAAGCTTTCTTACATTCTCATATTGTATTAGGCTGGAACACCTCTTGGGAGGTTATTCCTCAAATCCAGCACCCTTTCCTCTGAGAAGTACTACCCTGAGCTTTCCATTCTCCAGCTTCAGAGCGTGAACAAACACTTGTACAAACACTTGTTTGTACAAGTACAAACACTTGTTTTGTAATCTTTATTACTTCTCATAGACCCATATTCTCAATTTCCAGAATTCTTGATGAGGATATGGTGATCTATCAAAATCTCCTCAATTAAAAATGGGGGCAAAAGATACGGTTTATTTTCCCTTTGTTAAATCCATGACTTTTTTTGTTGTTGCGAAGTTTAGATAAATAACTTTGATAAATAGTATCTTAATTTCTTACAATGTCATAGAAATATATCTTATTCCCAATCTCCTCCCTTTCACAATACTAGATTTACTGAAGATCCACAATTCCAATATTATTTGTGTAGCTATTGCTACCATGGCTATGGTAAATATTACAGTAGCTCAAACACATCTGTAAGATTTAAAATAAAGTCTGTGGTATAATCTCTGGAAATTAATTAATATGCAGATTTCAAACAATCTGCATGGATTGAATACAATATTTTTTTTTTATGCTATGGAGCAATAGGAGGAGCCATGGAAGAGTTTTCTTGTATACAATGGAATGTATATTAATTCCTACATTAAGATTGATGTATTTTATTACCACCAGATGGCAATACATTCACTGGCAAATGCATCAGCATAACATATACAGTAACAGAACAGAGTACCGATTTAAAGTAAAAGCAATGTACAAAGTATCTACTGTACAAATGTTGAAGAATCTTCCGTCTTAATTTACCTTCTTTTCTACCAAAATATATACTGTACGTGAAAGGGAACCCTTGCCTTGGAACACTTCCAATGTAAGTGGCATGCTGGAAAACTTGGAGAGGCAGTAGTGGAAGGAGTAGGTATAGTGAATGTCAGTGCCTGACCTCACTACTTGGTAACTGGCTGTGGAAACCAATAATAATAAGTAACTAGTTGAAGCTATTGAAATGCTTAATTTAGAGATTTGATTTCAAAGTGCTTGACATACACTCACTTTTGTCAAAGAGAAAGATATACCAAGCTACTGAGAGAGATCTTATTGGAGTTTAGAAGCTGCTATGCATACAAAGTAGCTGTTGTATGAAGGTGTGTTTGGGATAATATTAAAGTAACTTAAGGAAAGAAGAATCTAATCTCTCTCTTTCTCTCTCTGTCTCTCCCATATCAGGTTCGGGACAAACTTTATAAAGTTTGTCGAAGCAAACTTTATTAGCGAAAGGGGAAATTGCTTGTGCATGATTTTACAAATTAGGCCCAGAGAAGTTTTTTTTTGACGAACTTGTAAAAACTCCTCTTTGCAAAGAAAAAATTAATTTTCTCAGCAGATTTGAAGTTTGGAAAAATTTGTGCCCATCACTAGTTATAAACAATATATAATTCATGAAGTCCTACCATTTGTATTATATTGCTTTGTAGACTGCATACTGTAGTCAGAGCCAACAATAAAGGGGAGAGTCAGGACTAGAGATGGTCGAATTAATGAAAATCCGCAGATTTTTCACCATTTTTTTTTAACCAAAATCCATTCCGCAAATAGAAATACGATGGCGGATTTGATGGAAAAAATATTTGGCAAATTATCCTGAATCCGCCATCATTTTCAATCCATGTGAATTCTGCGAAATCTGCAAATTAATTAATTTCCAGAGAGAGAGGGAGCTATTTTAGTTGAGTCCCAATTTCCATCAAATCTCTACAAAAATAGGTCTCTTTCTCCCTCAGTTAATTAGTTTGAGGATATTTGATTGAATTTAGCAAATAGTTGTTGCCGGTGAATGTGCATTTTTGATACCGATCTGTGGATTTTCGCACCTGAATGGAACTTGAAAAATTGTGGCAGATTAAAATTTTGCCCATCTCTAGCCGGGACCCGGCTGACCTGGACAGGAAGTTTTGGGGTCTATTGGAAGTTGCGTCTAACTTCTGCAAATATCTCCTCCTGCTACTGGGTAGGCTCGCCTCTCCAGTTTCTCCATCCAGCTCCTGTTTGGCCCTACAGTACCTCTACCTCTGCTTCTCCCTCCAGCTTCCATACTCCTCCTTGCCTGCAACCGCAGATGTTGCCCCCCCCCCCCCCATGGACTTTTGGTAGATTGCTCTGCATGGCATCTGTGAGACTTTCTGGACCTTCAAAAAGCCCACATATTCCTGCCACACTCTTACACAGGCGGCTCCATCCTCTCCCCTCTGTTACACCCCTCTCATTCCCTCGGTCCATACTTTGCTCCCCAGGCTTATACCTTCTTTTTCCCTCCCCCAGCCTATACCTATCCCTTTCTCAGGCCCATACGTAACTGCTCCACTCCTATACTTGTCATCTTCCCTAGCCTATAACCATTCCTTACCTCAGGCACATATTTATCCCCCTCAAGGACCATACCGGCCCCCTCCTTGGTGCACAACTATCCCTTACCCCAGGCCCATACCTATCACTTTCAGGCCCATAACTTCCCCCCAGGAACATATCTATCCACAAACCTATATCTATCACCCAGGCCCATACCTCCTTCTACTCCCGGGCCCATCACTTTCCACCCTAGGCACATACCTATCTACCCCAGGGATCCATACCTCCTCCTCTCCTGCCCCCTGGACCAATAACTACATATTTCCCCCCAGGCCCATATTTCCTTCTTCCCCCACTCCTCCAATCCATACCTTCTATTCCCCCCAGGATACCATGGGGTAGGGGGGTGGGCGGGACTAAGGGGACTGAGTGTGTTTCTCTTGGTGGTCATGACTGTAGATATTAATTGTGTTATATGGATTCCTAATTATTAATGTTTCTTCTATTTAGATATGGATTTTTATTGGCATATATACATACATAAGCAACATTCTAATAATATTTTATAAAGAGCATATATAATACATGCTTTGTATGTTATGGATATTGCAACTTCAATTGTATTTATTAGTTTAAAATAAGTTTACACATTTTTATCAAGTGCAAATTCATACATGGTTATAAATAGGATGAAGTATATGTACACATATTGCATACATACATACATACATACATACTAACGTGTATACAGTATATTGTTTAGTCAAAGAAACATCATTCTTAGTTTAGGGAAATAGAGTTAACAATTGTCATATATATTTTAAAACCAAAACATTGAGACAGAATTTCCTACAAATTGCACTAGAGGGCAGGCTTTCTTTGTTTTCTACATTTTGTTGAATTCACAGAGGGTCATTCATTATTAAACTTTGATAGTCCACTATAGGCATGGAAACTTCCATTGAAGTGTGTGAGAGTTTCCGGTCGACAGGGCAATAAACGGCACAATTACAATTCTACGAATAACCCCTCAGTCACTATCACCTTTACCGCTGAAACAAGTACCGCAAAATTAATGTTGAAAAATAATATCCAAATAATTTCATTTTCACAGAAATTTTCCATGTTTGTTTTTGATGTTAGTTATTTGTATCACAAAGGCACATTGCAGTATCCTGTTTGAATAATAATAATGTTTTTTCTTGTATAGTGCTGACATTGTATGCAGCGCTGTACATATAATTTTTGGCAGGCATGAGTCCCTGCCCCGTACAGTTTACAATTTATTCTTTGGTGCCTGAGGCACAGGAACATAAAGTGACTTGTGTCCGTGGTCACAGGGAGCTGATACCAGCTCCCCTGTCTCAAACTCTGTGCCATTGTTTTCAGTCAGTGTCTTTACTCACTTTGCACTCTTACAACCCCTAGAATAGCGGTCTTGGACATTTGATCATGGCCGTTTCACCGTCAGCAAATGACCGCAAGGGCTTGGCTACGACTTACCCCGGTCGCTGGATACTCTGCCACTGGCCACTTCACCACTACGGTAACTGACTAACCTTACCCTAAAAACCCCTTATTTAAACCGCTAATACTACTTTCCCTTAAAACATTAACCCCGTACTTTAAGCCACTAAATCCCCTTAAGTTAACCCTCTACCCTAACCGCTAAAATCCCTATAACTAACCCACAACCCTAAAACTAACACCCTACCTTAAAACTAAAACTAACCCTTACCCAAAACCTAACCCCCTACCTTAAAACGAAATGTAGCGGGGTACCCCCTGGCTACTAAATCTACCCAATGGTCTGGCAGTAAATTCTGGTGTTCACAGGTTTGCCAATAGTTATCATGGGGTTTCCCCCCTTCATCCTTTGGTGCTGCGCTTTAATGACGACAGGGGTGGCATATCCTGTTGTGGCTGGGCCAACGGGATGCCCATCCTCTGGCTGTACTTATGGGCAGGACCACCCTGCTAGTGAGGGGTTGTCTTTCCCCATGACGAATGCAGGACACGACTGGGAGCCTGAGATTGGGGCCTTTCCATGTGCTCTTCCCTCCGGGGAAGAGTAGAGTGACTATACCTCTGCCTCTGGAGGTGGGGAAGAGCTAGGTCGGTTGTGGGTGCCCTATGCCCATAGTGACTTTCCAGGGACTATCTCCGGTGATATCTGAGAGAAGAGACTGGGATCCGGCAGGTGACTGCTGAGTACCTGTATTACTGCAATAAGATTAGTAATAAACCCATTCCTGTTTTTCAATATACCTCCTGCCTAGTGTGTGATCTTATTGGGGGGAGAGTTACAGTTCTACCGTGGGAGAACGCCTCCATATCCCTGGAGCCTACGGCAGATGGAGGTGCTGCACTGCTAAGTATTACGTGGGGTATGGACCCTAGAAGCCTGTTCTGTGTTCCAAGGTTACCGCGGACGACTCTTGTTACCAGCAGGTATGCACCACAAATACCCAGTAATGGCCCCGATATGCGATTGGGGGGGGGGGGCGGGGGGCACTGTTACATGAACATAACCCCCTACCTTAAAACTAAACCCTTAACCTTAAAACGAAAACCCTACCTAAAAACTAAACCTAACCCTGCACCCTAAAACGTACCTTCTCGACGAAGCGGCTGCAATGTAGTGTCCTCCTGCGGCTAAAGGGGAGTGGGTCATGGCGGGACAGCCACAACCACACATACCATTCCATTGAATGATGGTTGCCTCCTAATATTTATGGTAACAAATAAGAATTTCATTTGTGGAGCGCAAGCTGTCGTTTATGTTAAAAATATATAATTTCAGTATTCTGGAAGATTACTGACAGTGGAAACATATCCAGGAACCACCGAACAATTAAAACAAATGTTTTAAAAAATTTTGAAAGAATGAGTGAGGGAAAAGTGACTGTCCCATTATGTGAAAGAACTGGCAGCGGTGTCAGACTGCAGCTTCTGAAACCATAACCATAAATCCAAATTTTTCTGGGGAAATTTACTAACCATCCCTTAGTTGCCTGGGTTTTCGGTGGTGATTACTGCGCAGAGTAAATACTTTACAAACCTGTCAAAATCACAAAGGAATTGTGAACTTATAAAAAGAAAATCATAGATCCCAGCAAAACTGCCTTACAATTTCAGAATTTGCTAACATAGTACAAATCAACTTCAGTATTAGAAACACAAATGTCTCTTATTAGGAGTGATTTATCTATTCCCAGTATGTCGCCCTAGAACTACATGGCTGTTTCCATCATAGAGTGCTGCTGGTATTTTTTTTCCCCCCATGGCAAGGGAATAATGCTATGTCCCTGATAATGGCTGCTTGCTGTGTTAGCCAAAACATTGGTCATTTGTAGCTTTGTGGCAGCGCTGCTGCCAGAATCACTCTACTCTTTAAAAATCTGTCTCAGAGGCTCCCCTGTTGAAATCCCTCTCCTGGCTTCCTATCAAATCCCGTATCACACACTCAATTCTCCTCCTCACTTTTAAAGCTTTACACTCTTCTGCCCCTCCTTACATCTCTGCCCTAATTTCTCGCTATGCACCATTCCAACTCTTGCGTTCTGCTCAAGAAAGTCTTCTCTCTACCCCCTTTGTATCAAAAGCCCTCTCCCGCCTTAAACCTTTCTCACTGACTGCTCCGCACCTCTGGAATGCCCTTCCCCTCAATACCCGATGGCACCTCTCTATCCACCTTTAAGACCCATCTTAAAACACACTTGCTTAAAGAAGCATATGAGAAGCTCCGTGGCAGATACTATGCACTTCATACAGTACATAAACTTTGGCCCCTTGCAGACACACTTGCCAGAACCCCCTCCTACTGTTTCTGTACGTTCCTCCTACTTGCCAATTAGATTGTAAGCTCTTCGGAGCAGGGACTCCTTTTCCTAAATGTCACTTTTATGTCTGAAAGCACTTCTTCCCATTATGTGTTATTTGTATTATTTGTTATTTATGATTATCACGTGTATTACTACTGTGTAGCGCTATGTACATGAATGGTGCTAAAGAAATTATGACATACATACATACATACATACATACATAGATACTTGTTTTGAGAAATCCGATTAGTGCCCTTCCTCTCTCTTTTCTTTGGATGTCTTGGACAGGAGCAGGTCTGGCCTGGGGTTAGGAGCACTGGTTTTTGTATTTCATTTTTGTTGTATTTTTGGAGTGCTACAATAAGATTTTATTCCCCTGGATGAAATAACAAGGTGCATGTAAAAAGGAGTGCTAGAATCTAGAGTAATTCTACGTTAGTTTGGCTTTGAGCAAGCTGTGAAACGTAATCTCCTAATTACTTTTTGTTTGAGGAGATCTAGACCTCCATTTATTAACTTGCCTTTTGTATCTTTATTAATGTGAAGCATGTAGTGCCAACCTCCAACCTATAATAGTACAAAGCTTAATGCCATGTGGAAGATTGCCTCCTTTTGGCCAAATTAGGGAACATGTCCAACCTTGTTTAAAAATCATAAAATATACTCATAAATGTTTACTGCAATTCTGCATTGTGTATTGTACTGTAGTTAACACTTTTGCAGTATCTGAAAGACACAAATTCCATTTCATGCTCTATTTTTTTTTAAATAAATTGTGTTTTTCATTGATTTGCTAAAATAATTGAAAGAGTACAAAAACGAACAGCAGTTAAATAGCCAAGAACTTAAGCTGCTATATAGCAGCGATGCAGTATGAATCAGAGCATACATGTATAAGTAGGAGTGTAAAAGCCTGCTTATCTCTGGTTGCCATGCCAATGAGGTCTAACCATTGAATGACGTACTCTGACTTTCTTTGTTTTATAAACCGGAATTGAGTTCCCTTGGAGAAATCTCTGCACTGAATTCAGACAACCTCCTTTTTGATTTGGGACAGGCTGAAAACATGTTGTCAGCTACAACACAGATCTCCATAAAAAGTGCTCTAGACACTATGCTAACCTGGACATCTTTAAAAATCAACAAACCAGCTCCTGAAATACTCCATAAGAAAAAAGATATTTTCAACATTGTCATGACTCCAGACCGCATCCCAAAGTTCTTCATTCCTTCATTAGATGTGAATCACATGTTTCTTCATGTTGGACCAGTTGAAGGTGTTCAGGATCTTGCCAAAGAAAGGCACATTGGTCATAAGGAATCTGTATCTCCAAGAACAAAACAAAGCCACTCAAATTTCCATAACAAGAGAGTAAGTCTACTGAAAGGACAGAGGATTTGCCAGAAGGCATCAGAATATTCTACAGGGGAATTAGAGAAAGTGGCAGACCACTCAGACCCAGCTACAAGAGCTGCCTTGTCTCTGCCACATCTCCCAAAGATAACCACTCCATATGGATTCCTTACATTAGGTGAGAGTCCAAATATTAGAAGGAAAGAATCACTTTTTTTTGACCATGATACTACAGATCTTCAGATTCTCTTCTCCCAAAGGAAAAAGAGCAACCCTCTTTCAAGAAATCCTCCCAGTCCATTAAAGAAGCAAAGAAGCCAAAACGATCATTCAACAACATCAAGAAAACCCAGCAGATCTGTATCATGGGAAATAATATGTCAAAGTCCACCTTCGTCTCCTTTTACTTTCTCACCTTCAGGCAGCACTGAAGAATTGCCTGTAAAATGTGAGAAGAAAAGGTTTCAGTTATTAATGAAGAAACACTTATCTGGTATTAAACGCATTAAATCTAACAGTGGGATCACACAGAAATTGCCAGTGTCAATTGGAAGAACACAAAGTAACCCACTTGCCTGAGTTTAATTCACTACCACAAAGACTGCTGCTGACACAGGTCAGAAAGTGTTGAACTTCCATGTGCTTTGTACTACCATAATGATCACTAATAATAATGCCTGAAGTTTACAAGCAACAGAAAATAATGTAATTGATAAATGTAAGTGGGCAATTATTAAGGCAAAATGGGCTATTTTTCTTATTTACCAACGTCGCCAAGATGCAAATCTAGTGTAAAAGAGCTGGACCAGATTTAACAAAGAAAATAAACTTTGAGTACTTTAAATCTGATTATTTTCCTTTAATAAGTGTGGGGTGGTCGTGCACTGGTTGTGCTGCTGGGAGACTTTGGTACATAGACCCCACAGTATTACATATGGCAAAATGTACAGTATGGTCAGGACAAAATATTATGTCTGTTTAAACTGATACACTCCATAATAATGCTATTTTGTTACTCAGTAAAGTTTTTCAAAAGAAAATATAAGTTTAAGAACATCTGTAATCTCATTTACATGTAGAGTCATAGACTTTGTAAAATGAAATATAATCGTTTTCCTCTTGTTGTAATTCTGATCTCCTTTATCAGAAGAATGATGTAACGTCTACAACCTGAAAAGCATACATGAGAGACACTTTCAGACGTCCTGGCTGTTTAGCCAGCTGTATTTGCCTTTATTTGCATTTTACTTTGCTATCATATACACATTGTATAAATATATTTATAGTAATGTTTAGCAGTTTCTCTGCATGTGTGTGTAAATTTGTAATAAAATTAATTTATTCATAATATATATGCTTTTTCTTTATGACATGAGAGATTAGCAGGATTTAAGTTCATATACCCCTTTTAATCAACAAATATTTCTTCCCCTTATCCTTTGTACACCTATTGCCTTGCACTACTGTAGCTTCGTATATGATGATTCATATAGCAAACAATGGTATCATTTATTGTATTGTACATTTATGCATCCCATGTAAACAACAAAGCAGACCGAGGGTAAAAATAAAAAATATCTATCTATCTATCTATCTATCTATCTATCTATCTATCTATCTATCTATCTATCTATCTATCTATCTATCTATCTATCTATCTATCTATCTCTATATATATCATGTCATACAGTATATCTGTTAATTAAATGTAGCAGATAAGAGTTATCAGATACCTCTATTTACATTACAAGCTATATATGTATATAGTAATGTAATGTAATGTAAATAGAGGTATCTGATAACTCTTATCTGCTACATTTAATTAACAGATATACTGTATGACATGATACAGTTCCATGTGTTGTGGTAAACTCAACATTTTATATATGTGTAACCCTTTTTGTGAACCGGCCGACCCACCCAATCTCACATTGGCCCCTCGTGGTCTAACCGGTCCCTTTCCCTGCAACACACCTGCTCCTAAAGGGTTACTGGTACTGCATAACACCTGTGGCTCCAGGAGATCTGAGCCTCCGCTAGCTGGGAGCCTGGGGAAACCCTTAACGTTACCTGGTGCAGCGCCTCCACTTACCCAGGATCCCCCGTTAGGAAAGATAGCCCTGGGTAAGAAATACAATAACACACGTAGATGATAAACCAAACTAACACTTTACTTAACACACACACATAACCTCATTACATAACATAACATAACATGACATCACCTGATGCTCTACCCGCATCACCTCAGCCCAATGTCTTGTGTTCCCCACCCAGTGTCCTGTGATCCCCCACACCCAATGTCCCGCAATCCTACGGAAGGTCGTGGGTGACTGCGCAGTCACTAATTTAAGCTAGGGCCCAGTTGGTGCACTTATATCTCAGAGGTACCTTCCGAGCACTCCGATGCTCGGGACCGCAACTCTCTTCTAAAAGGGTCAGACGTCCGTCTGATCCTTTCCAGGTACTCTGCCGGTGGACCCCAACGAGGGTCCCACCGCTCCACGGGAACTGCAACCGGAACACGGCAACACCAACCGCATGAGAACAGCAACCGCAGCTATTCGCTTTCTATCACAACTACTTCTAGAGTGACAGCAACCCTAACCTAGGGCCTGTCCCTGAGGAACCGCAACCTGGGGTGGCTTGGGGAA